>NC_042622.1:44725849-45028962 GCF_901001135.1 Rhinatrema bivittatum
CACACACAGTACAGGGCAAGGCAGGCAGAAGGCCCGTAGGCCCACACACAGAAGGCCCGTAGGCCACACAATAAGCAGGGCAATTCAGGTCAGAAGGCCCGTAGGCCACACACACACAGAAGGCCCGTAGGCCACACACAGTAAGCAGGGCAAGGCAGGTCAGAAGGCCCGTAGGCCACACACACACAGAAGGCCCTTAGGCCACACACACGCAAGCAGGCAGGCAGGTCAGAAGGCCCGTAGGCCACAAACAGTAAGCAGGGGCAAGGCAGGTCAGAAGGCCCTAGGCCACACCACACAGAAGGCCCGTAGGCCACACACTGTAAGCAGGGCAAGGCGTCAGAAGGCCCGAGGCCACAAACAGTAAGCAGGGCAAGGCAGGGATAAGGCCCAAAGGCCGCGCAAGGCAAGGCAAGGCAAGGAATGAGGCCCGAAGGCCGCGCAAGGCAAGGCAAGGCAAGGTCCAGGGACCAAACGCACAGCAAGCAAGGAAGGAAGGCTAGAGCAGGGAGCCCAGGCGAGCTCGATGCAGAAGCACCGAGGCAACTGTCAGGCAGGGTTATAAGGAAAAGCCCAGAACATAGAGTGGACAGGGGAGATGGACTGGGCCTGCCAGGAGAGCCAACACTAGAGGGACCCCTGGTGGTGAGGCGGTTGCACAGCAGCCATAGCCATAACAGTACCCCCTCCTCAAGGCCTCCCCCTCCTCCTGGGTCCCAACTTTGCAGGAGGTACTCAATAATAACGTGAGACCCCTCCGGGGGCAATGCGGCAGGTTCAACTCCTTCCCGAGGCAGTAAGGCAGTCCATAACCCCTCCTGCGGTGATAAGGCAGACACAACCCCAACCTGGGGCAGCAAAATAGTCCGTAACCACTCTTGAGGCGACAGGGCAGGTGCTAACCCCTCCTGAGACGACAGCAGCGCCGGTCCGGACCCCTTCAGGGTCGGCAGCAGGACCGGTACGGACCCCTCCAGGGTCGGCGACAGCAGGACCGGTTCGGACCCCTTCAGGGTCGGCAGCAGGACCGGATCGGCAGACTCTGATGGCTGAGTCAGAAAGTCTGTCAGTAGGACCGGTTCGGACCCCTCCGGGGATGGCAGCAAGACCTGTTCAGACCCCTCCGGGAACAGCAGCAGTAGTGGTTTGGACCCCTCTGGGGATGGCAGCAGGACCGGTTCGAGCCCCTCCGGAGGCGGCAGCAGGGCCGGTTCAACAGACTCAGAAGGCTGAGTCAGAAAGTCTGTCAGTAGGGCCGGTTCGGACCCCTCCGGGGACGGCAGCAGGGCCGGTTCAAGCCCTTCCAGGGGCGGCAGCAGGGCCGGTTTGAGCCCCACCAGGGTCGGCATCAGGGACGGTTCGGACCCCTCCGGGGGCAGCAGCAGGGCTGGTTCGGCAGACTCAGGCTCTTCTCGGGGTAGTGCAGCAGGCCCAGACCCCTCTTGGGGCGCAACAGCAGGCTTGGACCCCTCTCGGTGTAATGCAGCAAGCTTGGACCCTACTCGGGGTGATGCAGCAGACTCGGACACCTCTCGGGGTGATGCAGCAGGCTTGGACCCCCTCTCGGGTGATGCAGCAGGCTTGGACCCTACTCAGGTGAAACAGCAGGCTCGGGCCCCTCTTGGGGCGATGCAGCAGGCTCGGACCCCTCTTGGGGTGATGCAGCAGGCTCGGACCCCTCTTGGGGCGATGCAGCAGGCTCGGACCCCTCTCGGGGTGATGCAGCAGGCTTGGACCCCTCTTGGGGGCGATGCAGCAGGCTCGGACCCCTCTCGGGGTGATGCAGCAGGCTTGGACCCCTCTTGGGGTGATGCAGCAGGCTTGGACCCTACTCGGGGTGATGCAGCAGGCTTGGACCCCTCTTGGGGTGATGCAGCAGGCTTGGACCCTACTCGGGGTGATGCAGCAGGCTTGGACCCCACTTGGGTTGATGCAGCAGGCTTGGACCCCTCTTGGATCAATGCAGCAGGCTCGGACCCCTCTTGGGGCGATGCAGCTGGCTCGGACCCCTCTTGGGGCAATGCAGCAGGCTCGGATGGCAGAGCAGCAAGGTTAGAAGCAGTGCACATGGAAGACACAGATTGCACTGCTGTGGGCTTGATACCTCGAGCCAAACTCTGAAGCTCCTTATTTTGTTTCTGGAGGAGCAGTTTAGAGAAGGCACAGGCAGTTCTAGGACGTCTAGTGAAAGTGCTCGTTATTGTCTCAACAGCAGCTGTGGGAAGCAGAGCCCTGCTAGAGTTAATCAGCTCTCTCCGTTTTAGAGAAACCTGTTCCCGAGGGTCTAGCACTGGTATCACAGAAGCCTTCTTGGTCAGGTAAGTCCTGGGTTTTTCTTTCCACAAACTGCCAACTAAAATGTCTGTTTTAGTTTAGCCAGAAGCAGAATAACGATTAGGAGAGCTGATTGTTTTTTCTAATGGAACAGCTGGTCCTAGAACAGAACAACAGGGGCAGGGTTTGCCTGGTGGTAACAGACACGGAACACAGGAGCATTTCCACCACCCTGGTTTTGGAGTTAGACAATTTAAACATTCCTGATAGACCGAGACGTTCCTCTTATGACAACTGCTGCAAACCCAGTGCTCTTGGTCTGAGAGTTGACATGCAAAACAGTTCTTGTAACTGAGATAGTTCAAAGTCTGGCAACAGGCACAGACATAAAAACTTGGAGGCTGAGGCATAATGTGAGTAGAGGTAAAAGAAAAATTGGCTCACCGGTAGTACCAAGACCTATCTCTTCCCCTGGAAATTGGTGGCTTCGGCATACTGTTACGCTTAGGCTGTGTTCAGGGGTAGTGAACACCACCCAGAAGGGTGGCTCCAGGTGGAGAGAGACAGGAATGGCTAGAAACGGTGTCTGGGTCCAGGCTGGGTCAAGGCAGGCGGCAAGTAGCCGTGTCTGGGTCCAGGCTGGGTCAGGGCAGGCGGCAAGTAGTAGTGTCTGGGTCCAGGCTGGGTCAGGGCAGGTGGCAAGTAGCAGTGTCGGGGTTCAGGCTGGGTCAGGGCAGGCGGCAGAGCAAGGCAGGTCAGAAGGCCCGTAGGCCACACACACACACACAGAAGACCCGTAGGCCACACACACACAGAAGGCCCGTAGGCCACACACAGTAAGCGGCAAGGCAGGTCAGAAGGCCCGTAGGCCACACACACACAGAAGGCCCGTAGGCCACACACAGTAAGCAGGGCAAGGCAGGTCAGAAGGCCCGTAGGCCACAAAAACACAGAAGGCCCGTAGGCCACACACAGTAAGCAGGGCAAGGCAGGTCAGAAGGCCTGTAGGCCACACACACACAGAAGGCCCGTAGGCCACACACAGTAAGCAGGGCAAGGCAGGTCAGAAGGCCCGTAGGCCACACACACACAGAAGGCCCGTAGGCCACACCCAGTAAGCAGGGCAAGGCAGGTCAGAAGGCCCGTAGGCCACACACACACAGAAGGCCCGTAGGCCACACACAGTAAGCAGGGCAAGGCAGGTCAGAAGGCCCGTAGGCCACATACAGAAAGCAGGGCAAGGCAGGTCAGAAGGCCTGTAGGCCACACACACACAGAAGGCCCGTAGGCCACACACAGTAAGCAGGGCAAGGCAGGTCAGAAGGCCCGTAGGCCACAAACAGTAAGCAGGGCAAGGCAGGTCAGAAGGCCCATAGGCCACACACACACAGAAGGCCCGTAGGCCACACACAGTAAGCAGGGCAAGGCAGGTCAGAAGGCCCGTAGGGCACAAACAGTAAGCAGGGCAAGGCAAGGGATAAGGCCCAAAGGCCGCGCAAGGCAAGGCAAGGAATGAGGCCCGAATGCCACGCAAGGCAAGGCAAGGTCCAGGGACCAAACGCACAGCAAGCAAGGAAGGAAGGCTAGAGCAGGGAGCCCAGGCGAGCTCGATGCCAAAGCACCGAGGCAACTGTCAGGCAGGGTTATTAGGAAAAGCCCAGAACATAGAGTGGACAGGGGAGATGGACTGGGCCTGCCAGGAGAGCCAACACTAGAGGGACCCCTGCTGGTGAGGCGGTTGCACAGCAGCCATAGCCATAACAGTACCCCCTCCTCAAGGCCTCCCCCTCCTCCTGGGTCCCAACTTTGCAGGAGGTACTCAATAATAACGTGAGACCCCTCCGGGTGCGATGCGGCAGGTTCAACTCCTTCCCGAGGCAGTAAGGCAGTCCATAACCCCTCCTGGGGTGATAAGGCAGACACAACCCCAACCTGGGGCAGCAAAATAGTCCGTAACCCCTCTTGAGGCGACAGGGCAGGTGCTAACCCCTCCTGAGAAGACAGCAGGGCCGGTCCGGACCCCTTAAGGGTCAGCAGTAGGACCGGTACGGACCCCTCCAGGGTAGGCGGCAGCAGGACCGGTTCGGACACCTCCAGGGTCGGCAGCAGGACCGGTTCGGCAGACTCAGATGGCTGAGTCAGAAAGTCTGTCAGTAGGACCGGTTCGGACCCCTCCGGGGACGGCAGCAAGACCTGTTCGGACCCCTCCGGGAACAGCAGCAGTAGTGGTTTGGACCCCTCTTGGGATGGCAGCAGGACTGGTTCGAGCCCCTCCGGGGGCGGCAGCAGGGCCGGTTCAGCAGACTCAGAAGGCTGAGTCAGAAAGTCTGTCAGTAGGGCCGGTTCGGACCCCTCCGGGGACAACAGCAGGGCCGGTTCGAGCCCTTCTGGGGGCGGCAGCAGGGCCGGTTCGAGCCTCTCCAGGGGCTGCAGCAGGGCCGGTTCGGACCCCTCCGGGGGCGGCAGCAGGGCCAGTTCGGCAGACTCAGGCTCTTATCGGGGTAGTGCAGCAGGCCCGGACCCCTCTTGGGGTGCAACAGCAGGCTTGGACCCCTCTCAGGGTGATGCAGCAGGCTTGGACCCTACTCGGGGTGAAACAGCAGGCTCGGGCTCCTCTTGGGGGGATGCAGCATGCTCGGACCCCTCTTGGGGCAATGCAGCAGGCTCGGACCTCTCTTGGGGCGATGCAGCAGGCTCGGACCCCTCTTGGGGTGAAATAGCAGGCTCGGACCCCTCTTGGGGTGAAACAGCAGGCTCGGACCCCTCTTGGGGTGTAACAGCAGGCTCGGACCCCTCTCGGGGCGATGCAGCAGGCTTGGACCCTACTCGGGATGATGCAGCAGGCTTGGACCCCTCTTGGGGTGATGCAGCAGGCTTGGATCCTCCTCGGGGTGAAACAGCAGGCTCAGACCCCTCTTGGGGTGATGCAGCAGGCTCGGACCCCTCTCGGGGCGATGCAGCAGGCTCGGACCCCTCTCGGGGTGATGCAGCAGGCTTGGACCCCTCTCGGTGGCGATGCAGCAGGCTCGGACCCCTCTTGGGTGATGCAGCAGGCTCAGACCCCTCTTGGGGTGATGCAGCAGGCTTGGATCCCTCTTGGGGCGATGCAGCAGGCTCGGACCCCTCTCAGGGTGATGCAGCAGGCTTGGACCCCTCTTGCGGTGATGCAGCAGGCTCGGATCCTCCTCGGGGTGAAACAGCAGGCTCGGACCCCTCTTCGGGTGATGCAGCAGGCTCGGACCCCTCTCGGGGCGATGCAGCAGGCTCGGACCCCTCTCGGGGCGATGCAGCAGGCTTGGACCCTACTCGGGGTGATGCAGCAGGCTTGTACCACTCTTGGGGTGATGCAGCAGGCTTGGATCCTCATCGGAGTGAAACAGCAGGCTCGGGCCCCTCTTGGGGTGATGCAGCAGGCTTGGACCCCTCTTGGGGCAATGCAGCAGGCTCGGACCCCCTCTTGGGGCGATGCAGCAGGCTCGGACCCCTCTTGGGGCGATGCAGCAGGCTCGGATGGCAGAGCAGCAAGGTTAGAAGCAGTGCACATGGAAGACACAGATTGCACTGCTGTGGGCTTGATACCTCGAGCCAAACTCTGAGGCTCCTTATTTTGTTTCTGGAGGAGCAGTTTAGAGAAGGCACAGGCAGTTCTAGGACGTCTAGGGAAAGTGCTCGTTATTGTCTCAACAGCAGCTGTGGGAAGCAGAGCCCTGCTAGAGTTAATCAGCTCTCTCCGTTTTAGAGAAACCTGTTCCCGAGGGTCTAGCACTGGTATCACAGAAGCCTTCTTGGTCAGGTAAGTCCTGGGTTTTTCTTTCCACAAACTGCCAGCTAAAATGTCTGTTTTAGTTGAGCCAGAAGCAGAATACCGGTTAGGAGAGCTGATTGTTTTTTCTAATGGAACAGCTGGTCCTAGAGCAGAACAACAGGGGCAGGGTTTGCCTGGTGGTAACAGACATGGAACACAGGAGCATTTCCACCACCCTGGTTTTGGAGTTAGACAATTTAAACATTCCTGATAGACCGAGACGTTCCTCTTATGACAACTGCTGCCAACCCAGTGCTCTTGGTCTGAAAGTTGACATGCAAGACAGTTCTTGTAACTGAGATAGTTCAAAGTCTGGCAACAGGCACAGACATAAAAACTTGGAGGCTGAGGCATAATGTGAGTAGAGGTAAAAGAAAAATTGGCTCACCGGTAGTACCAAGACCTATCTCTTCCCCTGGAAATTGGTGGCTTCGGAATACTGTTACGCTTAGGCTGTGTTCAGGGGTAGTGAACACCACCCAGAAGAGTGGCTCCAGGTGGAGAGAGACAGGAATGGCTAGAAACGGTGTCTGGGTCCAGGCTGGGTCAAGGCATGCGGCAAGTAGCAGTGTCTTGGTCCAGGCTGGGTCAGGGCAGGCGGCAAGTAGCAGTGTCTGGGTCCAGGCTGGGTCAGGGCAGGCGGCAAGTAGCAGTGTCGGGGTTCAGGCTGGGTCAGGGCAGGCGGCAGAGCAAGGCAGGTCAGAAGGCCCGTAGGCCACACACACACAGAAGACCCGTAGGCCACACACACACAGAAGGCCCATAGGCCACACACAGTAAGCGGCAAGGCAGGTCAGAAGGCCCGTAGGCCACACACACACAGAAGGCCCGTAGGCCACACACAGTAAGCAGGGCAAGGCAGGTCAGAAGGCCCGTAGGCCACACACAGTAAGCAGGGCAAGGCAGATCAGAAGGCCCGTAGGCCACACACACACAGAAGGCCCGTAGGCCACACACAGTAAGCAGGGCAAGGCAGGTCAGAAGGCCCGTAGGCCACACACACACAGAAGGCCCGTAGGCCACACACAGTAAGCAGGGCAAGGCAGGTCAGAAGGCCCGTAGGCCACACACACACAGAAGGCCCGTAGGCCACACACAGTAAGCAGGGCAAGGCAGGTCAGAAGGCCCGTAGGCCACAAACAGTAAGCAGGGCAAGGCAGGTCAGAAGGCCCGTAGGCCACAAACAGTAAGCAGGGCAAGGCAAGGGATAAGGCACAAAGGCCGCGCAAGGCAAGGCAAGGAATGAGGCCCAAAGGCCGCACAAGGCAAGGCAAGGTCCAGGGACCAAACACACAGCAAGCAAGGAAGTAAGGCTAGAGCAGGGAGCCAAGGCGAGCTCGATGCCGAAGCACCGAGGCAACTGTCAGGCAGGGTTATAAGGAAAAGCCCAGAACATAGAGTGGACAGGGGAGATGGACTGGGCCTGCCAGGAGAGCCAACACTAGAGGTACCCCTGGTGGTGAGGCAGTTGCACAGCAGCCATAGCCATAACAGTACCCCCTCCTCAAGGCCTCCCCCTCCTCCTGGGTCCCAACTTTGCAGGAGGTACTCAATAATAACGTGAGACCCCTCCGGGGGCTATGCGGCAGGTTCAACTCTTTCCCGAGGCAGTAAGGCAGTCCATAACCCCTCCTGGGGTGATAAGGCAGACACAACCCCAACCTGGGGCAGCAAAATAGTCCGTAACCCCTCTGGAGGCGACAGGGCAGGTGCTAACCCCTCCTAAGATGACAGCAGGGCTGGTCCGGACCCCTTCAGAGTCGGCAGCAGGACCGGTACGGACCCCTCCAGGGTCGGCGGCAGCAGGACCGGTTCGGACCCCTCCAGGGTCGGCAGCAGGACCGGTTCGGCAGACTCAGATGGCTGAGTCAGAAAGTCTGTCAGTAGGACCGGTTCGGACCCCTCCGGGGATGGCAGCAAGACCTGTTTGGACCCCTCCGGGAACAGCAGCAGTACTGGTTTGGACCCCTCTGGGGATGGCAGCAGGACCGGTTCGAGCCCCTCCGGGGGCAACAGCAGGGCCAGTTCAGCAGACTCAGAAGGCTGAGTCAGAATGTCTGTCAGTAGGGCCGGTTCGGACCCCTCCGGGGATGGCAGCAGGGCCGGTTCGAGCCCTTCCGGGGGCGGCAGCAGGGCCTGTTTGAGCCCCTCCAGGGGCAGCAGCAGGGCCGGTTCGGACCCATCCGGGGGCGGCAGCAGGGCCGGTTCGGCAGACTCAGGCTCTTCTCGGGGTAGTGCAGCAGGCCCGGACCACTCTTGGGGCGCAACAGCAGGCTTGGACCCCTCTCGGTGTAATGCAGCAAGCTTGGACCCTACTCGGGGTGATGCAGCAGACTCGGACACCTCTCGGGGTGATGCAGCAGGCTCGGACCCCTCTCGGGGCGATGCAGCAGGCTTGGACCCCTCTCGGGGCGATGCAGCAGGCTCGGACCCCTCTTGGGGCGATGCAGCAGGCTTGGACCCTACTCGGGGTGATGCAGCAGGCTTGGACCCCTCTTGGGGTGATGCAGCAGGCTTGGATCCTCCTCGGGGTGAAACAGCAGGCTCGGACCCCTCTTGGGGTGATGCAGCAGGCTCGGACCCCGCTCGGGGCGATGCAGCAGGCTCGGACCCCTCTCGGGGCGATGCAGCAGGCTCGGACCCCTCTTGGGGCGATGCAAACAGGCTCGGACCCCTCTTGGGGTGATGCAGCAGGCTTGGATCCCTCTTGGGGCGATGCAGCAGGCTCGGACCCCTCTCGGGGTGATGCAGCAGGCTTGGACCCCTCTTGGGGTGATGCAGCAGGCTCGGATCCTACTCGGGGTGAAACAGCGGGCTCGGACCCCTCTTGGGGTGATGCAGCAGGCTCGGACCCCTCTCGGGGCGATGCGGCAGGCTCGGACCCCTCTCGGGGGCGATGCAGCAGGCTTGGACCCTACTCAGGGAGATGCAGCAGGCTTGGACCCCTCTTGGGGTGATGCAGCAGGCTTGGATCCTCCTCGGGGTGAAACAGCAGGCTTGGGCCCCTCTTGGGGCGATGCAGCAGGCTCGGACCCCTCTTGGGGCGATGCAGCAGGCTCGGATGGCAGAGCAGCAAGGTTAGAAGCAGTGCACATGGAAGACACAGATTGCACTGCTGTGGGCTTGATACCTCGAGCCAAACTCTGAGGCTCCTTATTTTGTTTCTGGAGGAGCAGTTTAGAGAAGGCACAGGCAGTTCTAGGACGTCTAGGGAAAGTGCTCGTTATTGTCTCAACAGCAGCTGTGGGAAGCAGAGCCCTGCTAGAGTTAATCAGCTCTCTCCGTTTTAGAGAAACCTGTTCCCGAGGGTCTAGCACTGGTATCACAGAAGCCTTCTTGCTCAGGTAAGTCCTGGGTTTTTCTTTCCACAAACTGCCAGCTAAAATGTCTGTTTTAGTTGAGCCAGAAGCAGAATACCGGTTAGGAGAGCTGATTGTTTTTTCTAATGGAACAGCTGGTCCTAGAACAGAACAACAGGGGCAGGGTTTGCCTGGTGGTAACAGACACGGAACACAGGAGCATTTCCACCACCCTGGTTTTGGAGTTAGACAATTTAAACATTCCTGATAGACCGAGACGTTCCTCTTATGACAACTGCTGCAAACCCAGTGCTCTTGGTCTGAGAGTTGACATGCAAGACAGTTCTTGTAACTGAGATAGTTCAAAGTCTGGCAACAGGCACAGACATAGAAACTTGGAGGCTGAGGCATAATGTGAGTAGAGGTAAAAGAAAAATTGGCTCACCGGTAGTACCAAGACCTATCTCTTCCCCTGGAAATTGGTGGCTTCGGCATACTGTTACGCTTAGGCTGTGTTCAGGGGTAGTGAACACCACCCAGAAGGGTGGCTCCAGGTGGAGAGAGACAGGAATGGCTAGAAACGGTGTCTGGGTCCAGGCTGGGTCAAGGCATGCGGCAAGTAGCAGTGTCTTGGTCCAGGCTGGGTCAGGGCAGGCGGCAAGTAGCAGTGTCTGGGTCCAGGCTGGGTCAGGGCAGGCGGCAAGTAGCAGTGTCGGGGTTCAGGCTGGGTCAGGGCAGGCGGCAGAGCAAGGCAGGTCAGAAGGCCCATAGGCCACACACACACAGAAGACCCGTAGGCCACACACACACAGAAGGCCCATAGGCCACACACAGTAAGCGGCAAGGCAGGTCAGAAGGCCCGTAGGCCACACACACACAGAAGGCCCGTAGGCCACACACAGTAAGCAGGGCAAGGCAGGTCAGAAGGCCCGTAGGCCACACACAGTAAGCAGGGCAAGGCAGATCAGAAGGCCCGTAGGCCACACACACACAGAAGGCCCGTAGGCCACACACAGTAAGCAGGGCAAGGCAGGTCAGAAGGCCCGTAGGCCACACACACACAGAAGGCCCGTAGGCCACACACAGTAAGCAGGGCAAGGCAGGTCAGAAGGCCCGTAGGCCACAAACAGTAAGCAGGGCAAGGCAGGTCAGAAGGCCCGTAGGCCACAAACAGTAAGCAGGGCAAGGCAAGGGATAAGGCACAAAGGCCGCGCAAGGCAAGGCAAGGAATGAGGCCCAAAGGCCGCACAAGGCAAGGCAAGGTCCAGGGACCAAACACACAGCAAGCAAGGAAGTAAGGCTAGAGCAGGGAGCCAAGGCGAGCTCGATGCCGAAGCACCGAGGCAACTGTCAGGCAGGGTTATAAGGAAAAGCCCAGAACATAGAGTGGACAGGGGAGATGGACTGGGCCTGCCAGGAGAGCCAACACTAGAGGGACCCCTGGTGGTGAGGCAGTTGCACAGCAGCCATATAAGAACATAAGAAAATGCCATACTGGGTCAGACCAAGGGTCCATCAAGCCCAGCATCCTGTTTCCAACAGTGGCCAATCCAGGCCATAAGAACCTGGCAAGTACCCAAAAACTAAGTCTATTCCATGTAACCATTGCTAATGGCAGTGGCTATTCTCTAAGTGAACCTAATAGCAGGTAATGGACTTCTCCTCCAAGAACTTATCCAATCCTTTTTTAAACACAGCTATACTACCTGCACGAACCACATTCTCTGGCAACAAATTCCAGAGTTTAATTGTGCGTTGAGTAAAAAAGAACTTTCTCCGATTAGTTTTAAATGTGCCCCATGCTAACTTCATGGAGTGTCCCCTAGTCCTTCTACTATCTGAAAGAGTAAATAACCGATTCACATCTACCCATTCTAGACCTCTCATGATTTTAAACACCTCTATCATATCCCCCCTCAGTCGTCTCTTCTCCAAGCTGAAAAGTCCTAATCTCTTTAGTCTTTCCTCATAGGGGAGTTGTTCCATTCCCCTTATCATTTTGGTAGCCCTTCTCTGTACCTTCTCCATCGCAATTATATCTTTTTTGAGATGCGGCGACCAGAATTGTACACAGTATTCAAGGTGCGGTCTCACCATGGAGCGATACAGAGGCATTATGACATTTTCCGTTTTATTCATCATTCCTTTTCTAATAATTCCCAACATTCTGTTTGCTTTTTTGACTGCCGCAGCACACTGAACCGACGATTTCAATGTGTTATCCACTATGACACCTAGATCTCTTTCTTGGGTTGTAGCACCTAATATGGAACCCAACATCGTGTAATTATAGCATGGGTTATTTTTCCCTATATGCATCACCTTGCACTTTTCCACATTAAATTTCATCTGCCATTTGGATGCCCAATTTTCCAGTCTCACAAGGTCTTCCTGCAATTTATCACAATCTGCTTGTGATTTAACTACTCTGCACAATTTTGTGTCATCTGCAAATTTGATTATCTCACTCGTCGTATTTCTTTCCAGATCATTTATAAATATATTGAACAGTAAGGGTCCCAATACAGATCCCTGAGGCACTCCACTGTCCACTCCCTTCCACTGAGAAAATTGCCCATTTAATCCTACTCTCTGTTTCCTGTCTTTTAGCCAGTTTGCAATCCACGAAAGGACATCGCCACCTATCCCATGACTTTTTACTTTTCCTAGAAGCCTCTCATGAGGAACTTTGTCAAACGCCTTCTGAAAATCCAAGTATACTATATCTACCGGTTCACCTTTATCCACATGTTTATTAACTCCTTCAAAAAAGTGAAGCAGATTTGTGAGGCAAGACTTGCCCTGGGTAAAGCCATGCTGACTTTGTTCCATTAAACCATGTCTTTCTATATGTTCTGTGATTTTGATGTTTAGAACACTTTCCACTATTTTTCCTGGCACTGAAGTCAGGCTAACCGGTCTGTAGTACCCCCTCCTCAAGGCCTCCCCCTCCTCCTGGGTCCCAACTTTGCAGGAGGTACTCAATAATAACGTGAGACCCCTCCGGGGGCTATGCGGCAGGTTCAACTCTTTCCCGAGGCAGTAAGGCAGTCCATAACCCCTCCTGGGGTGATAAGGCAGACACAACCCCAACCTGGGGCAGCAAAATAGTCCGTAACCCCTCTGGAGGCGACAGGGCAGGTGCTAACCCCTCCTAAGACGACAGCAGGGCCGGTCCGGACCCCTTCAGAGTCGGCAGCAGGACCGGTACGGACCCCTCCAGGGTCGGCGGCAGCAGGACCGGTTCGGACCCCTCCAGGGTCGGCAGCAGGACCGGTTCGGCAGACTCAGATGGCTGAGTCAGAAAGTCTGTCAGTAGGACCGGTTCGGACCCCTCCGGGGATGGCAGCAAGACCTGTTTGGACCCCTCCGGGAACAGCAGCAGTACTGGTTTGGACCCCTCTGGGGATGGCAGCAGGACCGGTTCGAGCCCCTCCGGGGGCGGCAGCAGGGCCGGTTCAGCAGACTCAGAAGGCTGAGTCAGAATGTCTGTCAGTAAGGACGGTTCGGACCCCTCCGGGGATGGCAGCAGGGCCGGTTCGAGCCCTTCCGGGGGCGGCAGCAGGGCCTGTTTGAGCCCCTCCAGGGGCAGCAGCAGGGCCGGTTCGGACCCCTTCGGGGGCGGCAGCAGGGCCGGTTCGGCAGACTCAGGCTCTTCTCGGGGTAGTGCAGCAGGCCCGGACCCCTCTTGGGGCGCAACAGCAGGCTTGGACCCCTCTCGGTGTAATGCAGCAAGCTTGGACCCTACTCGGGGTGATGAAGCAGACTCGGACACCTCTCGGGGTGATGCAGCAGGCTCGGACCCCTCTCAGGGTGATGCAGCAGGCTTGGACCCTACTCGGGGTGAAACAGCAGGCTCGGGCCCCTCTTGGGGGGATGCAGCAGGCTCGGAACCCCTCGTGGGGCGATGCAGCAGGCTTGGACCCCTCTTGGGGCGATGCAGCAGGCTCGGACCCCTCTTGGGGCAATGCAGCAGGCTCGGACCCCTGTTGGGGTGAAACAGCAGGCTCGGACCCCTCTTGGGGTGATGCAGCAGGCTCGGACCCCTCTCGGGGCGATGCAGCAAGCTCGGACCCCTCTCGGGGCGATGCAGCAGGTTTGGACCCTACTCGGGGTGATGCAGCAGGCTTGGACCCATCTTGGGGTGATGAAGCAGGCTTGGATCCTCCTCGGGGTGATGAAACAGCAGGCTCGGACCCCTCTTGGGGTGATGCAGCAGGCTCGGACCCCTCTCGGGGCGATGCAGCAGGCTCGGACCCCTCTCGGGGTGATGCAGCAGGCTTGGACCCCTCTCGGGGCGATGCAGCAGGCTCGGACCCCTCTTGGGGTGATGCAGCAGGCTCGGACCACTCTCAGGGTGATGCAGCAGGCTTGGACCCATCTTGGGGTGATGCAGCAGGCTTGGACCCCTCTTGGGGCGATGCAGCAGGCTCGGACCCCTCTTGGGGCGATGCAGCAGGCTCGGATGGCAGAGCAGCAAGGTTAGAAGCAGTGCACATGGAAGACACAGATTGCACTGCTGTGGGCTTGATACCTCGAGCCAAACTCTGAGGCTCCTTATTTTGTTTCTGGAGGAGCAGTTTAGAGAAGGCACAGGCAGTTCTAGGACGTCTAGGGAAAGTGCTCGTTATTGTCTCAACAGCAGCTGTGGGAAGCAGAGCCCTGCTAGAGTTAATCAGCTCTCTCCGTTTTAGAGAAACCTGTTCCCGAGGGTCTAGCACTGGTATCACAGAAGTCTTCTTGGTCAGGTAAGTCATGGGTTTTTCTTTCCACAAACTGCCAGCTAAAATGTCTGTTTTAGTAGAGCCAGAAGCAGAATACCGGTTAGGAGAGCTGATTGTTTTTTCTAATGGAACAGCTGGTCCTAGAGCAGAACAACAGGGGCAGGGTTTGCCTGGTGGTAACAGACACGGAACACAGGAGCATTTCCACCACCCTGGTTTTGGAGTTAGACAATTTAAACATTCCTGATAGACCGAGACGTTCCTCTTATGACAACTGCTGCCAACCCAGTGCGCTTGGTCTGAGAGTTGACATGCAAGACAGTTCTTCTAACTGAGATAGTTCAAAGTCTGGCAACAGGCACAGACATAAAAACTTGGAGGCTGAGGCATAATGTGAGTAGAGGTAAAAGAAAAATTGGCTCACCGGTAGTACCAAGACCTATCTCTTCCCCTGGAAATTGGTGGCTTCGGCATACTGTTACGCTTAGGCTGTGTTCAGGGGTAGTGAACACCACCCAGAAGGGTGGCTCCAGGTGGAGAGAGACAGGAATGGCCAGAAACAGTGTCTGGGTCCAGGCTGGGTCAAGGCATGCGGCAAGTAGCAGTGTCTGGGTCCAGGCTGGGTCAGGGCAGGCGGCAAGTAGCAGTGTCTGGGTCCAGGCTGGGTCAGGGCAGGCGGCAAGTAGCAGTGTCGGGGTTCAGGCTGGGTCAGGGCAGGCGGCAGAGCAAGGAAGGTCAGAAGGCCCGTAGGCCACACACACACACAGAAGGCCCGTAGGCCACACACACACAGAAGGCCCGTAGGCCACACACAGTAAGCAGGGCAAGGCAGGTCAGAAGGCCCGTAGGCCACACACAGTAAGCAGGGCAAGGCAGGTCAGAAGGCCCGTAGGCCACACACACACAGAAGGCCCGTAGGCCACACACAGTAAGCAGGGCAAGGCAGGTCAGAAGGCCCGTAGGCCACACACACACAGAAGGCCCGTAGGCCACACACAGTAAGCAGGGCAAGGCAGGACAGAAGGCCCGTAGGCCACACACACACAGAAGGCCCGTAGGCCACACACAGTAAGCAAGGCAAGGCAGGTCAGAAGGACCGTAGGCCACAAACATTAAGCAGGGCAAGGCAGGTCAGAAGGCCCGTAGGCCACACACACACAGAAGGCCCGTAGGCCACACACAGTAAGCAGGGCAAGGCAGGTCAGAAGGCCCGTAGGCCACAAACAGTAAGCAGGGCAAGGCAAGGGATAAGGCCCAAAGGCCGCGCAAGGCAAGGCAAGGAATGAGGCCCGAAGGCCGCGCAAGGCAAGGCAAGGCAAGGTCCAGGGACCAAACGCACAGCAAGCAAGGAAGTAAGGCTAGAGCAGGGAGCCCAGGCGAGCTCGATGCCGAAGCACCGAGGCAACTGTCAGGCAGGGTTATAAGGAAAAGCCCAGAACATAGAGTGGACAGGGGAGATGGACTGGGCCTACCAGGAGAGCCAACACTAGAGGGACCCATGGTGGTGAGGCGGTTGCACAGCAGCCATAGCCATAACAGTACCCCCTCCTCAAGGCCTCCCCCTCCTCCTGGGTCCCAACTTTGCAGGAGGTACTCAATAATAACGTGAGACCCCTCCGGGGGGATGCGGCAAGTTCAACTCCTTCCCGAGGCAGTAAGGCAGTCCATAACCCCTCCTGGGGTGATAAGGCAGACACAACCCCAACCTGGGGCAGCAAAATAGTCTGTAACCCCTCTTGAGGCGACAGGGCAGGTGCTAACCCCTCCTGAGACGACAGCAGGGCCGGTCCGGACCCCTTCAGGGTCGGCAGCAGGACCGGTACGGACCCCTCCAGGGTCGGCGGCAGCAGGACCGGTTCAGACCCCTCCAGGGTCGGCAGCAGGACCGGTTCGGCAGACTCAGATGGCTGAGTCAGAAAGTCTGTCATTAGGACCGGTTCGGACCCCTCCGGGGATGGCAGCAAGACCTGTTTGGACCCCTCCGGGAACAGCAGCACTACTGGTTTGGACCCCTCTGGGGATGGCAGCAGGACCGGTTCGAGCCCCTCCGGGGGCGGCAGCAGGCACGGTTCAGCAGACTCAGAAGGCTGAGTCAGAAAATCTGTCAGTAGGGCCGGTTCGGACCCCTCCGGGGACGGCAGCAGGGCCGGTTCGAGCCCTTCCGGGGGCGGCAGCAGGGCCGGTTCGAGCCCCTCCAGGTGCGGCAGCAGGGCCGGTTCGGACCCCTCTGGGGGCGGCAGCAGGGCCGGTTCGGCAGACTCAGGCTCTTCTCGGGGTAGTGCAGCAGGCCCGGACCCCTCTTGGGGCGCAACAGCAGGCTTGGACCCCTCTCGGTGTAATGCAGCAAGCTTGGACCCTACTCGGGGTGATGCAGCAGACTCGGACACCTCTCGGGGTGATGCAGCAGGCTCGGAACCCTCTCGGGGAGATGCAACAGGCTTGGACCCTACTCGGGGTGAAACAGCAGGATCGGGCCCCTCTTGGGGCGATGCAGCAGGCTCGGGCCCCTCTTGGGGCGATGCAGCAGGCTCGGACCCCTCTTGGGGTGATGCAGCAGGCTCGGATCCCTCTTGGGGCGATGCAGCAGGCTCGGACCCCTCTCGGAGTGATGCAGGAGGCTTGGACCCCTCTTGGGGTGATGCAGCAGGCTCGGATCCTCTTCGGGGTGAAACAGCAATCTCGGACCCCTCTTGGGGTGATGCAGCAGGCTCGGACCCCTCTCGGGGCGATGCAGCAGGCACGGACCCCTCTTGGGGCGATGCAACAGGCTCGGACCCCTCTTGGGGTGATGCAGCAGGCTTGGATCCCTCTTGGGGCGATGCAGCAGGCTCGGACCCCTCTCGGGGTGATGCAGCAGGCGTGGATCCCTCTTGGGGCGATGCAGCAGGCTCGGACCCCTCTTGGGGTGATGCAGCAGGCTCGGTTCCTCCTCGGAGTGAAACAGCGGGCTCAGACCCCTCTTGGGGTGATGCAGCAGGCTCGGACCCCTCTCGGGGCGATGCGGCAGGCTCGGACCCCTCTCGGGGCGATGCAGCAGGCTTGGACCCTACTCGGGGTGATGCAGCAGGCTTGGACCCCTCTTGGGGTGATGCAGCAGGCTTGGACCCCTCTTGGGGTGATGCAGCAGGCTTGGATCCTCCTCGGGGTGAAACAGCAGGCTCGGGCCCCTCTTGGGGCAATGCAGCAGGCTCGGACCCCTCTTGGGGCGATGCAGCAGGCTCGGACCCCTCTTGGGGCGATGCAGCAGGCTCGGATGGCAGAGCAGCAAGGTTAGAAGCAGTGCACATGGAAGACACAGATTGCACTGCTGTGGGCTTGATACCTCGAGCCAAACTCTGAGGCTCCTTATTTTGTTTCTGGAGGAGCAGTTTAGAGAAGGCACAGGCAGTTCTAGGACGTCTAGGGAAAGTGCTCATTATTGTCTCAACAGCAGCTGTGGGAAGCAGAGCCCTGCTAGAGTTAATCAGCTCTCTCCCTTTTAGAGAAACCTGTTCCCGAGGGTCTAGCACTGGTATCACAGAAGCCTTCTTGGTCAGGTAAGTCCTGGGTTTTTCTTTCCACAAACTGCCAGCTAAAATGTCTGTTTTAGTTGAGCCAGAAGCAGAATACCGGTTAGGAGAGCTGATTGTTTTTTCTAATGGAACAGCTGGTCCTAGAACAGAACAACAGGGGCAGGGTTTGCCTGGTGGTAACAGACACGGAACACAGGAGCATTTCCACCACCCTGGTTTTGGAGTTAGACAATTTAAACATTCCTGAAAGACCGAGACGTTCCTCTTATGACAACTGCTGCCAACCCAGTGCTCTTGGTCTGAGAGTTGACATGCAAGACAGTTCTTGTAACTGAGATAGTTCAAAGTCTGGCAACAGGCACAGACATAAAAACTTGGAGGCTGAGGCATAATGTGAGTAGAGGTAAAAGAAAAATTGGCTCACCAGTAGTACCAAGACCTATCTCTTCCCCTGGAAATTGGTGGCTTTGGCATACTGTTACGCTTAGGCTGTGTTCAGGGGTAGTGAACACCACCCAGAAGGGTGGCTCCAGGTGGAGAGAGACAGGAATGGCTAGAAACGGTGTCTGGGTCCAGGCTGGGTCAAGGCAGGCGGCAAGTAGCAGTGTCTGGGTCCAGGCTGGGTCAGGGCAGGCGGCAAGTAGCAGTGTCTGGGTCCAGGCTGGGTCAGGGCAGGCGGCAAGTAGCAGTGTCGGGGTTCAGGCTGGGTCAGGGCAGGCGGCAGAGCAAGGCAGGTCAGAAGGCCCGTAGGCCACACACACACACACAGAAGACCCGTAGGCCACACACACACAGAAGGCCCGTAGGCCACACTCAGTAAACGGCAAGGCAGGTCAGAAGGCCCGTAGGCCACACACACACAGAAGGCCCGTAGGCCACACACAGTAAGCAGGGCAAGGCAGGTCAGAAGGCCCGTAGGCCACAAACACACAGAAGGCCCGTAGGCCACACACAGTAAGCAGGGCAAGGCAGGTCAGAAGGCCCGTAGGCCACACACACACAGAAGGCCCGTAGGCCACACACAGTAAGCAGGGCAAGGCAGGTCAGAAGGCCCGTAGGCCACACACACACAGAAGGCCCGTAGGCCACACACAGTAAGCAGGGCAAGTCAGATCAGAAGGCCCGTAGGCCACAAACAGTAAGCAGGGCAAGGCAGGTCAGAAGGCCCGTAGGCCACACACACACAGAAGGCCCGTAGGCCACACACAGTAAGCAGGGCAAGGCAGGTCAGAAGGCCCGTAGGCCACAAACTGTAAGCAGGGCAAGGCAGGTCAGAAGGCCCGTAGGCCACATACACACAGAAGGCCCGTAGGCCACACACAGTAAGCAGGGCAAGGCAGGTCAGAAGGCCCGTAGGCCCCAAACATTAAGCAGGGCAAGGCAATGGATAAGGCCCAAAAACCGCGCAAGGCAAGGCAAGGCAAGGCAAGGAATGAGGCCCGAAGGCCACGCAAGGCAAGGCAAGGTCCAGGGACCAAACGCACAGCAAGCAAGGATGGAAGGCTAGAGCAGGGAGCCCAGGCGAGCTCGATGCCGAAGCACTGAGGCAACTGTCAGGCAGGGTTATAAGGAAAAGCCCAGAACAGAGTGGACAGGGGAGATGGACTGGGCCTGCCAGGAGAGCCAACACCTGAGGGACCCCTGTTGGTGAGGCGGTTGCACAGCAGCCATAGCCATAACAGTACCCCCTCCTCAAGGCCTCCCCCTCCTCATGGGTCCCAACTTTGCAGGAGGTACTCAATAATAACGTGAGACCCCTCCGGGGGCGATGCGGCAGGTTCAACTCCTTCCCGTGGCAGTAAGGCAGTCCATAACCCCTCCTGGGGTGATAAGGCAGACACAACCCCAACCTGGGGCAGCAAAATAGTCCGTAACCCCTCTTGAGGCGACAGGGCAGGTGCTAACCCCTCCTGAGACGACAGCAGGGCCGGTCCGGACCCCTTCAGGGTCGGCAGCAGGACCGGTACGGACCCCTCCAGGGTTGGCGGCAGCAGGACTGGTTCGGACGCCTCCAGGGTCGGCAGCAGGACCGGTTCGGCAGACTCAGATGGCTTAGTCAGAAAGTCTGTCAGTAGGACCGGTTCGGACCCCTCCGGGGACGGCAGCAAGACCTGTTCGGACCCCTCCGGGAACAGCAGCAGTAGTGGTTTGGACCCCTCTGGGGATGGCAGCAGGACCGGTTCGAGCCCCTCCGGGGGCGGCAGCAGGGCCGGTTCAGCAGACTGAGAAGGCTGAGTCAGAAAGTCTGTCAGTAGGGCCGGTTCGGACCCCTCCGGGGATGGCAGCAGGGCCGGTTAGAGCCCTTTCGGGGGCGGCAGCAGGGCCGGTTCGAGCCTCTCCAGGGGCGGCAGCAGGGCTGGTTCGGACCCCTTCGGGGGCGGCAGCAGGGCCGGTTCGGCAGACTCAGGCTCTTCTCGGGGTAGTGCAGCAGGCCCGGACCCCTCTTGGGGTGCAACAGCAGGCTTGGACCCCTCTCGGTGTAATGCAGCAAGCTTGGACCCTACTCGGGGTGATGAAGCAGACTTGGACACCTCTCGGGGTGATGCAGCAGGCTCGGACCCCTCTCAGGGTGATGCAGCAGGCTTGGACCCTACTCGGGGTGAAACAGCAGGCTCGGGCCCCTCTTGGGGGGATGCAGCAGGCTCGGGACCCCTCGTGGGGCGATGCAGCAGGCTTGGACCCCTCTTGGGGCGATGCAGCAGGCTCGGACCCCTCTTGGGGTGATGCAGCAGGCTCGGACCCCTGTTGGGGTGAAACAGCAGGCTCGGACCCCTCTTGGGGTGATGCAGCAGGCTCGGACCCCTCCCGGGCGATGCAGCAAGCTCGGACCCCTCTCGGGGCGATGCAGCAGGTTTGGACCCTACTCGGGGTGATGCAGCAGGCTTGGACCCATCTTGGGGTGATGAAGCAGGCTTGGATCCTCCTCAGGGTGAAACAGCAGGCTCGGACCCCTCTTGGGGTGATGCAGCAGGCTCGGACCCCTCTCGGGGCGATGCAGCAGGCTCGGACCCCTCTCGGGGTGATGCAGCAGGCTTGGACCCCTCTCGGGGCGATGCAGCAGGCTCGGACCCCTCTTGGGGTGATGCAGCAGGCTCGGACCACTCTTGGGGTGATGCAGCAAGCTCGGACCCCTCTTGGGGTGATGCAGCAGGCTTGGATCCCTCTTGGGGCGATGCAGCAGGCTCGGACCACTCTCAGGGTGATGCAGCAGGCTTGGACCCATCTTGGGGTGATGCAGCAGGCTCGGATCCTCCTCGGGGTGAAACAGCAGGCTCGGACCCCTCTTGGGGTGATGCAGCAGGCTCGGACCCCTCTCGGGGCGATGCAGCAGGCTCGGACCCCTCTCGGGGCGATGCAGCAGGCTTGGACCCTACTCGGGGTGATGCAGCAGGCTTGGACCACTCTTGGGGTGATGCAGCAGGCTTGGATCCTCATCGGGGTGAAACAGCAGGCTCGGGCCCCTCTTGGGGTGATGCAGCAGGCTTGGACCCCTCTTGGGGCGATGCAGCAGGCTCGGACCCCCTCTTGGGGCGATGCAGCAGGCTCGGACCCCTCTTGGGGCGATGCAGCAGGCTCGGATGGCAGAGCAGCAAGGTTAGAAGCAGTGCACATGGAAGACACAGATTGCACTGCTGTGGGCTTGATACCTCGAGCCAAACTCTGAGGCTCCTTATTTTGTTTCTGGAGGAGCAGTTTAGAGAAGGCACAGGCAGTTCTAGGACGTCTAGGGAAAGTGCTCGTTATTGTCTCAACAGCAGCTGTGGGAAGCAGAGCCCTGCTAGAGTTAATCAGCTCTCTCCGTTTTAGAGAAACCTGTTCCCGAGGGTCTAGCACTGGTATCACAGAAGTCTTCTTGGTCAGGTAAGTCATGGGTTTTTCTTTCCACAAACTGCCAGCTAAAATGTCTGTTTTAGTAGAGCCAGAAGCAGAATACCGGTTAGGAGAGCTGATTGTTTTTTCTAATGGAACAGCTGGTCCTAGAGCAGAACAACAGGGGCAGGGTTTGCCTGGTGGTAACAGACACGGAACACAGGAGCATTTCCACCACCCTGGTTTTGGAGTTAGACAATTTAAACATTCCTGATAGACCGAGACGTTCCTCTTATGACAACTGCTGCCAACCCAGTGCGCTTGGTCTGAGAGTTGACATGCAAGACAGTTCTTCTAACTGAGATAGTTCAAAGTCTGGCAACAGGCACAGACATAAAAACTTGGAGGCTGAGGCATAATGTGAGTAGAGGTAAAAGAAAAATTGGCTCACCGGTAGTACCAAGACCTATCTCTTCCCCTGGAAATTGGTGGCTTCGGCATACTGTTACGTTTAGGCTGTGTTCAGGGGTAGTGAACACCACCCAGAAGGGTGGCTCCAGGTGGAGAGAGACAGGAATGGCCAGAAACAGTGTCTGGGTCCAGGCTGGGTCAAGGCATGCGGCAAGTAGCAGTGTCTGGGTCCAGGCTGGGTCAGGGCAGGCGGCAAGTA
Source organism: Rhinatrema bivittatum (assembly GCF_901001135.1). Classification (NCBI taxonomy): domain Eukaryota; kingdom Metazoa; phylum Chordata; class Amphibia; order Gymnophiona; family Rhinatrematidae; genus Rhinatrema; species Rhinatrema bivittatum. The sequence continues at coordinate 44,747,944 of NC_042622.1, forward strand.
GCAGTGTCTGGGTCCAGGCTGGGTCAGGGCAGGCGGCAAGTAGCAGTGTCGGGGTTCAGGCTGGGTCAGGGCAGGCGGCAGAGCAAGGAAGGTCAGAAGGCCCGTAGGCCACACACACACACAGAAGACCCGTAGGCCACACACACACAGAAGGCCCATAGGCCACACACAGTAAGCGGCAAGGCAGGTCAGAAGGCCCGTAGGCCACACACACACAGAAGGCCCGTAGGCCACACACAGTAAGCAGGGCAAGGCAGGTCAGAAGGCCCGTAGGCCACACACAGTAAGCAGGGCAAGGCAGGTCAGAAGGCCCGTAGGCCACACACACACAGAAGGCCCGTAGGCCACACACAGTAAGCAGGGCAAGGCAGGTCAGAAGGCCCGTAGGCCACACACACACAGAAGGCCCGTAGGCCACACACAGTAAGCAGGGCAAGGCAGGACAGAAGGCCCGTAGGCCACACACACACAGAAGGCCCGTAGGCCACACACAGTAAGCAAGGCAAGGCAGGTCAGAAGGACCGTAGGCCACAAACATTAAGCAGGGCAAGGCAGGTCAGAAGGCCCGTAGGCCACACACACACAGAAGGCCCGTAGGCCACACACAGTAAGCAGGGCAAGGCAGGTCAGAAGGCCCGTAGGCCACAAACAGTAAGCAGGGCAAGGCAAGGGATAAGGCCCAAAGGCCGCGCAAGGCAAGGCAAGGAATGAGGCCCGAAGGCCGCGCAAGGCAAGGCAAGGCAAGGTCCAGGGACCAAACGCACAGCAAGCAAGGAAGTAAGGCTAGAGCAGGGAGCCCAGGCGAGCTCGATGCCGAAGCACCGAGGCAACTGTCAGGCAGGGTTATAAGGAAAAGCCCAGAACATAGAGTGGACAGGGGAGATGGACTGGGCCTACCAGGAGAGCCAACACTAGAGGGACCCATGGTGGTGAGGCGGTTGCACAGCAGCCATAGCCATAACAGTACCCCCTCCTCAAGGCCTCCCCCTCCTCCTGGGTCCCAACTTTGCAGGAGGTACTCAATAATAACGTGAGACCCCTCCGGGGGGATGCGGCAGGTTCAACTCCTTCCCGAGGCAGTAAGGCAGTCCATAACCCCTCCTGGGGTGATAAGGCAGACACAACCCCAACCTGGGGCAGCAAAATAGTCTGTAACCCCTCTTGAGGCGACAGGGCAGGTGCTAACCCCTCCTGAGACGACAGCAGGGCCGGTCCGGACCCCTTCAGGGTCGGCAGCAGGACCGGTACGGACCCCTCCAGGGTCGGCGGCAGCAGGACCGGTTCAGACCCCTCCAGGGTCGGCAGCAGGACCGGTTCGGCAGACTCAGATGGCTGAGTCAGAAAGTCTGTCATTAGGACCGGTTCGGACCCCTCCGGGGATGGCAGCAAGACCTGTTTGGACCCCTCCGGGAACAGCAGCACTACTGGTTTGGACCCCTCTGGGGATGGCAGCAGGACCGGTTCGAGCCCCTCCGGGGGCGGCAGCAGGCACGGTTCAGCAGACTCAGAAGGCTGAGTCAGAAAATCTGTCAGTAGGGCCGGTTCGGACCCCTCCGGGGACGGCAGCAGGGCCGGTTCGAGCCCTTCCGGGGGCGGCAGCAGGGCCGGTTCGGACCCCTCTGGGGGCGGCAGCAGGGCCGGTTCGGCAGACTCAGGCTCTTCTCGGGGTAGTGCAGCAGGCCCGGACCCCTCTTGGGGCGCAACAGCAGGCTTGGACCCCTCTCGGTGTAATGCAGCAAGCTTGGACCCTACTCGGGGTGATGCAGCAGGCTCGGACACCTCTCGGGGTGATGCAGCAGGCTCGGAACCCTCTCGGGGAGATGCAACAGGCTTGGACCCTACTCGGGGTGAAACAGCAGGATCGGGCCCCTCTTGGGGCGATGCAGCAGGCTCGGACCCCTCTTGGGGCGATGCAGCAGGCTCGGACCCCTCTTGGGGTGATGCAGCAGGCTCGGACCCCTCTTGGGGCGATGCAGCAGGCTCGGACCCCTCTCGGAGTGATGCAGGAGGCTTGGACCCCTCTTGGGGTGAAGCAGCAGGCTCGGATCCTCTTCGGGGTGAAACAGCAATCTCGGACCCCTCTTGGGGTGATGCAGCAGGCTCGGACCCCTCTCGGGGCGATGCAGCAGGCACGGACCCCTCTTGGGGCGATGCAACAGGCTCGGACCCCTCTTGGGGTGATGCAGCAGGCTTGGATCCCTCTTGGGGCGATGCAGCAGGCTCGGACCCCTCTCGGGGTGATGCAGCAGGCTTGGATCCCTCTTGGGGCGATGCAGCAGGCTCGGACCCCTCTTGGGGTGATGCAGCAGGCTCGGTTCCTCCTCGGAGTGAAACAGCGGGCTCAGACCCCTCTTGGGGTGATGCAGCAGGCTCGGACCCCTCTCGGGGTGATGCAGCAGGCTCGGACCCCTCTCGGGGCGATGCAGCAGGCTTGGACCCTACTCGGGGTGATGCAGCAGGCTTGGACCCCTCTTGGGGTGATGCAGCAGGCTTGGACCCCTCTTGGGGTGATGCAGCAGGCTTGGATCCTCCTCGGGGTGAAACAGCAGGCTCGGGCCCCTCTTGGGGCGATGCAGCAGGCTCGGACCCCTCTTGGGGCGATGCAGCAGGCTCGGACCCCTCTTGGGGCGATGCAGCAGGCTCGGATGGCAGAGCAGCAAGGTTAGAAGCAGTGCACATGGAAGACACAGATTGCACTGCTGTGGGCTTGATACCTCGAGCCAAACTCTGAGGCTCCTTATTTTGTTTCTGGAGGAGCAGTTTAGAGAAGGCACAGGCAGTTCTAGGACGTCTAGGGAAAGTGCTCATTATTGTCTCAACAGCAGCTGTGGGAAGCAGAGCCCTGCTAGAGTTAATCAGCTCTCTCCCTTTTAGAGAAACCTGTTCCCGAGGGTCTAGCACTGGTATCACAGAAGCCTTCTTGGTCAGGTAAGTCCTGGGTTTTTCTTTCCACAAACTGCCAGCTAAAATGTCTGTTTTAGTTGAGCCAGAAGCAGAATACCGGTTAGGAGAGCTGATTGTTTTTTCTAATGGAACAGCTGGTCCTAGAACAGAACAACAGGGGCAGGGTTTGCCTGGTGGTAACAGACACGGAACACAGGAGCATTTCCACCACCCTGGTTTTGGAGTTAGACAATTTAAACATTCCTGAAAGACCGAGACGTTCCTCTTATGACAACTGCTGCCAACCCAGTGCTCTTGGTCTGAGAGTTGACATGCAAGACAGTTCTTGTAACTGAGATAGTTCAAAGTCTGGCAACAGGCACAGACATAAAAACTTGGAGGCTGAGGCATAATGTGAGTAGAGGTAAAAGAAAAATTGGCTCACCGGTAGTACCAAGACCTATCTCTTCCCCTGGAAATTGGTGGCTTCGGCATACTGTTACGCTAAGGCTGTGTTCACGGGTAGTGAACACCACCCAGAAGGGTGGCTCCAGGTGGAGAGAGACAGGAATGGCTAGAAATGGTGTCTGGGTCCAGGCTGGGTCAAGGCAGGCGGCAAGTAGCAGTGTCTGGGTCCAGGCTGGGTCAGGGCAGGCGGCAAGTAGCAGTGTCTGGATCCAGGCTGGGTCAGGGCAGGCGGCAAGTAGCAGTGTCGGGGTTCAGGCTGGGTCAGGGCATGCGGCAGAGCAAGGCAGGTCAGAAGGCCCGTAGGCCACACACACACACACACACAGAAGACCCGTAGGCCACACACACACAGAAGGCCCGTAGGCCACACACAGTAAGCGGCAAGGCAGGTCAGAAGGCCCGTAGGCCACACACACACAGAAGGCCCGTAGGCCACACACAGTAAGCAGGGCAAGGCAGGTCAGAAGGCCCGTAGGCCAGAAACACACAGAAGGCCCGTAGGCCACACACAGTAAGCAGGGCAAGGCAGGTCAGAAGGCCCGTAGGCCACACACACACAGAAGGCCCGTAGGCCACACACAGTAAGCAGGGCTATTCAGGTCAGAAGGCCCGTAGGCCACACACACACAGAAGGCCCGTAGGCCACACACAGTAAGCAGGGCAAGGCAGGTCAGAAGGCCCGTAGGCCACACACACACAGAAGGCCCGTAGGCCACACACAGTAAGCAGGGCAAGGCAGGTCAGAAGGCCCGTAGGCCACAAACAGTAAGCAGGGCAAGGCAGGTCAGAAGGCCCGTAGGCCACACACACACAGAAGGCCCGTAGGCCACACACAGTAAGCAGGGCAAGGCAGGTCAGAAGGCCCGTAGGCCACAAACAGTAAGCAGGGCAAGGCAAGGGATAAGGCCCAAAGGCCGCGCAAGGCAAGGCAAGGCAAGGAATGAGGCCCGAAGGCCGCGCAAGGCAAGGCAAGGCAAGGTCCAGGGACCAAACGCACAGCAAGCAAGGAAGGAAGGCTAGAGCAGGGAGCCCAGGCGAGCTCGATGCCGAAGCACCGAGGCAACTGTCAGGCAGGGTTATAAGGAAAAGACCAGAACATAGAGTGGACAGGGGAGATGGACTGGGCCTGCCAGGAGAGCCAACACTAGAGGGACCCCTGGTGGTGAGGCGGTTGCACAGCAGCCATAGCCATAACAGTACCCCCTCCTCAAGGCCTCCCCCTCCTCCTGGGTCCCAACTTTGCAGGAGGTACTCAATAATAACGTGAGACCCCTCCGGGGGCGATGCGGCAGGTTCAACTCCTTCCCGAGGCAGTAAGGCAGTCCATAACCCCTCCTGGGGTGATAAGGCAGACACAACCCCAACCTGGGGCAGCAAAATAGTCCGTAATCCCTCTTGAGGCGACAGGGCAGGTGCTAACCCCTCCTGAGACGACAGCAGGGCCGGTCCGGACCCCTTCAGGGTCGGCAGCAGGACCGGTACGGACCCCTCCAGGGTCGGCGACAGCAGGACCGGTTCGGACCCCTTCAGGGTCGGCAGCAGGACCGGTTCGGCAGACTCAGATGGCTGAGTCAGAAAGTCTGTCAGTAGGACCGGTTCGGACCCCTCCGGGGACGGTAGCAAGACCTGTTCGGACCCCTCCGGGAACAGCAGCAGTAGTGGTTTGGACCCTTCTGGGGATGGCAGCAGGACCGGTACGGACCCCTCCAGGGTTGGCGACAGCAGGACCGGTTCGGACCCTTTCAGGGTCGGCAGCAGGACCGGTTCGGCAGACTCAGATGGCTGAGTCAGAAAGTCTGTCAGTAGGGCCGGTTCGGACCCCTCCGGGGACGGCAGCAGGGCCGGTTCAAGCCCTTCCGGGGGCGGCAGCAGGGCCGGGTTGAGCCCCACCAGGGTCGGCATCAGGGACGGTTCGGACCCCTCCGGGGGCAGCAGCAGGGCTGGTTCGGCAGACTCAGGCTCTTCTCGGGGTAGTGCAGCAGGCCCAGACCCCTCTTGGAGCGCAACAGCAGGCTTGGACCCCTCTCGGTGTAATGCAGCAAGCTTGGACCCTACTCGGGGTGATGCAGCAGACTCGGACACCTCTCGGGGTGATGCAGCAGGCTCGGACCCCTCTCGGGGTGATGCAGCAGGCTTGGACCCTACTCAGGGTGAAACAGCAGGCTCGGGCCCCTCTTGGGGCGATGCAGCAGGCTCGGACCCCTCTCGGGGCGATGCAGCAGGCTCGGACCCCTCTCGGGGTGATGCAGCAGGCTTGGACCCCTCTTGGGGCGATGCAGCAGGCTCGGACCCCTCTCGGGGTGATGCAGCAGGCTTGGACCCCTCTTGGGGTGATGCAGCAGGCTTGGACCCTACTCGGGGTGATGCAGCAGGCTTGGACCCCTCTTGGGGTGATGCAGCAGGCTTGGACCCCTCTTGGGGCGATGCAGCAGGCTCGGACCCCTCTCGGGGTGATGCAGCAGGCTTGGACCCCTCTTGGGGTGATGCAGCAGGCTTGGACCCTATTTGGGGTGATGCAGCAGGCTTGGACCCCACTTGGGTTGATGCAGCAGGCTTGGACCCCTCTTGGGGCAATGCAGCAGGCTCGGACCCCTCTTGGGGCGATGCAGCAGGCTCGGACCCCTCTTGGGGCAATGCAGCAGGCTCGGATGGCAGAGCAGCAAGGTTAGAAGCAGTGCACATGGAAGACACAGATTGCACTGCTGTGGGCTTGATACCTCGAGCCAAACTCTGAGGCTCCTTATTTTGTTTCTGGAGGAGCAGTTTAGAGAAGGCACAGGCAGTTCTAGGACGTCTAGTGAAAGTGCTCGTTATTGTCTCAACAGCAGCTGTGGGAAGCAGAGCCCTGCTAGAGTTAATCAGCTCTCTCCGTTTTAGAGAAACCTGTTCCCGAGGGTCTAGCACTGGTATCACAGAAGCCTTCTTGGTCAGGTAAGTCCTGGGTTTTTCTTTCCACAAACTGCCAGCTAAAATGTCTGTTTTAGTTGAGCCAGAAGCAGAATACCGATTAGGAGAGCTGATTGTTTTTTCTAATGGAACAGCTGGTCCTAGAACAGAACAACAGGGGCAGGGTTTGCCTGGTGGTAACAGACACGGAACACAGGAGCATTTCCACCACCCTGGTTTTGGAGTTAGACAATTTAAACATTCCTGAAAGACCGAGACGTTCCTCTTATGACAACTGCTGCAAACCCAGTGCTCTTGGTCTGAGAGTTGACATGCAAGACAGTGGGGATGTGAATCGTTTTAGGACGATTAAAATTATCGTCCGATAATTTTAATATCGTCTTAAACCGTTATGGAACACAATACAATAGAAATTCTAATGATTTATCGTTATAAATCGTTAGAATCGTGAGCCGGCACACTAAAACCCCCTAAAACCCACCCCCGACCCTTTAAATTAAATCCCCCACCCCCCCGAACCCCCCCCCCCCCAATGACTTAAATAACCTGCGGGTCCAGCGGCGGTCCGGAACAGCAGCGGTCCGGATCGGGCTCCTGCTACTGAATCTTGTTGTCTTCAGCCGGCGCCATTTTCCAAAATGGCGCCGAAAAATTGCGGCGGCCATAGATGAACACGATTGGACGGCAGGAGGTCCTTCCGGACCCCTGCTGGACTTTTGGCAAGTCTTGTGGGGGTCAGGAGGTCCCCCCCAAGCTGGCCAAAAGTTCCTGGAGGTCCAGCGGGGGTCAGGGAGCGATTTCCCGCCGCGAATCGTTTTCGTACGGAAAATGGCGCCGGCAGGAGATCGACTGCAGGAGGTCGTTCAGCGAGGGTTCCGGCGCCTCGCTGAACGACCTCCTGCAGTCGATCTCCTGCCGGCGCCATTTTCCGTACGAAAACGATTCGCGGCGGGAAATCGCTCCCTGACCCCCGCTGGACCTCCAGGAACTTTTGGCCAGCTTGGGGGGGGGCCTCCTGACCCCCACAAGACTTGCCAAAAGTCCAGCGGGGGTCCGGAAGGACCTCCTGCCGTCCAATCGTGTTCGTCTATGGCCGCCGCCATTTTTCGGCGCCATTTTGGAAAATGGCGCCGGCTGAAGACAACAAGATTCAGTAGCAGGAGCCCGTTCCGGACCGCTGCCGTTCCGGACCGCCGCTGGACCCGCAGGTTATTTAAGTCATTTGGGGGGGGGTTCGGGAGGGTGGGGGATTTAATTTAAAGGGTCGGGGGTGGGTTTTAGGGGGTTTTAATGTGCCGGTTTTGCAATTTTACGTTTTTTTTGATTTTTCACGATTTTTCCCGATTTTTCACGATATTTTACCCCCCCAAACGGCAACAATACGATTCCCTCCCCCTCCCAGCCGAAATCGATCGTTAAGACGATCGAGGACACGATTCACATCCCTACAAGACAGTTCTTGTAACTGAGATAGTTCAAAGTCTGGCAACAGGCACAGACATAAAAACTTGGAGGCTGAGGCATAATGTGAGTAGAGGTAAAAGAAAAATTGGCTCACCGGTAGTACCAAGACCTAACTCTTCCCCTGGAAATTGGTGGCTTCGGCATACTGTTACGCTTAGGCTGTGTTCAGGGGTAGTGAACACCACCCAGAAGGGTGGCTCCAGGTGGAGAGAGACAGGAATGGCTAGAAACGGTGTCTGGGTCCAGGCTGGGTCAAGGCAGGCGGCAAGTAGCAGTGTCTGGGTCCAGGCTGGGTCAGGGCAGGCGGCAAGTAGCAGTGTCGGGGTTCAGGCTGGGTCAGGGCAGGCGGCAGTGCAAGGCAGGTCAGAAGGCCCGTAGGCCACACACACACAGAAGACCCGTAGGCCACACACACACAGAAGGCCCGTAGGCCACACACAGTAAGCAGGGCAAGGCAGGTCAGAAGGCCCGTAGGCCACAAACACACAGAAGGCCCATAGGGCACACACAGTAAGCAAGGCAAGGCAGGTCAGAAGGCCCGTAGGCCACACACACACAGAAGGCCCGTAGGCCACACACAGTAAGCAGGGCAAGGCAGGTCAGAAGGCCCGTAGGCCACACACACACAGAAGGCCCGTAGGCCACACACAGTAAGCAGGGCAAGGCAGGTCAGAAGGCCCGTAGGCCACAAACAGTAAGCAGGGCAAGGCAGGTCAGAAGGCCCATAGGCCACACACACACAGAAGGCCCGTAGGCCACACACAGTAAGCAGGGCAAGGCAGGTCAGAAGGCCCGTAGGCCACAAACAGTAAGCAGGGCAAGGCAAGGGATAAGGCCCAAAGGCCGCGCAAGGCAAGGCAAGGCAAGGAATGAGGCCCGAAGGCCGCGCAAGGCAAGGCAAGGCAAGGTCCAGGGACCAAACGCACAGCAAGCAAGGAAGGAAGGCTAGAGCAGGGAGCCCAGGCGAGCTCGATGCCGAAGCACCGAGGCAACTGTCAGGCAGGGTTATAAGGAAAAGCCCAGAACATAGAGTGGACAGGGGAGATGGACTGGGCCTGCCAGGAGAGCCAACAGTAGAGGGACCCCTGGTGGTGAGGCGGTTGCACAGCAGCCATAGCCGTAACAATTTACATGCACAGTGCACTTCCATGCTGGCGCGCGCAAAGCCCCGGGACGCGCGTAAGTCCCGGGGCTCGTAAAATATATGAATGAAAGCTTTGTGTTCTTAGAACCTTTAGAGCTCAGAAAATTCTTGGATGCTAGAGTTCCTAGTTAAATGCTCACAGTTTGGTCATAGGTAATTAGAGAAATAAGCATTTAGTCACATCTATAACTTGGAAATTTTTTTTTCTTCTTAAATTATGCTCCTTTAGTATGGTATATATCTAGGATTTCCAGATACCTTATAACTGGTCACGCATGGTTTATAAATATGCTTGCATGCTATGGCATTTGCTTTGAATGTGATAAACTATGTTACTGTTAAAGACCATTTCATGGACCAGTGGAAATTACTGTCTATATAACTGTTAAATGTGCATAAATATAAAAGAAAAAAAGAAAAAAAAAAGTCCCGGGGCTTCGTAAAAGGGGCGGGAGGGGCGTGTCTGGGGGCGTGTCGGCAGGCTGGGGGTGTGTCCGGGAGCGTGTCCGAGGTCAGGAGCGGTCGGGGCGGTCCGGGGCAGGTCCGGGGGCATGGCGATGGTTCGGGGGCGGGCCGGGAGGGCGGACCCTAGTCCCCCGGCACTGCAGGCTGCAGATTTTGCGCAGCCTTGCGCGCCCTGACTCCAGATTTTATAAGATACGCGCGGCTACGCGCGTATCTTATAATATCTGGCATACTTTTGTTTGCGCCGGTTGCGCGAACAAAAGTACGCGCACGTGTACTTTTTTAAGATCTACCTCTAAGATCTCAAAATAAAGGTCTATTGTCTATTCCCACAATCCAGAGCACACATCTGATGCAATTAAGAGATTGTGTGTTTTCCTTAGTGTGTCCAAAGCTCTGGAATTCTCTGCCTGAGATGATACATATTTTACCTGATAAAAAGAAATTAAATGTGATCTAAAAACATGGCTAATCAAATATGCATATAACCTAACTTAAAACATTAGAATACACTGAGCCACAAAGACAAGAAGGATAAAAGTTTATAATCGAATCATGATAAATAAATCAAATGAGAGAATGTAGGATTCTCATACTACCCTCTGACTAAGATGTGAAAGCTATCATCTGGTTTTAAGTTTCTATTCTCTTTAACTTAAATACTAGATCAATTATTAATACATAATAGATTTCACTTGATAAATATTAATGCATGTCTATTGTCTATAATTACCATCTCTGATTCCAATCAATGACTGTATGTTGAGTAATAACAATGAATGTCACTTTGTAAACCGCTGTGATCTATACATGGAGCGATGGTATATAAAATGTCCAAATAAGTAAGTAAATAAATAAATAAATAAATAAATAAATAAATAAGTGAGAGAGAAAGAGAGAGAACATGTGTATTTATGTGTGATTGAGAGCCTGTGTAAGGGAAAGAGCTTGTGTATGGCTGAGAGAGAGGGTAAAGTTGCAAGCAACCCCTCCTCCTCCTAATTCACAGCAATCTCAGGGCAGAGCAGAGCATTTTTTTATCCTTTCTATTTTTAATTATTGGATCTTTGTGTCTACTGTTTTGATATATTTTATTGGTGTTTGGACATTTTTATATGAGTTTTTAATTATAGGATATTCCATTCATCAACTGTTTTGAAATAATTTTTTATTAGTATGGTTTTACTGTTATTGATTTTATATTTCTTGATTTGTTTTATGAGGACTGGTGATGTTTCTCTTTTTCCTTTGTTGCACTGCATACAGAGACCCTGGCTTGTTGCGGTTTCCAGTTCAGTTTTTGTCTGCATGTTTCTATTTATGCTTTATGGTCTCTTTGTTCTTTATTAGGGGAGGTATTCTGCTGGTGTGTAGTTTCTGTGTAGGGCTCTATAGCAGCCTGGTTTGTTCCATTTTCCTGCAAGGAGTATTGGTGTTTTAAGGCCTGGTGTAATATTTTCAGTGTAGACTTTTCTTAGGTATGTGGTGCTTACTGTTTGAGTGCTGGAAATTGGTGCTGTTCTGGTATGGGAGATTTACTATTTATGTAACTGCTGTTCAGAGAGAGTATTTATCTTTCCCTTGAGTCATTCTTAACAGTAATAGTAATACTGGGCCTTTTTTATTATTTTTACCATTGATTGCAATAAGCAGTGTGTCACACATGTGAGAGTTGCCCGTCAGCTTTGTCACAATAGGAAGAAGGTTGAGAAACACTGGTATAGGCTATCAAGCCAGGGGGTGGCTGAAGGGCTAGTTGCTAACTGGGCAAACTGGCGGGCAAACTAGTAAACTGGAAATGAAGTGGGCCCCTTTTAAAATCCCCCGACTTACGCAGTAGAAGCTGGATTTGCATGCCCAATTAAAATTAGGCGCACATGTGTGCACAGCCAGGCTGTTTTATAACATGGGCACATACATGCGCACAAGTTATAAAATAACCATGTCCTTGGGCATGGGCCGACACACACGCTCATATGTATGCTTGCATGCCGGTTTGAAAGTTAGTGTCAGGGATGGCAGCTTTCAAACCAGCACACGGGTGCTCATTTGCGCACATACATCGGCCTGCGGCCAGATTCACAGCCAAAATACATGCGCACATGCATGCACGTTGTCACGTGTGCACCTATGCCAAATTTTAAGTGGGCGCACACGTGCATTTGCAAATCCCGCTTCTAACACGTAAATCGGAGGATTTTAAAAGGGGCGTGACGATGACATTCCCACTTTTAGCAGTTCATTCCCGGCTCACCCAGATAAGAGATAGGTCCTCCAACCCTCTCTGGCTTGATAGCCTTCACTCCCCCCCCCCCCCCCCCCCCAGTTAGCCCCGACCTTTAAAACCTAACAAATCTGCCTACTTTTCTTTACATTTTAAATTACACGCATCCATAGCAGATGTAAAGTTACGTGGCAGGAAGCCTCGATACACACCGGGCTGCAACGGTGTTTTTACGCGCACATCGTAGGCTCACACCCCCAAAATGTCCATGCCCTGCCCCCTTTTTGAAAACTTCCGAGATGTACGCTCTGCAGAGATACGTGCGTATCTGTGTAGCTTTTAAAATCTGCTCGGCACGCGCAAGCCCATCTTCTTCGCACTTCCCCTAATTAATGCACAGGTCAGGCTTTTAAACTTCATCCTTTAGTGTACATTTGCCAAGACAGGGATGGTAACTTTCAAAGGGGTGCGCAGGTGCACATTGACATGCGCCCAGGGACGTGGCAATCTTATAACATACATGCACACACGTGCATAGATTATAAAATAGTCTTGGCGCACTTATGCATGCATTTAATTTTCCAAGTAGGTTTGCCCAACTGCAAAAGTCAGGTTTTGGCCGCGTAAATCAGGGAATTTTATAACCGGCGTGCATCCATGCCAAGACCAATTTCACCAGTGCATCCATCAGTTTGCCCAGTGTAGAGCTAGGCCCTCCTAACCCCCCTGGTTTAATAACCTGCACACCTCACAGTTACCCCAGACCCTTTAAACCTCTCTGGACTGGATTTTTTTTGTTGTTTTTTTTACATTTACACCTCCTCCATAGCAAAAGTAAAGTTATGCACTTCTAGGCCTGGGTGCTCGCCGAGGCGGGTACATATTTGCATGCACATCTCTTGGCCACATCCTGGAATGCCTATGCCCCACCCACACTGTGCACCTTTTTGATTCTGAGTGAGATGTGCACATAGCAGGAGATATTTGCACATGAAGGCAGCTTTCAAAACATAAGGGACTTGGGTAATCACGACATGCACACGCATCTCCTGACTTTGGTGCACGCCGGGCTTTTAAAATTCCTCTTTTAGTTTAGATTGGCATGTTGCACACCTAGATTTGCTGAATCCATGTTAATGGATTTTCAATTACTTGCCTTCACCTTGCATGTACGTTTGGGCGAGGTCATTTTGAAATGGGTTTGAAAACTACGGGCATACATTTAGATGATAATTTTCAAACCTGAGCACGGGCGTCCAGGTTGCCAGCTCGTGCACATGGATGCAGAAATTTTTTTAAAATGCACACGTCAACATGTGCATATATAAAATCCACCACCCACGCAGACATGCACGCTCGGTTTTATATCGACGCGTGCATATGTGCGCGAATGCCGACTCGCGTGCATAAAGGGGGGAGGGGTGGATTTTACAACATGTGCACGGCAATGCATAGGTCCTAATCCCAGTTCCCTCCCAGTCCGGTCCAATAAAGGAGTGGACTGGGAGAGAACTTCCTAAACCCTTACCTAACCTGCCTTCCTTTTCCCCTACTAACCCGACCCCTAAAACCCTGCTAACTTATGTGCTTTTGAAGGCAGCAGCAGGATGCATGGGCCAGTTGGATCCTGGTGCGCGCTTCAGCAGGACAATACCTAATGGCGCTGTCTCTCCCCACCCACGCCCCGCCCAGACACCACCCCCGGTCCACCCCTTTTTAGTTAAACCCTCCTAAACTACAGACGGGCAGATATGCGCATGGCTGCGGGCATTTTAAAATCCCTGCGGAGCGCACGTCCCATCCGCGCGCGTATCTGCCTGTTTCAGTGCGCGCCGGTCTTTTAAAATTCTGTCTTTAAGTTTCAAAAACATATGTATCTAGTAAGCATGCCACCAACCTTCACACTTTACGCTGTCATTTATTTAATACTGTGAAAAAGCAAGCATGTATTTTCAGCCAAGTTGTTACTAAGACACGACGGTAACTTTAATCAGCTCTGCGCGCGCACATGTACACACACATATGCCCGCTCACAGGAATGGGCGCAGTCATTTTATAACATGCGCGTGTGTTATATAATCAGCTGTATGCGCGTACCTGTGCATGCAATTTTATATGGATGCACGCACATGCGCGCAAATGCCGCCTCTACCACGTAAGTGGGGGAATATTGCTAGGCATGTATGCCATCGCAGTACCCATTTCCCCAGTTCATTCCCAGGTTGCCCCGGTAAAGGATAGGACTTCCTAATCCCCCCAAGCTAGATAGCCTCCCTTTTACCCTATTAGCCCTGACCCATAAAACCCCATTGACTAGCCCTCATTTTTTTATTTTAAAATTTACACAACATCCAAAGCAGACGTAAAGTTACACAGTAGGGGACCCTGGCACATGCTACTGCATGTAAATACTTACACGCATACTTCAGGTTACAGACCCAGAACGCCCATATCCCACCCATATCCTGCCCAGACTCCACCCATTCCCTGCCCCTTTTTTGTCTTTCTGATTTGTGCACGTTCCAGGAGATATGCACGCACTGGGATGCCTCTTAAACTTTGCACAGCTGCATGCACAGTCAGTATGTTTGAAAATTGACAGGGGTTTATGTGGGTTCAAAAAGACACAAATCCATGGCCAGGTAGGTACCCTACCGAAAATCTGCCCCTAAGTGGTCAGGATGGTACCCCACCATGCCTGTGCATTTCTCTATGATCTACTGACTTGAATGCACAGGAGGAAACAGAGGCTAGTTGGAGCTTCATCAATAGCAACCCGGGATTCCCTCAGATTGAGCCCTTGGTTACCCAGGCCGCCTGATCTTAGGTGGGTCTCCTAGATAGAAAGTTCAGAGGTATGCCCACCACAATCAAGGGTGCGCGGTGGATATTCAGGCCAGAAGTCCGGGATGCCTGTGAAGACCAAAATAGAGTCTCTGAATGTAACGCAAAGATCAAGGCCCGAGTCAAGGAAGCATGGTCAGCCAATGCAAGGGTCAGAGTCAGTAATCAGTCCGTGGGTAGTCAGCCAAAGCGAAGGTCAGGTTCCAGGAGACAGACGTGGTCAAGTTCAGGCAGAGGTCAGTTCCAGGCAGCGTGCAGATGTGGTTGGTAATCAGGCAGAGGTCAGTTCCAGGCAGCGTGCAGATGTGGTTGGTAATCAGGCAGAGGTCAGTTCCAGGCAGCGTGCAGACATGGTTAGCGATGTGGTTCGTTTATCACGAATTAGGCAATTTCAACGATAGCCACATACTATGTCACAGGGGCTATCGGCGCCATCGGTCAGCCCCTGTCACATGGTAAGAGCACAAGATGGCGCCGATCGCCATGTGACAGGGGCTGACCGATGGCGCCGGTAGCCCCTGTGACATAGTAATTCAGAGGCTATCGGCGTCATTCTGAGCGAGGCAGGCATGCCGGGACAAATTGCTCGTGGGACCCCACTGGACCACTAGGGATGTTGGTAAGTCTTGGGGAGGGATCGGGATCAGGATGGGGGGGTGTATTTAATGTTTTATAGTAAGTTTTAATGCTTGGGGTGGGGTTTTTTTTAGCTTCGTTTTCCCGTGTCGTTTTTTGAGCCGGTTTACCCCGAAGTGTCCGACTCAAAAAACGACCCGGTAGTAAAAAACGAAGCACATCTCTGGACATGGTCGGTAAACAGGCAGAGGTCAGTTCCAGGCAGCATGCAGACGTGGTCGTAGAACAAGCAGAAGGTCAGAGGCAGGCAGCGGTCAACGTAGTCAAGAACAGGCCGAGGTCAGTACCGAGAAGACAGTCCGAGAGGTACTACCTGCAGAGACGAGGAGACAGAAGGATGCTGGACAGAAGGACGCTGGAACAAGACTGGAACGAGACTGGAACACAGACTGGAATGCATAGGCAAATTAGAAATCACGATGTGATCGACCCGATTGCCAAGGCAAGGAAGTAACGGTGGGAACTTCCTTATATGCTGAGACTAATCAAGGCGCGCCATGGAGCTGAGATCTGCCCCGGCCCCACCTAGGGGCGGGGCCGATGCCGAGGAGGATGCCGAGCCCCGCTGTGAGGCCTGGCTGGAAGGAGAAGGCCCAGCAACTGCTGCTGCAGGACACCGAAGCCTAGCTGAATTTGCAGCTGCTGCTGGGGAGGCCGACCCGGGAACCGCGAAGGTCTTAGCGAGGTGAGCAGGCCCGGGCACAGACCAAGAGCAGATGGGACACGCAACAATTCTCCATTTTATTCTCCATTTCTTTCGTAATAAGTCCTAACATTCTGTTTACTTTTTTTACCACTGCCACACACTGAGCCAAGGACTTCAAAGTATTTTCCACTATGACGTCCAAAACCCTTTTCTGGGTAGTAACTCCTAATATGGAAGCCAATATCATGTAACTACAGTGTGGGTTAATTTTCCCCACGTGCATCATTTTGCACTTGTTCACATTCAATTTTATTTTCCATTTGGCTTCCCAGTCTCACAGTCTTACAAGGTCTTCCTGCAATTTTTCACAATCTGGTTGTGATTTCACTACTTGGAATCATTTTGTGTCATCTGGAAATTTGCTCTCCTCACTTGTTGTACCCCTTTCCAGATCATTTATAAATATATTAAAAAGCATGGGTTCAGTACTGATCCCTCAGGCACTCCTTTCTCCACTGAGAAAACAGACCATTTAATCCTACTCTCTGTTTCCCATCTTTTAACCAGTTTGCAATCCACAATAGGACATTGCCTCTTATCCCATGACTTATTATTTTTCTTAGGAGTCTCTCATGGGGAATTTTATCAAATGAAGGAAGAGACCAATGCCAGCACCCACAATAGTAGCAATTTCCACAGAGCTTAGATATCTTTGCATTGTGTCCATGGGTTAATGAGATCTACCGGTTCTTGTAATTCCAATATAAACTGCAAACACAGGAAAAGAAAGAGAGATGATAAGTGACAGTATAAGAGGGACTGAGCTATTTGTTTCTAGAGCCATACTTTGCCTAATTGCATACGTTGTATGTGGGCATTTCTTACTATGGCTAAAACAGATTTCATCTTAAAAGTTTAAGTGCCGATTAAGTTTCTTCTACAAAGCCAGCTTTGTGGTGTCAGGGCACTTAGCCGTGGGTAACTCCATGTCTTCATTTCTTACTTGAAAAGGATTTAGTGAACATCTGATACAAAGATACCAAGGCTGTCAGGAAGAGATGATGGCATTAGTGGGAAATAATCTTCAGGAAACACTTTTTTTTTTTTCCCAGAGAGAAGGATGCCCTTGTCATGGACTACAAAGAACTCAAGTTGCAGCAGTGAGGGATGACACACACACATTTCCGGCTTCTGGAAGAGGACCAGGCTTTGAAAAGATTCTGGGGTTTAAAGAATCTCTGTTTGAAAAACATCCAGGGTTTTCAAAAATTTCAGTTTTGAAAAAGCTTTGGGTGTGGAAAAGATTTGGGGTTGGAAAAGTTTGGGGTTGGAAAAGTTTGGGGTTGGAATAGCTTTTTGGTGACAAATATCTCAGTTTCTGAAGGGTTAGAAAGGTACATGAGCCTTTAAAAGCTTCCATTTGCAGGACAGTTCTGGATTTGCAAAGTTTGTTGAGTCTGGAAAGACTATAAATAGCCACAGATGACTGACAGGAAAGCATTCAGTGCTGCTGTTTCAATAAAACAACGAAACATCAAAGAAATTTATTTTGTTCTATGAAGTTTCTCATCTGCAATGACACACAAAAAATAAACAAAGCGTTGTTTGTGTTGTTTCTGTCAGTATTTTGTGGGGGTGTTGAGTGGTTGTGACTCGGCCCGGCGCAAGCTGCGCAGATTTTAAAACCCGCACAGGTACACATGATTCTCTTGCTATGTGCACAAATCACAATTAAAAAAGGGGTGGGGCATACTCGGGATCTGGGTGGGGCATGGGAGGGCTGAGTCTAAAACGAAGAGAGCATGTAAGTATTTACACGCACAAGTGTGCACGGTGATCCCCTATGGTGTAACTTTACTTCTATTATGTAAGTCATGTAACAAAAAACAGTAGGCTAGTCAGCGGGGTTTTAAGGATCAGGGCTAATAGGGTAAAAGGGAGGCAAGTTAGCTATGGGGTTTAGGAAGCCTTCTAGTTTACTGGGGTAAATTGGGAATGAACTGGGGAAACAGGTAATTGCGTCGGCCTGGAGACCGGGTCCTGATGCCTAGACCTAGGCTATGGCCTGGGACAAGGCCCAATGCTGGGATCTGACCCAGAGGATGGGTCTTCTTGCCAAGGACTCGGCTCAGGCCCAGACCCAGAGCCAACACCGAGGCCCAGCCCAGGCTCAGGCCTGACTGGCCCAGAGGCCAGGCCCCGATGCCGGGGCCTAAGCCCAGGAACAGGCCCAGGCTTAGAGCCCAGGCAGCTCAATTAGCTGCCTGGGCTCTAAGCCTGGGCCTGTTCCAGAGTTAATTAACTCCAGCTTGACCCAAGAGGATGCCGCCATTTCAAAGATGAAGATACAAGAAAGAAGATTTCCAAAGAGGACCTCTAAGACCTTGGTTCTGGGCCTAGGCCTGGGCCTGGGCCTGGGCCAAAGCCCAGCCATTGGGACCCAGATGCAGGGATATTCAGCTAATTTAGCCAGATAAAAAAAGAAGTGTTCCGGGAGCGTTTGTGAGAGAACTTTAGTTATCTGCCTAACAGCCAATTTTGAACTATACCCGACTAAGTTAAATGGATAACCTTAGGCCTGCTTCAACAAACTGAGTCTATTTAGAAAGGGGTAGGGTGGGGTGGGGGCTGGAGAGCTGGCCAGCGCTGATATCTTTTAAATTTATACATTTCTACTAGGGGTTGGGGGGGGCGTCCTGAACAGTGGGTAGGTTTGAAAGTTTGTGGTGAGAGATGGGAACTGGGCCAGGAAGACCCATACCTGTGGTTTTTTTTGTTTTTTTTAAAGAGTGCTACTTACCCAGATATCTTTTGAAGATATCCAGTTCAGTAACTAGTTATCCAGCCACACAAAGCCAGATAACTTTAGTTCCAATTAGCCATTTTCAAATGCTGGCTGATTAGTATTAAAGTTAACGAGATAACTTTAGGCTGGTATATTTAGCGGGAAGTTTATCCCGCTGAATATATAGAATACGTTATCTGGCCAAGTTTAGCCTGATAACTTGTCTACTAACCACCAGTTTACTGAAAATTCATCCGTCTATCTCCTGCTACATGCCTACAAATTGGTCTGCCTCTCTCAGGAGCGGATTGCAGGAAAATATCAGTCCAGGGGATTATTTCAAAACCAGCCCATGGGGTATCTACCACCCTCATGCACTTTCCCTGTAGCACACGAGTCAACAGCTCCCAAAAGCACACCACATCAACCCTGAAACCCAGAAGAATTGAGCCAAAATATCTCCAAAAAAACTCCATCTTCCCTAAATAAATAAGAAGTTGAGCACATTCTAGACCAGGAATGAGCACACAAAAACACATAAGGGTAGATTTTATAAATCTACGCCCGCACGTACTTTTGTTCGCGCACCAGGTGCAAACCAAAGTACATGGGATTTTATAAGATACGCGCGTAGCCGCGCGTATCTTATAAAATCCAGGGTCGGCGTGCGCAAGGGGGTGCACATTTGTGCACCTTGCGCGTGCTGCCCGTTCCCTCCGAGGCCGCTCCGAAATCGGAGCGGCCTCGGAGGGAACTTTCCTTTCAACCCCTGCACCTTCCCCTCCCTTCCCCTACCTAACCCACCCCCCCAGCCCTATCTAAACCTCCCCACCTGTGTTTTAAAAGTTACTCCTGCCAGAGGCAGGCATAATTCGCGCGCCAGCGGGCTGCTGGTGTGCGATTCCCCGGCCCGGGACCCGTTTCAGAGGCCTCTGGCACGCCCCAAAAACGGCCCCAAGCCGGCACCATGCCCCCCAACATGCCCCCCCGGAACGCTCCGAATGTCGCGTTGGCCCCGACACCCCCCCCGACACGCCCCCCCTAGCGAAGCCCCAGGACTTACGCGCGTCCCGGGGCTTGCGCGTGCCGCCGAGCCTATGCAAAATAGGCTCTGCGCACGCAGGGGTTTTTTAAAAGGATTACGCGCATAACTTATGTGCGTAACCCTTTTAAAATCTACCCCATACTCTTTCTCAGACCCAAAGTCACACCCACATACAGAGTGTATGTCAGAGAGAAAGAAACCCACATATACACACACTGTCTCACAGACAAAGTGTGTAAGGGTGTGTCTCTTACTTTGCCTGACACAGATACACATGCACTCTCTCTGACATGCTACTTTTGTACTGCTTACACAGTGAGCGCCCCCAGTCCAGCACCCCTGCATCATGGTGTAAAGTTCTTGCTTGCTGCCAGCCCTTCCCCATTCTGCGGCCTCCCCCTCCCTTTCCCAATCCCATTCTCTAGGAGACTTGGTGATTCCACTTCCAGCTGCTTCTCTCAGAGCTCAGTACAGTCACCTTAGACAGAAGCCTCCCCAACACTGCACAGGACTTCCTCCTAGCTTACACCATTCCTTCCTGTGTCTATAGCTTGCCTCCACTTCTCCACAACCTTCCCACCACTCTAGTGCATTCCCATTGACTGCAGGCCACACAATCTGCTGCTTTTATAGTTCCCAGGCTCTGCTTTGCCTACCGACTTCAGGGGAGAGGGAACAGAAGTGATTCATACTGTTCCCTGGGCTTATAAAAACAGTGAGCTCTGACTGAGGCTGGGGAGAGCCACTAACCCAAAGTAACACAGCTCCAGATGGAATCCTGATTCTTCTAGTGCCAGTACAGCCTTGGCTAGTGCAAGGGTATTAGGTTTCATAGGCAAACCTTACAGCCTTGCACTCACTCCTGGCCCTAGTTCCAACAAACAATTCAAAATTATGCATTTATAGTAATAGATTTTGTATAAAAAAGAGCATTCAGTGTTCTATGGTAAAAATGCTAGGTTCTATCTTAGGAATTACCACCCAGGAAAGAGATCCAGGTGTCATAGTGGATAATACATTGAAATAGTCAGCTCAGTGTGCTGTGGTGATCAAAAAAGCAAACAGAGTATTAGGAATTATTAGGAAGGGAATGGCGAATAAATTGGTGGATGTCATAATGCCTCTGTATCGCTCCATGGTGAGACCGCTAATTTGTAAACCGGTGTGATGGTTAGTCTGAGTCATCGGTATATAAACAACAATAAACTAAACTAAACCACTGGGATCTAACCCATCTGAGTCATAGTATATCTCCTCATCTGCAAGAAGGTAAAGGTATATAAATGGTCACTATTGACTCTTTCTACTTGGACATCTCTCCCATCACACACTGGACCTTCCTTTCAGGCATGGGGGAATAGCCAAAAAGGCCCCACTCAATGGCCTCCTACTATTGAACAACTTTCTCGTCTACCACATCCTAGAGTTTCTATGCAACCATAATGCTTTTTTTTGCCAATACAAATAAGTATGAATTGAAAAGGAACTTTTGGCCAGCTTTGGGGGGCCTCCTGACCCCCCAAAGCTGGCCAAAAGTGCCTTTTGGGCCCAATGAGGGTTCCGGGAGCGAACCCGAGGGGAATCACGTGACGTCGGCGCCACGTCAGAGTGACGCGGCGTCACGTGATTCCCCTCGGGTTCGCTCCCGGACCCCTCGTTGGGCTCAAAAGGAACTTTTGGCCAGCTTGGGGGGGCCTCCTGACCCCCCCAAGCTGGCCAAAAGTGCCTTTTGGGCCCAACGAGGGTTCCGGGAGCGAACCCGAGGGGAATCACGTGACGTCGGCTCCACGTCAGAGTGACGCGGCGTCACGTGATTCCTCACGCGTCCGCTCCCGGACCCTCACGGAACTTTTGGCCAGCTTTGGTAAGTCTTGGGGGGGGGGGATTAAGGAGGGTGAGGGGTTTAAATTTTTATTTAGATCAACAATCGCGATTTCCAACGTATTCAACATAGCTATGTTGAATAAGTTGGAAATCCGATCGTTTAAGCCTCATCTTTTTTTTAAGTTAAAAAAAAAAAAAAAGTTGCGTTTTCCATTTAAGTTCAAAACGAATGCACACCCCTAGGCCCATCTCCCATGGCTAGGAATTAGGCTTCCTACCTAAGCAGGGATCATTTTCCTGCAAGCATATGTTGTAAGGAAGATAGGTAATATGATCTGCACTTAAATATCTTCCTAGGCGTGAAATAGCTAAGGATGGTAATTGCATATCCATGGTAAAAGGTATGCATATACTTTTATAAAATAGAAAGTATTATTTAGTGCAAATCCTATATATATGTACAGTGACTTTTCTAGGGGTATACGCTTATTATTTTTTTTATATATGTGTGTGTAGAGCTGGCCAATATGCTAACCGGTGCGCACAAATGTGCACCCAATATTATAACATGCGTGCGCTGCCATGCACATGTTATAAAATCCGGGGTCAGCGCGCACAAGGGGGTGCACACTTGTGCATCTTGTGCGCACCGAGCCTTAGGGGAGCCCCGATGGCTTTCCCCGTTCCCTCCGAGGCCTCTCCGAAATCGGAGCGGCCTTGGAGGGAACTTTTCTTCCGCTCCCCCCACCTATCTAACCCACCCTCCAGCCCTACCTAAATCCCCCCTCCACCTTATTTCAAGGAATTACACCTGCCCCCAGACTGCCACCGGACTGCCCCTAGATCGGCATCATGCCTGTGACCTCGACCCCTTCAAATCCCTGGGACATATGCGCATCCCGGGGCTTGCGCACGCCGCCGAGCCTATGCAAAATAGGCTTGGCGTGCGCAGGGGCAGGTTTTCGGGGTTACGCGCATAACCCTTTGAAAATCTACCCCTTGGAATCTGTTGTACTGGCTTTGGTAATAAGAGCCCTAGACTATTTATTTATTTATTTATTTATTTATATATAACTTTTATATACCGAGGTTCAATTAACAAGATTAATTATCACTTCGGTTTACATTACAACCAGCAAAATAACATAGACAAAGTCTTGTTTTACAATGAACAGGGAATAATAACCTGGATAAAACAAAGAACAGGGAAGAAATAACCTGGAAAACATAAAATGGGTGAAGCAAGTATAGAGAATAGGGTTTGTATAACTTGGGCGAAAAGCAAGGAAATTAAATAGGGGAGGACTGTGAAGGCTTTTATTACATCACCTTCATGAATGTGGTAGCTCTGGAACTGTGTTAGTGGTTTACCTCTTGCGTGAACCATTATCAGTGCATTGAGTTTAATAATGAGTATTCTCAAGGGCCTGAAACTACTACTGGACTGCCTCAAGGCTCAGCAGTTTGAGCTATGCTATTTAATACATATTTAACACCTCTGTGCAATGGATATAAACTATGGGCCACATTTACTACTAAATTACTACTGTAATTCTTTATTGGTGGGGTTGCCAGCACGACTGGTGAGGAGGCTCCAGTTGCTCCAGAATAGTGCAACTAGAATGATCTGTGGTAAGACCAGATATGGTAGTGTGTCTCCATTGCTTACTGCTCTATATTGGCTTCCAATAGTAGAGAGGGCAAAGTATACGTTTTTAACAATTGTTTTCTGTTGCATGAGAGCAAATGGCCCTAAATTTGTGTTTGATAAAATCAGCTGGTTCAAACCAGGTTGAAACCTTAGATCATCTCAGGGTTTTCATTTGGATGTCGATTAGAGGAAATACATTTTGAATGAATCGTTACTCTAAGAGAGCATTTGCTGTAGTAGTCCCCCAGGTTTGGAATGCATTACCTATTAATGTATGGGGTAAGATACATTATCGGAAGCTTGATAAGAAGGCTGTGAAAGAGAGGGCAGAGGCCCTTTTATGATCACTATACCTGTGAAAGGTATTATTCTAGAGCAGTGAAGGGGCAAAGAGATGACTTTAAAAAGGCATGCGACAATATAAGCGTTTTATTATTTATATGCAAGTATTATACATAATATCTGTAAGACAGAAACAGCATGAAAAGAATGCGCCGGAAAAACAGCTAGTGCACCTTAGAAAGTTACTATGATACGTGAAAGTGTGCAAAAGGCCAATGTCAACATTCCAGTCGAGCTGCAGGCTCAGCTTACACATTCATAGCATTTGCATATTGAAAGATAAGGAATTTATGTATAGCCACTCAGAGAAATGTTTCCTTCTAGTAACCAGTTAAAGAAATGTTTTGCTAACTAAAATTTTAAAACGAGCATGCGTGCACCCATACATACATGTATCGACTTGTGAGTATGCACACATAGGTATGAATGTACTTGTGCACGTATGATGTAAAATACACCTACCACATGTAAGTATGCTCCTAATTCTAAGAGGTTACTTAAGCAAACCTACTTCACATATCTTCCATAGGACTTTGCCACTTATGTAATCGGATTTTAAAACTTGCTCGCACAAGGGACATTCCCAGTTTTTCAAATTAGTCCACCAGTTTGCCCAGTCAATCTTGAGGTCATCCAGATCCCTCTGGTTCTTCATCCTGTATCTCTCCAGAGATTTGCAGATTTGCTCCTCATCAGGAGTAGCATTAAAGTTATGTGGCTAACAGGCCACCATGTGCTGCGGCCTCTGGTTTTAAAATACAGAGGTACGTGCATAACCATTGGCTCCACCCCCAAACATCTAAGCCCTGCCCCAACTCCTCCCCCTTTCCACCCCTTTTTTGTTACTTACGCATGCATATATATGCATGTAACTTACAACTTTTAAAATACACTTCACTTGCTTATATGGGCTTTTTAGCATGAGCAACATTTTAAAAATTCGGTCCTAAGTAACTTAGCCATTGGTGTATAGGTTAGAAGTGTTGACCTATTTAGACCCTGGTATCAGTGAGCGATCTTTGAGTGAGCTATTCCTGTTGTAGTGTATGGTAATTTTTTGTTCTCTCACCATAAGATATATCTTATTCTTTTATTATTTGCTGTTCTGAATAAAAGGATTTTTCTCTTCAAGCTGCTGGTTCTAAGTGTCCATTTCAGCCCATAACAGCCGTATTGGGTGGATTAAGTTCTATTTGGAAATTTCTGTGAGGAAGGTGGTTGGGAAGGCGGTTGTGGCAAAAGAGTTTTGGAGAATTCGGTAAGGAGCAGAAAGGGGTGTCTGTTTTTGAATTGTTGTTTTGTATATTTTATTATGCTATGCAGTTCAAATTGTTTGCATAATGTTTCTATGTGTATGTGATATTGCTTTTACAGATTATATGGCATCTAGATTGTATAAATAAAATAAAGAAATAAAATGTAACAAATATAAACATTTTAAATAAAATTAGAATTTAGAACTATATACAAAGGTGTAACAAAAATGAAAGAGGGAGAGACAGGACAAACTAGGGACATAACTATTTACATAATAAAAAAAAGGCCCCAGAAAAGCCAGGAGGTCAGGTCTTGATAGGTTTAAGGGGCTGATGGCTGTAGTAGTTGCACTCCCAGTAACTAAAGAGCAGCTGTGAGGTCCTCTTGAGCATGCACTTGATGCACCAACACTGCCACCAACCTCCTGAGATCAACTCGCATCAGGTCGACCTCTTCACACACCCTCTGGGCTGCAGCCTCTGGGTTTGCAGCAGGTGCTCCAAAAGCTGAGCCAGCTTCTGCAGCTATGGGGTGCTGCCCAGATACAAGGAGAAACTGCCCACTGAGATGCATGTCTCCCTCTATCCCCCAAAAAATGGCTAGGAGAAGATGAGAAGCAGGCCCTTTGTAGGTGAGAGACAAGAAGGGGAACTTGATTAGCCAGTGATCCATGGCCACCAGTGGGGGGGGGGGGGGAGGAGGGGGTCCAGCTGGTGTGCCACTGCAGATGGTGGTGGTAGTGGCCAATGGCCACCTGTAACTGGCACTGAAACTGCCTCAGCAGAAGGGGCCAACTCCATTGTCTCATCTTCTCCTTCCTTCCTCCTCCTCAGACAAGGGGGAGCTGGTGGTGTCTGTGACAAGACAAAAAAAGTGTGTGGCAAGCCGTCACTTGCTGTGCATTGGGGTTTTATGTGCAGCATCATACAAACCTTAAGAGTGCCTTCCATTTATGGAAAGGGTGGAGGCAATGTGGGACACTCATCTGCAATAAGGGTTTGAAAGGAGTATATAAAGGTTCTATCAGAAACATTGGTTTCTGTACAGCTGTCCTTTATAGCATGGTGTCTACTTAGTAATAATGTCTGAGATATTCTCAGTGGCAAGGTGGCATGTATTGGAGTGTGTCTTGGATTCTAACCTGTCAACAGCCAATATGCGGCCACCAGGCAACTTATATACAGGTCGATACAGTAAAGTGTGCTCCGTCGGAGCGCACTGTCAGCCTGCTCTGGACGCGTGTTTTCCCTTACCCCTTATTCAGTAAGGGGAGGAAAACACGCGGCCCACCCGCGGCACCTAATAGCGCCCTCAACATGCAAATGCATGTTGATGGCCCTATTAGGTATGCATGCGGGATCCAGTAAGTAAAATGTGCAGCCAAGCCGCACATTTTACTCTAAGAAATTAGCGCCGACCCAAAGGTCGGCGCTAATTTCTTCCGGCACCAGGAAAGTGCACAGAAAAGCAGTAAAAACTGCTTTTCTGTGCACCCTCCGACTTAATATCATAGCGATATTAAGTCGGAGGTCCCCAAAAGTAAAAAAAAGTAAAAAAAAAAAAAAAATTGAATTCGGCCCGCGGCTGTCGGGCCGAAAACCGGACGCTCAATTTTGCCGGCGTCCGGTTTCCGAGCCCGTGGCTGTCAGCGGGCTCGAGAACTGACGCCGGCAAAATTGAGCGTCGGCTGTCAAACCCGCTGACAGCCGCCGCTCCTTTTCCCCGTTTTCACCGCGTCACTTCATTTGCATACTGAATCGCCTGCACCAGCGAAGGGCTGTTGCGCGCACCGGGAGAGCGGGCGTTCATCCGCTCTCCCGCGGTCTTACAGTATCGACCTGAGAATTGGATCATGACTGCAGTAAAATTAGTGCTTCATGACATGTGTCTATATTTCAGGGGTTATGCTATGTCCACCATTCAGATGAATGGACACCTTTGACTTCTAGAAGGATGTAGCCTTATGTGCATGAGGGATAATTCCAGCTGTTGACTGGACAAGTTATGGTTGGCTGGCAGGGCAATAGTAGGGTCTATGATGGAAGCAGTAAGTAGACTATGTTGACATTTCCCTGATGGGTATTATGAGAACGTTCCTCCGGCATCCACCTGCCTGGCATGCAGCTGCTCCACCCAATTCACTCCACCTAGCTTTTCCTGATCCAGAAAATACAGTGGGGTCAATTATCAAAAGGTTTAGGAACCTAATGTTTGGCTTTAAGCCCCTAAATTGGCCCTTTTGAAAATTTACTGGGGATAAATACCTAAATTTAAGCTCCTAGTTTCATTAGGGTCCTAAATTTAGGATCCTAAAAAATGGGACAGAGTTAGGATGGGGGAAACAAAGTTAGGGACTTAGCATGGATTTTCAGAGTAAGGCACCTAAATCTAGGAAAATAAATAGCAGGACTAACTTTAAGAAACTAACTTTTAGGCTATTAAATTTATGTGAATTTTCAGCTGAAAACTTAGGAACTTAAGTTCAGCTGAAAAAAGGCTCCTAACTTAGGCCTGGATTTTCTAAGTTCGCAGAACTTAGAAAATTCAGCGGTAATGGGGGGCGGGGGGGGGGGGGGGCCAAGCAGGGGGCAGGCCTGTGAAAGCCGGCAGCGATCGCACTACCGTGGTGCAATCGCTGCCGGCTTTCGCAAGCCAATAGCACCACCGTGAAAGGTGGTGCTATTGGCCGCATTACTAATGGCGATAAGGCTCCTTACCTTTTTGCCATCAGCGATGTCTTCGTGGCGTATGCCCCCTGACTCCTCCCCTTCCAGTGCGGACACCACCCAGATCCCGCCCTGATCTAGGTATTCCACGCGAAAAGTCCCTTTTCGCGTGCGATACCTTTGGAAAATTACCCCCTTAGAGGCCTAAATTTAGAAGTTCTTTTTTTTTTTTTAATATCAGCCCTAGTTTTTTCAGTTTTTATTTTAATTTGTGCTGGATATGGTGTACATGGATTTCAGCAAAGCCTTTGATACTGTCCTGCATGGGAGGATCATAAATAAACTGATCAGTCTAAGGATGAGCTGGGTTAGAAACTGGCAGATGAATAGACAGGGCCTGGTAGAAAACCAGATGATAAATTCAATAAATATAAATAAAATAACTGGAATTCACTCTGAGAAAAGAAAGGTGCTGAGTGGAGTACTTCAAGCATTGGTCCTCGATCCATTTCTGATCAATTATGAGCACTATTGCAGAAGGGTTAAAAGGCAAAGTTTGTCTTTGTGTCAGTGATGCTACGCGCCCTGCCTGCATTCATCCCACCCGCAGGACCGCTCACCTTCGGGATCAACCAGCTGGTTCCAGTCCCGTCTCCCTCGTGGCCCTTGCAAGCCCGGCTAGGCCCCGGTGTCCCGTGGCAGCGGTCGCTGGGCCTTTGCTCACATGCTAGGCCCCACGCCAGGCCTCTGCGTCTCAACAGTCAGCCACGCCCCTAAGCGCGTGCAGACCAGCTGCCCTGATATGGGTTTGAGGGCGGGTCCTAGTTCCGCGGCGCACCCTGATTAAAGGGATGTTAAAAGGAAGTTCATGACCTCACTTCCTTGCCTTGGCAATCGGGTCTGTTTGTTCCTGAGATTGCCCTTGCTGGTATCTGCTTGCTTGTTCCTAGTCTCGTTCCAGGATCCTTCTGTTCCAGTTCTGTTCCAGCTAGTACCTGCCTTCCTGTCAGTTGCTTGTTCCTGTCTGCATTGTTCGTCTCCCCAGTCTTACCTAGGACTGCCTTTCTGGTAAAGACCTCAGCCTGTTCCTGACTCATCTGCCTGCCTGCCGCCTGCCAAAGACCACAGCCTGTTCCTGACTCATCTGCCTGCCTGCCTCCTGTCAAAGACCACCACTTGTTCCTGACTTGTCTGCCTGCCTGCCGCCTGCCAAAGACCACAGCTTGTTCCTGATTCGTTTGCCCGCTTGCTGCCTGCCTACGACCTCAGCCTGTCCTTGACTCTGCTTGACCTCTGGATCTTGACCCTTGCTTCATTGACCTCTCCTCAGACTGATTCCTGGACTTTGACCTTGCCCGTCTGACCTTGCTTGATTCTGGCTCTTTCCCTAGAACTTGTTATCACCAACGCTCTTCTGGTTCGCCTATCTCCAACCTTTTCCCAGCCTCGAACCCGATAGCACTCTTCCTGCTCCTTTGGGCATGCCGGACTCTGACACTCCCAGGAGACCCTGCGAGGCCCACCTAAGTCCCAGCAGCTCAGGTCCCTACGGGCTCCTCCCGGGTGGATCGTGGGCTTTCAGTGGTGAAGATCAACACTGCCTCTGTCTCCTCTCGTGCTCCGCCCCCTGTGGTTGGTTCCCACACTGCCACAGGCCAAGGGTCGACCCCGAGCGCAACAAGTGATACTAAGATTTGCCACAGAGTGGATATGTCTGAGAGAGCAGATGGTGTGAGAATAGATCTAAGAATGTTGGTTGCTTGGCTGCTAAGTTTCAAGTTCTAGTACTGGGAGGTGACTCCTTAACTGGAACCCAGCCACATTAAATTGCATCTAACATTTAGATGCCCAGTCTGCTATCCTTACAGGAGAATCCTTCCGCAGTTCCTCACAACTTACTGTTGTTTTACCAACCCAAAACAATTTTGGGCCATCTGCATTTTGATCACCTCACTTGCTGTTCCTTTCTCCAGATCATCTATGAATATGCCAAATAGCACAAGTCCCAGTACAATCTACTGGTGCATTCCATTCATGAACTTTCTCCATTTGGAAAACTGACCATTTAGTCCTAACCTCTGTTTCCTGTCTTTTCTTCCATTACAGGTCCGTAATAGGACATTGCCTCCTACCCCATGACCTTGCAATTTCCTGCAGAGCCTCTCATGAGTGACTTTGTAAAATGCCCTCTGAAAATCCAAATACAGTATATCAACCACCTCACCACTATCTGCATGTTTATTTATGCCTACAAAAAAAATCTAGTAAATTGATAAAGGCAAGGCTTCTCTTTGCAAAATAAATGTTGACTCACCCCATTAAGCTTTTTCTATCTATGTGGTCTATGCACTCCAGCTTGACTGATGACCATTTATTTTGCAGCTTTAAACTGTTCTGAAATTAATTCCCTACTCATCTGATTGGGTCAGTCTGAGGAGAGCTAAATTGTTGCCTGTCAAGTTTGTAGGTTCATGTGATACCTCACCTTATTGCATTATGATTTATCCAGACGTATAATTTATTATTTACATTGGAAGACCTCACAAACCACAAAATGAATCTCTGATACCCTGAGTATTATCCAGGCTTTTAGTTGCGCTTTTGCTTTCCTTGTTTCCCCAGCAGTTTGTGGGTATATAAGGAGCACCTACTTCATATCTTCTTTAGAGAAGGAGTGGGGACGTAACAACGTAGCAAAAGTCCACTCGTTTGGCAGGAGCTGGTCAAGGTAAGATTTCTTAATGCTAAGCTTAGAGGGTCATTTTCAAACACAAGTCCACTTTGAAAATTTGCGGGTTATCCTGCTTCGCAAGTGGACATATACGCACAAAGTTACACTTGCTCCGGAGGAGGTCTAACACCCCGCACGTAGATTTATGCACCTACTTTCAAAAATAAAAGATTAGCATAGTAATTCTTTTTCCTGTTTTGGTACTGGCCCTTGGAACGCCTCCTGCTGCCGCACACAAAAGAATGAGTGAATGGGTTTTGTGCCATGCTTTTGTGCGCATAGCTTCCCAGTTGATTTTCTGCAGGCCACTTTCACGCAAACCAGGTTTTATGCATGCAAATCCTTTTGAAAATCAACCTCTTAAAATCTCAATAAAGCAGAAAATAAAAAGGAAGTGAAGAAAGAAAGAAAATGAAAGAGGAGAAAAACCAAAGAAAGTGAAAGTAGATAAGAAGGAAGGATAGAAAGAGACAGAAATCACACATCAAGCTTTTGGATCTCAGATATCTTTTATATTTTGTTTTCAAATCTTTAAGTAGTTTTGCTTTAAAATGATGCTGCAGTGATAAAAGTAAGTGCAATGACATTCTCTTCAGCATGATGTGCTCACGGGCTGACATCATCAGATCCAGATGTGCAGGAGGGAGCTCCCAAGAGCCTTGTTAAATTCTTTTATGAAAACATGGAAGCAGAGTCTCACACAGAGGGACAAAGCTGCAGAGAGCACCTGATAAAATATCCATTAGCACATCATGGTCTAATGATTTCAGTTACCCTGGTACTTTTACCAGAATACTTAGCGGCAATTATCTGGATAAGGATGCTGCTGAATGTTACCCAGGTAGAGTTATCTTGGTAACTTTAGGAAAGGTATTTTTCTAACCAGACTTTAGCTGGGTAGTGCTGAATATCAGCATTCACTGTTTAAAACTTTGCCATGCCCCTGTAATACGCCATCACTGCCTATTTTTATCTGGGTAAATTTTAGACAGTGTTGCAGCCTGCCACTGATCTCATCTTGTAAAACTGCTGCAGTGCTGACTTTTCTGTAGAAGCATAGTCTGTATTCAAGCTGACATTCTGTCTGCATCACGCTTAGAGGAGTGGGGATTACATTCATGCAGGAGCAGTAGGCTTCTCTCTATTTCCCTCTCCTTGCAGGCATGAGACAGGACACCACTATACCATTCCTCACTTTATTTACAGTTAGCAGCATACTTTCTGCTATACATTCCAGTCCACGTATTAGCCTACTGGTTGCAGACTTCCTCTGTTTTCAACTTGTTAAGGCCATATCTGGGAACTCTCCAGATTTAAAAGGGAGAATCTGGAGGGTGCACATGCAGTGCTGCTGTGTGCTTCCTCATTAGGGTGACAGATTTTGAATGCACACCGTGCCTCAGGGCACACAAGCCCCACCCCCAGTTGAAGTGGGGCACACACAGCTCAACAGCATGTCTTGACTGATCAGGGCCCTAGTGCAGGCACACTTGTGGTAGCTGCACATGTAATGACCATCTGTAAAGTGTCATTGGTGCAGGGCAGGTCAACCATGTTGCTAGATCCAACCCCCTCGGCTGCTGGGGCCTGAGGGACAAGAAAGGGCCAATTCCAGAGCATTTTTCCCCCAATCCGTCTCACTGCAGCAGTGATTGGACTGTGAGTAGTGACATCAGTGACACATCGTATACGCGGGAGGGAGGGAAAGAAGTGGGGAGGGGAGAGCGCGGATAAGTGGAGATGGAGAGGCCTGGCCTGGGGAAGGTCATGTGGCCTGGGACTCAGGGATTGAATGGGGGGTGAGCAGGGGCTGCGATGAGATTGAGTAAGGGAGCAGAAATTTGGGGATTTGTGGGGGAGAAAAAGATGCTTGGGAAGAGAGAGCGCTGGGGACTCTGGGATTAGTTTGGTTGAGGGAGGGAGAAGATAAGGAACTGGGGGGGGGACGGGGATGGACTTGATTAGTGTGGGAGGAGAGACCAGAGGTTTGGATTGGGGGCTTAAGCAGGCACTGGGGGATTGAGTGGAAAAACAGGAATTCCAGGATTGGATGGGAAACTTAGAGAGCAGGGATTTGGGGACTGAATTTGTACATTTTCTAATTCATGGTCACTTAATGAGCATTTGGTGAGGGTCCATGTTCTGCATGTATTACCAAACTGAGGGATTCTGCTAGTGTGCAGCTTCTCTCAAGGCATGTGCAGTTTCTGTGTAGGATCTGAAGCAGTCAAGCCTGTTCTGTTTTCCAGTAACAGGTACGGTGAGGTTCTAGCATGTGTTGTAATATTTGTATATATTGGGTTGTTGTTGTTTGAATCCATGCAGTTGGTAATGTTTTGGTGTAGTGGGTTAGCAATATAGATTGAATATCTTTTTCTGAAGGATTTTGTATTACGTCTCCAAACACCTTGCAATGGAGAGAGTCTGTGTTGCTGTTACTGAGGTGATACCAGAATTTGAATATTTTTTTGAAAATTAAGGAAAAAAGAATGAATGTCTGGTGTTAGCTGTTGGGGGTGGGAAGAGAGAAAGTGTGCTGCGTCTCTGTGCCTGCCCCCCATCCATACCACACTCCCTGGCTAATCTACACAAATCTCAGGATGAGAAGAACTAAAGGCAGTCCCCAAATCTTCAAATTCTAGGCTAATTTGATTGTTTACAAAGACACTAAATTGCTGCGCTCGTATTTTTGCATAAACTATCATCCTACCAGTGTAACATTTCTTGTAGTTCCTACTTCCTAGCTCTCCCCAGGGCCTTCTCATGCTCTGCCTGCTGACTCCTGCTCTCCTTCCTTCCTTCCCTTCTCTTAGCTGCCTCCTTCTGGGCTATCAGTTTGGGCTTTAACCCTTGGCCAGCTGCTCTCAGTTGTTTCAAGCATTCAATTGACCCTGATTGGAGAGCATGCTGAAACTGTTCCCGAACTGCATGTCCCAGAGGGCTTTTCTTCCCTATGATGTGATGTCCTGTTTTGCACAGGACCCTCAAAGATTCCATTCCACAGAATTCCTTTCCAGTTTCTCAAATGCTCGCTTGAGCTATCCCTGATGCCAAAGTGCTGTAAATTCAGTGATAGACAGACTTATCCGTCACAGTTACGTAGACACAATTCAGTCAGGGAGCAGAGGGAAATTTTTCAAATCTCAGTTTTTGGCTGGGCAACTCCAAAACTGACCCAGTCAAAGCATTTAAATAATAACCTTAATATATTTATATTGTGTTGCAAATGATAATTTTTTTAAAAGTCATTTTGAAGCAATAGATTAAATAGGAACTGCAAGTCATGGAACAACCTCACAGAAATCATAAAAAGGTTTTTATTTGCATAAATTGCCTTTTATTATTGGAAATCTTCTTTGATATTTGGTCTTTCAGAGCAATTTTAATACAACCATTGCAATGCAGTCTGCCATCTGCTTGATAATTCTGGCAATATCACCCCTAGCAGAAGTCTCTCGAAAACTAATCACAAATGTACGTTTAGTCCAATAAAAAGTTATCACAAACAACTTGTTTACTGAACTTTATTTCTATGTGTCGAAGCGGATTAACACAGCATTGGAACTGCTTCACTCAAGAACAAGTTTAGGGATGGCCCCGGTGGTTCAGCAGCAGAGCTGGATTCTTTTCCTGAGTTAGGTCTTAAACATCCCTGGCCACAGCTCCCCAGAATAGCTGGGGTTGTGGGTGCGGCAGAAGAAACATGTACAGACCCCGTGAGAAGGAACCTGAATGGTCATGCAACAGCAATACCTAAAGGCCGGATTTGAGGCTTACAGTTGTTGGGTTCTGAGGACGGTGGCTACTAGAGAAGTGAATCGGAACCGGAATCGGTTCGGTTCCGGTTCCGATTCAAATCGTGCATTTTTTTTCGTCCGGCTCGATTGTTTTTTTTTTTATCGGCTGCGCCCGATCCGATAAACAAAAAACCCACCCCGACCCTTTAAAACCGCTCCCTTAGCCTCCACCACCCTCCCGACCCCCCCAAAAACGTTTTAAAATTACCTGGTGGTCCAGCGGGGGTCCCGGGAGCATTCTCTTGCACTCGGGCTGTCGACCGATAAACAAAAAACCCACCCGACCCTTTAACATCACTCCCTTAGTCTCCACCACCCTCCTGACCCCCCCAAAAATGTTCTAAAATTACCTGGTGGTCAAGTGGGCCCTGGGAGCGATCTCCTGCTCTCGGGCCATCAGTTGCCACTAATAAAAATGGCGCCGATGGCCCTTTGCCCTTACCATGTGACAGGGTAACCGTGCCATTGGCCAGCCCCTGTCATATTGTAGGAGCACTGGACGGCCGGCGCCATCTTTAAAAATGGCGCGGGCCATCCAGTGGATGGCCAGCACCATCTTTAAAAATGGCACGGGCCATCCAGTGGATGGCCGGCGCCATCTTTAAAAATGGCGCTGGCCGTCCAGATCTCCTACCATGTGACAGGGGCCGGCCAATGGCACGGTTACCCTGTCACATGGTAAGGGCAAAGGGCCATCAGCGCCATTTTTATTAATGGCAGCCGATGGCCCGAGCGCGGGAGAATGCTCCTGGGACCCCCGCTGGACCACCAGGTAATTTTAAAACATTTTGGGGGGGTAGGGAGGGTGGTGGAGGCTAAGGGAGTGATGTTAAAGGGTCGGGTGGGTTTTTTGTTTATCGGCCGACAGCCTGAGCGTGAGAGAAAGCTCCCGGGACCCCCGCTGGACCACCAGGTAATTTTAAAATGTTTTGGGGGGGTCGGGAGGGTGGTGGAGGCTAAGGGAGCGATTTTAAAGCGTCGGGTGGGTTTTTTGTTTATCAGCCGACAGCCCGAGCATGAGAGAATGCTCCCGGGACCCCCGCTGGACCACCAGGTAATTTTAAAACATTTTTGGGGGGTTTGGGAGGGTGGTGGAGGCTAAGGGAGCAATTTTAAAGGGTCGGGTGGGTTTTTAGGTTGTGTCCTAACTTCCGTTAGTGTGCACTAACCCGATTAACGATTTTTTCACAATAAATTGATGGAATTTGTATTGTATCGCACTCTTTAACGATTAATGATGATTTAAAAAATATCGGATGATATTTTAAATCATCAAAAAACGATTCACATCCCTAGTGGCTACAGTGACAGGACTGAGCTGGGAGATGGATATAAAAATATGGGGAGAAGATACCCGGGTAGTTGCGACTGAAGGCTCATGACGCCATAGGCCAACCCAGGCCAGTAATGATAGAGCTGCAAGCTTAAAGGAGGAGAAGGAAAAAGCCAGGACTCCCCCAAACCAACAAAAGAAAATATTACAAATGATTCTTATAATTTTAAAGTAACAGAGAATGTTGTAGCTGCTGGCATATTTATAGTTAGAAAGAATAATTAATGAAACATAGTTGCATTTTGAAGAATTTCATGCAGGCTGATACTACAGTATAAAATACCTAATTTAAGTGACAATTGACTAGAGGTGGACTGGAAAATAGCAATCCAGATTGCAATCTAAAACCCCACTCTTAATCTTGATATTTCCATTCAGGAGACATTCAATAGATAATGATCTGTGATTGGATAGAAACCATCCAATAAAATCAGCATAAAAGTAAATACGCCTCCAGTGGTATTGCAGATGTTGTTATCAGATTGTGAACTACTTAACTCCTCATCCAATAAGAAATCCCCAGGTTGTGGCATGGTTTTGGATTATGAATCACTATTCTGGTCTGTCCCCACTCAGTCAGATTCAAAGCTGGCCGTGTAAGTAGCTGGTTAGACCTTATCTGGCTAAGTTACGATGTATATTCAGTGGCACTTCACTGGATATGTGTACCCTGCTAAGTTTAGACCTGCTCTATGGGGCATCTAAACTTAGACGTACCCTTATATGTGTAACTCCGAAAATGGGTAGTTAGTAGGGATGTGCAGAGCAAAATTTTATGTTCATATTTTTTATGTCCGAAAGGGGGTCCCACTTGCGGCCAATATGGACATAAAAAAAATCCAATGAGTTGGGTATATGTACATATGTGCAAAAAAAAAATTTAAACCCCCTCACCCTCCTTAATCCCCCCCCCAGACTTACCACAACTCCCTGGTGATCGAGCGAGGAGTGAGGACGTCATTTCTGCAATCCTTGGCGAGAAGCATGTGACGTCGGTGGCATGTCGAGTGACGCGGCGTCACGTGATTCCCGGCGCGTTCGCGCCGGACGGCTCGTTCGGCCCAAAAAGAACTTTTGGCCAGCTTGGGGGGGCCTCCTGACCCCCCCAAGCTGGCCAAAAGTTCTTTTTGGGCCGAACGAGCCGTCCGGCGCGAACGAGCCGGGAATCACGTGGCGCCGCGTCACTCAGACGCGACGTCACGTGATTCCCGGCAAGTTTTGGCCAGCTTGGGGGGGGCCTCCTGACCCCCCCAAGCTGGCCAAAAGTTCTTTTTGGGCCGAACGAGCCGTCCGGTGCGAACGAGCCGGGAATCACGTGACGCCGGCGTCACTCGACGTGCCGCCGACGTCACATGCTTCTCGCCAAGGATTGCAGAAATGGCGTCCTCACTCCTCGCTCCATCACCAGGGAGTTGTGGTAAGTCGGGGGGGGGGGGGGGATTAAGGAGGGTGAGGGGGTTTATATTTTTATTTTGGCTCAACAATCGCGATTTCCCACATATCGAACATATCTATGTTCGATATGTGGGAAATCCGATCGTTTATGTCGAATCAATTTTTTAAGTAAAAAAAAAATATGAGTTGCGTTTTACTAATGCGGTCAATCCGAATGCACACCCCTAGTAGTTAGATGTATCAGTTATACGTCTCACTCTGCCCCCGATCCACCCACTGCATGCCCATTTTTTCTGTGCGCACATTTTAACTGTATAAGAGACTTATGTGGCTAAGTGGCGACCACTGAACACACGCACATATTCAGTGGCTACTACTTAGCCGCATGAATCCCACTTATCTGGCTAAATAGTGCTGAATGCACTTTGAATATTGACCTCTATGATATCACTGTACTAGAAAAACACTGGGAACACAACTCTGTCAGAACTGCAGAGAATGAAGATGTTGTAATCACCTAGGACAGGGGTGGTTAATCTTTCACACATCAAGAGCCACAAAATCAGAATTAACCGTAGCAGAGAGCTGTCATACCTTTCACGAGCAGGGGGGTGGGGGGAGTGGGTTGAGGGGGAAGAGGGATGATGAGGAGAGCAAGGCTGTCACCCCCAAAAGAAAAGCTAACTCTCTCTCTTCCAGACACAAATAGACAAATACACACACCCCTTCCACTCTCTTTCCCAGACACAGAAGCACACACACATACCTCCCGTCCACACTCTCTCTCTCCCAGACACACATACATAACCCTTCCACATTCTTTCTCCCTTTGACACATAAACACACACAACCCTTTTAGTCTTCTTTTCCAGACACAAACACACAGACACAAACACACACAATCTTTCCACTCCATTCCCTCTCCCAGACAAACACATGCACACACATACACACACACACACACACACAAAACTCTTTCATTTACTCTCTCTCCAAGACACAGACACACAGACATACACACACAAAACCCTTCCACTCACTCTTTCTCTCCCCAGACAAAAACACACACATAAAACCTTTCTACTCTCTCTCTTTCTCTCCTAGGCACAAAGACACGCATACAACCCTTCCACTCATACTCTCTTTTTCCCAGACCCAGACACACAAAAACCCTATATTCTCTTTTTCTCAGACACAAAGGCACACAAATACAACCCTTCTTCTCAGACATAGACACACACAAAACCCCTTCCTCTCTCTCTCTCTCTTTTTCCCTGGGCAAGGGGGAGCAGGGGTTACTCGCATTTAGTTTATGTGGCCTACAGTTCATTTACTGCACATTCATTTCTGCTCCTTACAGTTAATAGCTGGCTTTAAAAGGTAGATGCCTTGTCTAGACTTTTGAATTTAACTATTTTCCCAAGCTTAGCTCCTAAATTTAAGTACCATAAATCACAAGGCACCTAAGTTTAAGTGCCTTAAAAGTGAGTGGTATCAGGGGCAGAACCAGCTTAGTGAAATAAACTTACAGGTCAATATTCAAATAGTTTGTCTGGCTTGGGATTTAGCCAGACAAATCGGGACTTTTCAAAATTTCCATAGTTTGACCAGCTCCAAGTTATCCGGCTAAGTAGTTAAGCCAGATAAACTTATCCGGATAACTGGGAGGCATTCTGGGATGGTGATAATTTAGGTGGATAGGTGGATAGGTTATCTGGCTAATTCTGATATTCAGAGTTTTTCAGATAACTTATCCAGCTAAGTCTGATTATGCTAGAGAGGAGTTTTAAAGTTAGCTGAATATGTTTATCTGACTAACTAGGATTTTATTGGCTATATTCAGCAGATTACCTAATTGGCAGTGCTGCACTGAATATCTGTGACACCGTGATTCTGAATATGGATTTCTTTGGGGCTCAGCACTGATTTCCAGTGCTGGGCACCTAAGCTAGGCATTAAAGTTAGGTTGTCCCTATACCTCGCTGAACCTTAGGAAGCAACCAACAAGAAGAGTCAAATGTAGAGAGCACCAAATGTACAGTAAACAACACAAAATGCATTCAATAGTAACCAATATTGCTCACATAAATTATGCAATGCATGTGGATCATCATTACACCCATGAAGCAAGGAGATCTTGAGTTTCAGTCCTCAGCTGTAAAATACGGGTCATATTTAATCATAGATCCATGACAGTTACTCATCTATCACGTCTTAATTTTGAAAATTTGTTATGTTCCAAGAAAAAAGCAGTTTCCATAGCAAGTTATTTTAAAAACATTTATTTCCCACTTATAACAAGCCAGTTGTGCTAAGCGTGCTACAATACACAAAAAGTGTATTGGTGGTTTGGCTCAAACACTTATAAATGACAATTTATTCACCCTAAAAAAAAGACAAAATGTGCAGTTGAAGCCCCTGGGTTTCCATACCGAGCTCCATCATGGCTGTTCAATATGTCTAAAGGGAAGCAACTTGCTATAGAAACTGCTTTTTATTTGCAATATAAAAAATGCATCAAAAATAAGATGTTTGATGGATGAGTAACTGTCGTGGATCTATGATTAAATATGAGCCATATTTTACAGCTGAGGAGTGAAACTCAAGATCTCCCTGCTTCACGGGTGTTACGATGATCCACATGCATTGCATAATTTATGTAAGCGATATTGGCAATAATTGAAAGCCTTTTGTGTTATAGGTTGAACTTTAGCAACCTCAAGTTAAAGCATAGGCGCCTTTATTTATTTTTAATCTAAGGTGCCTACATTTGCTGATAATAGGCGCCAAACTAGCATATAACTTAGGAACTTAAATTTGAGCTCTCAGTGCTTTTTGAATATGGAGTTACAGTAAATGACTGCAGAAAACAACCATGCTGCTTATCCAGTGCCCAGTTATGCTAAATCCGCATAGCATATGATATAGCCTGGCTGCCAGCCATAAAGTTGATTTCTTCTTACAGTACAGTCTCATCTTACTCCCTTGCAGCCTACCATCTTGCTTTGAAGAACATGACAAGATCCCCTACTCAGCTGCCTTCAGCACCCACCTTTCCCAGGCTACTGAACTTTCTTTAGACATGTTGGATTACATTTTCAAATAGGTCCAAGGCACCTTAGATAGCTGCTCTGCCAGATGAAATTTCCACCCCACAGGAAGTGGCTGCCTAATTCTCTGATTAGGTGGAAAAATCCTCCCATTGTCCTTCTTAGTCTTGCTGTTTTACTAATCATATTGACACTGTTTTAACCAGAAATGTTCTCAGCAGGTATCAGAAACAAAGATGTTCAAGGCTTGGCGTGTTGTCCTCTTCTCTTGTTTGTTGGCTGCACCTCAAGGTGTCCATGGCACAGGGGCTGTGCTTCGGGTTGGTCAAAATGCATTAAATGGAGGTACGATTTATACTGAAAAAAAAAATACTTAGGAACGTGCATGCAAAGAAAATGTGTTTTCTTTTGTTTTTTTGTTTTGGATCCATTTCCTTTTTATTTAATTTATTTCATGTCTTTTATATTTAATTCATTTTTTTTGTGCATGCTATTTGTAAACAACACATACGGAATTAACAGGAAATTTTTAATGGGGATTTCTGCAGGTAAACTCCTGCTTTACCCACACATGAGCCTAGAGAAAATTGTGCTATTGCTACTGTATATACATAAAATTATGTGCACGCACACTGTATGGGCAAACGTTTATGTGCATAGCGGGGAGAGACATTTCAGGGCATGGAGTCTGGACTGTGTTGGGACTACAGGTAGCACATGGTCTAGTTTTGCTGGGATAATTTTCAAAGCAGGCTTATACGTGGAAGTATGCTTGAAAAATGATGTAAATTCTGTGCATATTTGCCAGCTATCTTGTGCACAATGTGACAAAATTATCCCCTAAATATGTTAGTGGTATTTACAAATAGCATGTTTAAAATGACAGAAATGACAAAAAATCTGTGTTCATTTTTTCTGTCATTTCATTTATAAAATTACACAAAAGAACATTGGACATTTAGCTGAGAATGGGTATAAAAGGCTTTGAAATTTGTTCTGAGATCTGCTGTACATAATACCCTTCTAATCAGCTATCAGATCTTTGTTGTTTTATTGTGCTTGTTAATACTGGCTATCCTAGGCCCGTGAGACTGCCATAGTATCAGCATTCAGCAAGCATGATGATTAGGTATTGATATTTCATCCAAAATGCTACATGTTACCAATATAAACATAGCTATTTTATGTTAAATAAGATCAGAAAACAGCATGTTTTATGACTCACTCCTCAAAGAGGTAAAAGCTAATATTTTCTAGAGATGTGAATCGTGTCCTCGATCGTCTTAACGATCGATTTCGGCTGGGAGGGGGGGGGAATCATATTGTTGCCGTTTGGGTGTGTAAACTATCGTGAAAATCGTGAAAATCGTGAGCCGACACACTAAAACCCACCCCCGACCCTTTAAATTAAATCCCCCACCCTCCCGAACCCCCCCCAAATGCTTTAAATTACCTGGGGATCCAGCGGTGGTCCAGAACGGCGGCGGTCCGGAACGGCCCCCTCAATTGAATCCTGTTGTCTTCAGCCGGCGCCATTTTGCAAAATGGCCGCCGCAAAATGGCGGCGGCCATAGACAAAAACGATTCGACGCAGGAGGTCGTTCCGGACCCCCGCTGGACATTTGGCAAGTCTTGTGGGGGTCAGGAGGCCCCCCCCCCAAGCTGGCCAAAAGTTTCTGGGAGTCCAGCGGGGTTCAGGAAGCGATTTCTTGCCGCGAATCGTTTTCCGTACGGAAAATGGCGCCGGCAGGAGATCGACTGCAGGAGGTCGTTCAGCGGGGGTTCTGGACCGCCGCTGAACGACCTCCTGCAGTCGATCTCCTGCCGGCGCCATTTTCCATACGGAAATCGATTCACGGCAAGAAATCGCTTCCTGAACCCCGCTGGACTCCCAGAAACTTTTGGCCAGCTTGGGGGGGCCTCCTGACCCCCACAAGACTTGCCAAAAATCCAGCGGGGGTCCGGAACAACCTCCTGCGTCGAATCGTTTTTGTCTATGGCCGCCGCCATTTTGCGGCGGCCATTTTGCAAAATGGCGCCGGCTGAAGACAACAGGATTCAATTGAGGGGGCCGTTCCGGACCGCCGCCGTTCTGGACCACCGCTGGATCCCCAGGTAATTTAAAGCATTTGG
The DNA here is from genome assembly GCF_901001135.1 of Rhinatrema bivittatum. NCBI lineage: Eukaryota > Metazoa > Chordata > Amphibia > Gymnophiona > Rhinatrematidae > Rhinatrema > Rhinatrema bivittatum. The sequence goes on from NC_042622.1 coordinate 44,789,634, forward strand.
GGGGGGGTTCGGGAGGGTGGGGGATTTAATTTAAAGGGTCGGGGGTGGGTTTTAGGTGGTTTTAGTGTGCCGGTTTTCCTGCCCTCCCCCTTCCCCCGATTTACGATTTTTTAACGATAAATCGGGGGAATTGGTATTGTATCGTGGCCCTAACGATTTTTGACGATTTAAAATATATCGGACGATATTTTAAATTGTCAAAAAACGATTCACATCCCTAATATTTTCATGATCATATATTGTTCCTCCTCAGATATATAACACATAGCAGCACTTGTACAGTGCAGTCTTTCTAGGACTGCAGAACCTCTTTGCTAAGATGTTTATTCTTATAGTAAGAAAAAGGAGGCTCAATCTTCATTAAACATCCATGCATTCTAGCTTGTTTAGTCCACTACGTTCCATACTAAAATGTGAAATGTGAAAAAACACATTCATGCACAGATACAGAAAATATAAGTTCCAATGTCCTTTATTCTGATACATCCATTCTGCAGTATGTGCAGTACGTTTGCAACTTCCTTACCAGCACTTAGTTCTCATATACTATTCCTCACCACATGCCTGTTGGACGTTTTCTTGAATGAGTGATAGTGTGATCACTTATCTTTAATTACAACTTTTAAATGAGATCTGATGAAATTTACTGCAGAAAAATTATAGTAGCCAGTATTTGTCCATCGTTTTCTCTTCTCATACTCTTCATTTGGTTTGGCACTGTTCTTTCATTTAGTGCCTGGACATGTCTGACTTATTAGCAACATGACTAATCAACATTAACATGAAAACATTTAGTGAGAAATATTTTTTTGTAAAAAAGAAATAGAGAAATTTACTTTTTTATTGTTGATATATCTGATATATGCCAGCCATCTTGTAACAAAGAGCCTCTTGATAAATTTCCAGCTGTTAAAAGTTCGATGAAGGGAGACAACGCTCTCAATATGCAAGGCACGCCATCAGCTGGTGGAGGGGGAGATCTAATTAGTGGCATTCTTGGAAGTGTCCTTGGTGGTGGTGGTGGTGGAGGTCTTCTTGGAGGCTTACTTGGTGGTGGCGGTGGAGGAGGTCTTCTTGGAGGCTTACTTGGTGGTGGTGGTGGGGGAGGTCTTCTTGGAGGCTTACTTGGTGGTGGTGGTCACGATGGTGGTAGAGAAGAGGGTGCTAGAGGTGGAGGTGGTGGAGGAGGTCTCCTTGGTGGTTTACTTGGTGAAGGAGGTCTCGTTGGAGGTATACTTGGTGGTGGTGGTGGAGGAGGTCTTCTTGGAGGTATACTTGGTGGTGGTGGTGGTGGCGGCGACAGTGGTAAAAATGAGGGTCCTAGAGGTGAAGAAGGTCTCCTTGGTGGTTTACTTGGTCGAGGAGGTCTCCTTGGTGGTTTACTTGGTGGAGAAGGTAGAGGACTTCTTGGAGGTCTTCTTGGTAAAGGAGGTGTGCTCGGTATACTTGGCAATGGAGGATTACTTGGAACAGTTCAAGGACTCACAGGGTAAGTCAAGCACAGTAATGTTTAAATTCTAGTTTCAACTTCAGCACTACAAAGAATATGTCACTCTTTCAATAGAAGTGAGATTTGTATACTATAAAGCTCAATGTCATAAGTGAAAGTGTGTTTTACAACCATCTACTGGAGGCACATGGCAAAACTGCACACTGTTTCAGAACTTGCATAATATGAATTTTTAAAACTTAAACAGTTTACAATAGATTTCAAAATTAGATATCAGGAGGTCCATATTCAATAGGCCGGTTAGTGGATAAATGTCCTGCTGAATATGCTAGTCTAAAGTTATCCAGCTACATGTAGTCGATTAACTTTAAAACATAACCGGTTATGTTTGAATTTAGCCAGTTAGATTTTGAAGTCATCCAGCCTCTCCAAAATAGAAATGAGGCTCTGTTGGCATTGCATGTACCACCCCTGCAAAGCCCTCTAAGTGTCATTACATAGCCTGGCCTACCAACCCCATTACTGATGGCAATAAGTTTTTAAATTCCCCTACCCCCCATGGTTTAATAGTTGCCCAGTTCTCACCCACCCCCCCCCCTCCCATCCCCTCAATTACTCCCCCCCCCCCCCACCCAATTCTCCAAATTCCTGGAAGAATAAGGAATGTGCAAAAGACCTGCATCATTTCACAGGAAATAGTACCCACACAAATAGCAAGTACAAGTCTTTCCACATACATTTTTCAACCCAATTTTGAGATGGAAACTTTTCCCTTTGAAAACTGTCAAAATGTCTGCGGGTAAACAGTGTGCACAGATTTTTCACTTCTGCGCATGGTTAGTTACAACAGATTTCTCAAACCTGTCTAATATATTAGTACCACCAATGATGAAACTGTGGCACATCAGTAATTTTTAGAGAAAACAGGATTTACCTTATATACATTTATTTGAAAAGACCAGAGCTATATTATTAACACATTAGATAACACAAAAGCTTAACAATGTCACTTATCCAATAAACCTTGCCCCGGTGGGCATCCACCACACTCCAGCAAGATGTCCCACTCCGAAGCTTCCCAGCCTTTCTCACCTAGCAGCGCAGCATCACCACTGTGCAAGGTTCCCCATCTTGCCCCACACCAGATGTGACTGCACCCCAATCACACCCAATCCAAACAGCGTTTCACTAGTGATTAGCATCCAGCTTGCCGTTCACACCACCCCAAACGGTTATTCTGCCCCCATACCCCACTTTACACCAGCTGTGACTGCGAACAAAAGAACATTTTCTAAAACTGTTATAGTTATATTTAAAAGGGTAGGAAAATCTGAATGCCCCACCCTTTTACCATCCTCAGGAAAGCCTATTACTCCCTTGTTGGCTTTTAGCTCCCCACCAGTCAGATATGGGAAAAGCTCCCCTTATGGTCTGAACCGCATCGGAGCAAAGGAATTCCTCCCATACTGGGCCTCACTCTTTTCCCAGCTAACTGCCAGAACTGGGGCAACGAGAGCACAGGCCAGGCATCTACGTTATCCAGGGCAGCCCGGGACCCAGCTTCATCTGCCCCGCACAAAAGAAAGGGCAAACTGGAAAAAAAAAACTGAGAAAACTGCCTCAGCACTCAAATTCAGGCAAGGGATTATCATGTCGGCACTTTTCAAAGGTATAGAATGCATGCATTTGAAACCATTTTCAAACCTGTTTTAAAACTCCATCATACTGGTTGAATACATTTCATTTTGCATTCCAAAACCAGTTTGGAGCTGTGGTTTCCATATTCACTGTGAGAAAATATTAAGGAGCACACCAAAACCTTTTTCATTGTTAAAATAAAGAAACGTTCTGTTACTGCAGTATGCAAACTGTTACAGCATATATTGTTGGCAGTCCAGTGTTATATTGACTACAGGCCTGATGTAATAAAGATGCGCTCAGCAGACTGCGCAGTTTTATCGACACCTGTGCATATATTTTCTGTGTGCAATGCAGCATAACTGTGCATATTGCTTAGTGCTCTCAAATGGAAATCCCATGCTAATGAAGGCATTAGCTTTAACCCCCCTGGTACATAGAGTTGCCCTGGCTTAATTCATCTTTCCTTAGCACTGGAAATTTTACTCCTGGTTAGATGTGGAGAGAAGTTTTTGGCACTGGTGTTAGTCTATCAGTGGAAGCTGAGGTTCTCATGCTGGGACCTGTAGTCAAAATTTTATGCACAGAAAGCATCCATTGGGCACAAAAAGCATATTTTCTGCACATAAAAAATGATATATGTGAACAAAAAATGATTTATGTGTGCTAAGCCTTTTCTTTGCACACATTTTCCAGTTTGTGCGCCTTATTTAGCTCCCAATGCTTAGCATACCATTAGGTTACTGCATCAGGAATAAAACAAATATGTAGTTTGTGCATTAAGAAACTATGCGTTGAATTTCAGTGCTCAGTTTTAACGCTAAGCTTTTTATATCAGCCCCTACAGCTGTCAATACTAACACTTGTGGATTCTTTATTTAAAGCAAATGCGTTTATTTATTTATGTCACATATTCTGCAATTCTAAAAATATTCAATGTGGATTACAACATACACATGAAAAACACATGAATACAACATACAATAAACAAAGTAATACACTTCATAAAACAGACTTATAAAACAGTTAAAATATCAACACATGTATAAAACCTCATAGATCAGCAAATGCCTGAGTGAAAAGCAACGCTTTCACTTGTTTTAAAACTTAAAATATTGTAGCTCTCTATGAACTTCATCAAAGTGTTCCATAATCTAGAATCTTTATGGAAAAGGCTGTTCTCCGTGTCCAGCTCAATCTATATGAAGGTATAGGTATAAAAAGCAGCTTTGAGAAAAGGAATGCAATGCTCTTGTGGCAGTAAATTTAAGAGCTTTGAGTGACAAACTGTGTGCATCAGAATAAATAGCTTTATATAACAAAATCAAAAGCTTAAACTATATTCTCTGACCGATTGGTAGTCAACAAAGCTCTTTTAAATATGGCTTAATACTCCTCACTGTAAACTGTAAATTAACTGCACAGACACATTTTGCACTAACTGTAACACCTAAATCATAAAATTCAGAAGCCCAATATATAAAGAATTACAGTAATCCAAATATGGTAAAATCATTGCATGAACTACAAGCCTGAATTCATCCAGTGGAAGCAAACTCCTTAATGGCCTAATTAAATGTAGAATGTTGTCTTGGCAGCCTTCCTAACCTGTGGCAAAAAAAATTTGAACCCATTACTACTCCCTGTGTGGGTGACCAAGCAAAGTTTTACTCTCTGGAATCAGAAATCACATTGACTCCAACTTTTCTTCTTACACTTTCTCGTTATTAGTGTTTAACAGCACTTCAAGAATAAGAATGACTGCCTGCCGTTGCAGTACACTTCCCTTTCCTTCAGGTTTGTTCAAAACAGATTTACAGGAGCTGCCTCTCCTGGCCACGTAGGGGGCCTCCTGATCACAGCTGGACTCACAAACTTATCCTCCCCAGCTGATCCCACCCTCAGGACTCTCCCTGCCCAGCAGCGTCCTGCCCACAGAGTTTTCTCACTCTGTGAGATTTAAGGTGGACCAGGCATCTAGCCTGGTCCTACACAGGCAAAAAGGGGGAAAACAAGGCCACTACATCACATTCCACCCCTGCCTCAGCTTGGACCCGTTGATCTGAGCGTTTTGCACTCCCCCTGGTTCCCATCCAGGAAGGTGCCTCACATCCTCAATCCCTTTCATCTGGCCTACCCCAGCTAGGCTTTGGAATGGGGTTCTACATTCAGGCTCACCTCCGCACATTTAGAGTTATGCCAGACACCATTATTAGTATCACCCACTGTAACCCTTGCCCAGTGTGCACCCCAGTCCTTTAATTAAGACAAGTGCTGGCCATAGGTTCCAATTCCACCCTAATAAGACTCTTTGGACTGGCTATGGGACTTGTAGTGAATAGTCTTCACTCTTCTCTGTGGTGACTTGTGCATCCTCTGCAGCATCACGATCAGTACCCTCTGATGACTCCACATCAGTGCCACACATTGAGTCCTCTGTGATTCCACCTTTGCAGCCACTCTCTCTTGGGTTTCATGGTATCTCTCCCTAGGCTCAACATAGTGACTGCGTCTGGCATGTTTGCAGCCACTCTCGCTGGGGGTCTCCATGGCCTCTGCTGCCCTTCCAACTGGCCCCTTGGCAACATCTCTTTCAGGCTTCATCATGCTGCCTTCCATAGGCCCATCAGTGCTGCATTCAACAGGCAGTTCAATATAGCCCCCTTCTGGGCACACTGTGGCCCTTCTCTCAGGGCTCTCCTCAGCCGCTATCTTTGCATTTTCTCTGGGTTTTGGACACCCTCTCTGTGGACTTTCTTTAGTGCCATCCTCAGGCCTTCCTGCAGCGCCCCTCTCTGGGTTCTTCTTGCTGCCTTCCTCAGGCCATTCAATAGTGGGCAGTGTGTTGCCTCTCTCCTCAGTGGGCTCCTGCCACTCTGGATCTATTTTGGCTTCAGCTCCATTGCTGCTTTCTGCTCCCTCTGGAATAAAATCTCTTTAAAAGGTCAAGCGCCAGTCATATAATTCAAACGGCTGTTGTATTCTTCAGTTTCAGGAGCCCTATAGCCTTAACTGGCTTCACATTTGGTAGGCTGGGAGTTTTTCCTCAGTTCATTCACTAACCTACGGGCCGATACAGTAAAGTCTGCGGGAGAGCGGGTGAATGCCCGCTCTCCCGGCATGCGCACAGGCCACTCTCCTGTGCGTGCGATTCACTATGCAAATTAGGCCCGGCGATAAAAACAGGCAAAAGGAGGCACTAGGGACACTAGCACATCCCTAGTGCCTCCTTTTGGACCAGAGCAGTGGCTGTCAGCGGGTTTGACAGCCGACACTCAATTTTGCCGGCGTCGGTTCTCGAGCCCGCTGACCGCCACAAGTTCGGAAACTGGACGCCGGCAAAATTGAGCGTCCAGTTTTTGACCTGGGAGTCGCGGGCCGACTTCAAATTTTTATTTTTTTTTTACTTTTGGTAACTTTCGGGACCTCCGGCTTAATATCATCATGATATTAAGTCGGAGGGTGCACAGAAAAGCAGTTTTTACTGCTTTTCTGTGCACTTTCCCGGTGCCCGAAGAAATTAGCGCCTACCTTTGGGTAGGCACTAATTTCTGAAAGCAAACTGTGTGGCTTGGCTGCATATTTTGTTTTCTGAATCGCGCGGGAATACCTAATAGGGCCATCAACATGCATTTGCATGTTGCAGGCGCTATTAGGTTCGGGGAGTTGGACGCGCGTTTTCGGCCCCTTACTGAATAAGGGGTAATGCTAGCGCGTCAAAAATGTGCATCCAATAGAGGGTTAACAGTGCGTTCCATCGGAACGCACTGTACTGTATCGGCCTGATAGTGTTCCCTCTGACAAGTTTCCTTGGGTCCCTCTCCATTTGGGTCATCTCTGCTGTAATCTCCTGTACTTCAGTGATCATGTGTAGTCATTTAGTTCTCTGTATCGCCCTTGCTTCCATCTTTATCTCTGTCAGACAGACCATAGTTAGTATCCAGTGTGCTTACCGAACCCTCAGGTTGCTCATGGCACTCTCTTGTCTCATTGCACGCTTCTCTATAGGCTCTAGCAAATCAGGCTCTGGTCCGATGTCATCTGTGACTGTCATACTACTTCCAGCTTCCTCTGAAGCAGCTTCCCATTTCAGGGTAGGGCCAACAGCTGACTTGGGTAGCTGTAGCATTCACTCTGCTTCCAACTTTTGAGAGCTGGGAGCCCCATTACACAAAATTTCATGGCTGACTTCATGTGCACTACAAGCATTCTGCTTAGGCCATACCCTATTCCAGCTACAATTCATAACTGCTTTTCTCTATGTTTTTTTTTTTTAACAAGGAAAAAAAACAGAAAAAAAACCTGCCTCACTGGCATTGACTTTACTGAATATTACAGTTCTATCTTCAGTCAGAGCTTGTCTTCTTAGCCTGTATAATAAAAAAAACCCTAAACCTGCCTCTAGGCCCCACAGATCACTCTTTGGTTTAATGGCAGTTTTCAGTTTTTTTCCCTTCTGTGCTCTTCTATGAGCCAGCATTTTTCCAATTTCCAGTGCTCTGTTTTTCTTCCAATCCTTTTTCATAGGCAGGATTTTCCCTGTTTTTCTTCCAACCCTTTTTCATAGGCAGGATTTCCACAAACATTTCCTCCTCTTTTTTCTATTTTATTTCTGTATTCTCCCTGAGCCACACAAACTTCAGTTGCTTTGTTCTTGAATAGGGCTTTGCCACCAACCTCCTATTAGGCCAAACAACTTTAATTTACAGTCCTCTTGTGGAGACTTGGGATTTTTTCTGTGCCAAGCATAAAAAAAATCCCCGACCTGACATCATATGTGAGGAGACTGAGCAAAGCTTTACTCTCTGGAATCAGAAGCCATGCTAACTTCATTTTTTCTTCTTACCCTTTCTCTATATTAAATGTTAACACACTTCAGCAATGAGAATGACTGCCTACCTTTGCAGTACACTTCCTATTCTTTCTGGTTTGGTCAAAATAAATGTACAGGTGCTGCCTATCCTGGAGATGAAGGGGCCTCCTGATCCCAACTGGGCTCATAAACTTATCCTGCCCCAGCTGATCCCACCCTCAGGTCTCTCCCTGCCCATCAGGAATCCACCCATAGATTTCTCTCCCTCTGTGGGATTTAAGATGGACCAGGCATCTAGCCTGATCCTCCACAGGCAAAAAGGGGGAAAACAAGGTCACTACGTCACACTCCCAAATTGCAAACTTTCTTAACAAGTTCCAACATCCACTGATAATGGTTGTTCTGGTACAAGGACATTACCTAGCCAAAGAACTGAAGTTTTTTTTACAGTTAAGTCCTAACCAGTTAGTATCATGCCATTGCTTCATAGCTTCAAAAATATGAACAAACTGATCTATTGATAATATTCCTTTCTATTCACTAGACACATAAAACTGAATATTATCTGTATATAGTTTATATATTAAATCCATAGAGGATAGTATTTCACCTAGGGGCTGCATAACAATCTTAAAAAATACAGCCAAGAGGATTGAGTTTTGCGGTACCCCAGTGGGATTTGGCCACCATGCAGAGCTACCTCCATCTATCCAAATTTGCAAATAAGATGCAAATTTCTTGCAAATAAGATGTTAACTATTTTAAACCTATTCCACCAATGCCAATAGTACAAAGTCTATTCAATTGCTTTCTGTGGCAGATCGTATCGAAAGCAATGATATATCCAATTGGACAAGTGTTCCAGTTTTCTTGTACTTTAAAGTAAGGTATAATTTATCCATAGACAATAGCAACGTCTCTGTACCCTGCTGCTTCCTAAAACTAAATCGACATCTATCCACACATGTTCTATGTTTTAATAAAGAATTTGAAATCTCAGTATTAAAAGTATGTGATTTTCCTTTCTATGCTCTTTTCTTCTCTTATAACTCATTGCTTCATCCTACAGATTAAGGATTCTAGATCTCACCCTCCCTGAAGTATCATTGAAGCTTCTGCCTGGTATTGGGGTCTACCTGAATTTGTATACAAAGGTAGCACTCAAGGGAGAAAGGTGGGTATGGTATAATATGCATATTTTGCAGATCTTCCTATTTTGAGAAGAAGTTGTATATCATATTTTAGATGAGTGAAATCTCTGACAACAGAACTAACATTTTTTAAATATCTTTGTGTTCCTTGTTCCAGTAATTAGGGGTGTACAAACAATTCAAGGTTGAACTGTCTGGTTTGAGTTCATTGAGAAAATTAGGTTTTCCCCAGAGCCACAGAGAAAATATCTCAGATTTTTCCAGGCAAATCTGGGGAAAAGTCTGAAAAAGATCTGAATGGTGAAGTGGATCCATTGAGCCAGTGAAATCTGCTTCAGATATTTTGAAAGATCCAATGTAAATTTCCAAAATCTTGACGCATTATCAAAACACCGGGCCTGAATTCACTAGCAAGGGAAGTATAAATTCAAACTTATTATTGGTAACTCTAACATCTGAAAATTTTGAGGGGTTTTTTTTTTTTTTTTTACATTTTCATGAATCTGTAGCTTTTCAATAAAACCTACTTTTGAAAGATTTGTGCATCTCTCTTGACAAGAGATCTCCACTTTTATAGGGGATCTTTTCATCCAATTGTGATCCCAACACATTTGGCAAGACAGTGCTTTAGCAATATATGTACTTGCAGCAACTTCTGGGGTGAATGTATTAATGTCATCACAGATGCTGACAGTGGGGAAATATGGAAGGATCAAAATTATCATATTAAGTATTATTACCCAGACAGTTTGGTAGAAAAAGCAACTGAGTTGCTTGGTTTGAATTGCATTCTACGATGGCTGAGAAACATTCATATTGCAGCTTACAACTGACTCAGAATAGATTTCCAAACTGACTGGGTGAGAAAATGTATTTATTTATTTATCATTCATATTCATAAAACTACCTGTTCACTTATGGACTTTAGGCAAATACAACACAAATAAGATATGAAGATTATCCAGAACCAATAGATAGTCAAAATAACAAAAGTACTGTATGTGCTAACCAATGAAATTGGAATGCTACCCCCAAGCAGTACAGGAAGCAAGAGTAGATAATAAAAAAATCAACCATCTCAACATTCCTTGCTTAAGCAAAAGAGCAGAAAAGGTGACTATGAAGATAAGCAAACCAAGGGAGGAAAGCTTGAAAGTTATGACTACAAATGCTCGTAGCTTGGGCAACAAAATATCAGATCTGCAGGCCCTAATGGTAGAGGCAGACTTAGAAATTGTCACCATTACAGAGAAATGGTTCACGGAGTCTCATGACTAGGATACGGCTATCCCGGGCTACAACTTGTTAAGGAAGGACAGAGAGGACAAAAAAGGGGGAGGAGTAGCTCTTTATGTCAAAAAAAAATATCAATGCAACTGAAATGCAAGGGACATGGAGTAGGGAGGAAGTATTAAGGATTATCCTAAAACAAGATGATGATACTTCCATTTTACACAGGAATGGTCTACAGGACTCCAACCCAGACTGGAGATCTGGTGAAAGACATCCAAAATGTGGGAAAGAAGGGAGAAGTATTGATTGTTGGAGATTTTAATCTCCAAAAACAAAAATGTAGCACTAGCAAAAGTCAGGGTCTCAAGGTGCAAACTCAGTCATTCTGGCGACACTGCATTTTAATCCAATTTTATTATAAATCCAAAGGTGGTTTAAAGTCAGCAATTTGCCAGTCCCCCGATACAAACTGTATTTCACCACACTGGCTACATTGGGAGGGACAGGTTCATAACAACACAAATTGTATTGTAAAGGGTAGATATAAAAGCTGAAAAGCACGGCATTCCTCAAGTAGTATAAACAATAGTGTAGAGGATTCAGACGGATTAAAATCCCAAAGTAGAAACAATTCTAACTGGAAAAGCCACTGGGATTTTAATCTTCCAGATGTGGACTGGAGTATCCCTTCTGTGGAATCTGCAAGAAGTAGAGAGATAGTGGATGCCCAGCAAGGGGCTCTGCTCAATCAAATGGTAATGGAACCCACGAGGGAGGATGTGATAATCGACCTAGTGCTCACTAATGGGGATAATGTCTCTAAGGTCTGGACAGATGCCCACCTGAGCACCAGTGATCATCAGAGAGCATGATTTGATATTACAAATAAGATACAGAGTAGTCACACGAAGACCCGAGTTTTAAATTTAAAAAATATGGGCTTTGACAAAATGGAGATTGTACCTGAAGGAAGAACTTGTAGACAGGGAGAAAATGGGAGAAGTGGAACAACAGCGGGTCAAATTAAAAGGAGCTATTACAAAGGCAACAAATCTATATGTTAGAAAAGTAAACAAGAGTAAAAGGAAAAAGAAACCGATTTGGTTCTCAAAGGAGGTGGCTGAAAAAATAAAGGTAAAAAACAACAGCATTCGAGAAGCATAAAGGATCCCAGAAAGAGGAACACAGGGAAGAATACCTGGTGAAACTGAGGGAAATGAAGAAAGAAATCAGGAAAGCAAAAGGTCAAGTGGAAGAAAGGATTGCCAAAGAGGCAAAAAGAGGTGACAAACATTTTTCAGAATTATCAGAGAAAGAAGGAAGGCCTGAAGTGATAAAGTGAAACTGAAAGGTGATAAGGAGCAAGATGTAGAGACAGATAAAGAAATGACAGAAATATTAAACAAATAGATGGTAATGGGATACACACAACTCCTTTTACAGAAGAGAATGTATGGGAACAGTTAGGAAATCTGAAAGTGGACAAGGCCATGGGGCTGGATGAGGTACATCCCAGGATACAATGGCAGCTCAGAGATGTGCTGGCATGTCCGCTCTGCGAGACCTGTTCAATAGATTCCTGGAAACAAGAGTGGTGCCACAAGATTGGAGAAGAGCGGTTGTGGTCCCACTTCACAAGAGTGGTAGCAGAGAGGCTGGAAACTACAGGCTGGTTAGCCTCACCTCGGTGGTGGGAAAATTAATGGAGACTCTGCTGACAGAAAGAATAATAAACTTAACTATAATCCAGTAAGCTGATGGATCCAAAGCAGCATGGATTCACCTAGGGAATGTCCTGTCAGACAAATTTAATTGATTTGTTTTGAGTGGGTGAATAGAGAATTGGTTTGAGGAAAAGCACTCAATGTGATTTATTTGGATTTCCTCAAAACTTTTGATACAGTCCCACTTAGGAGGCTTGTGATTAAAATGAGAAGCTTAGGAGTCAGTGCCAAGATGGTGAAGTGGATTATAAACTGGTTGACTGACAGGAGACAGTGGGTAATGGTAAATGGAACCTACTCTGAAAAGAAAACAGTGTTGACTGGAATGCCACAAGGATCGGTATTGGTACTAGCTCTGTTGAATATTTTTGTAAGCAACATTGTAGAAGGGATAGAAGGTAAAGTTTGTCTGCAGATGATACTAAGATCTGCAACAGAGTGGACATGCCTGAAGGAGTAGAGACAATGACAAGTGATTTAAGAAAGATTGAAGCACGGTCAAAGATTTGGCAGCTGGCATTCAATGCCAAGAAGTGCAGAGTCATGCATCACAAGAGCTGTATGTGATGGGGGATAAAAAACTGATGAGCACAAATCAAGAGAGGGATCCTGGGATGATAGCGTCTGGCGATCTGAAGGTGGCAAAGCAATGTGACAAAGTAATAGCTAAAGCCAAATGAATGCTGGGCTGCACAGAGTGTGGAATAATCAGTAAGAAAAAGGAGGTGATAATGCCCTTGGTACAGGTCCTTGGTGAAGCCTGACCTGGAATACTGCGTTCAGTTCTGGAGCCCATATCTCAAAAAGGATGGAGACAGGATGGAAGTGATTCAGAGAAGAGTGACCAAAATGGTGTGGGGTCTATATTGGAAGACTTATGAGGAGAGGCTGAAGAATCTAAATATGTATACTGTAGAAGAGAAGATGTGCGGGGGAGATATAATACAGACCTTCAGATATCTGAAAGATTTTAATGATGCATGAACTTCAAACCTTTTCCATTGGAAAGAAATCAGTAGAATTAAGGGTCAAGACTCAGAAGCAACACAAGAAAATATTTCTTCACAGGAGGGTGATGGATGCCTGTAATTCCCTTCCGGAGGAGGTGGTGAAGACGAAAACTGTGAAAGAATTCAAAAGGGCATGGGATGGAAATGAAGAAAAGAGTGCTGGTGCAGCAGTTACCTCCCTTAACCAATAAGCCTTGATGTTTTTCATGCAATTGCAACTTTCTCTCCAGTAACAGCAGAGTGTTGGCAAAGTGGACTTTCACCAATATCAGCCCACGTTCCCCTTAGGTTGAGCCCTCCGGTGCCTTGGCTGATCTTAGGTGTAGGCCTCTGTGCTGATGGAGAATCGTAGCAGTGATGGTGTTGCAGGCCAATGCCATAAGGAAGCTGGGTTGGCCCTGAAGGTGGAGAGGCAAAGGTCTATGGCAATCAGAGGATCTCAGGGTAGTGATCCAGACAGAGGTCTAAGGCAGGCTGAGAATGCATGGTGATGTGGTCCAAGTAAAAGGTCTAAAGGCAGGCGGAGAAACATGGAGTTATGGTCTAGGCGTGGGGGTCAAAGACAGGTGGAGTTCAGACAATAGTGAGGCGAGGTCCAAGGTCATGGACAGGTGGAGAGTCAGCAGTGTCATGCTTCAGAGCCAAGGTCAAATTGGTGTCCAATCCAAGAACACAGAACATGAGGACAAGGGTCCACAAGGAGACGCTGAAGACAGACGAAGAGGAAGAAACAAGGATGAATAGGACACATGAAGGCAGCCACACAGAAACCAGGAACCTGAAACAGAAGGCAGAGACAGGTAGGAACGCAAGAATGCAGGAACTATGAACAGGCAATTAGCACTACTGGAGGGTAGTCCACCTATTGCCGAGGCAGGGAATTGAAGCAGGAGCGAGTTTTAAATAGGCCTAGGTGGTGATGTCATTGGTGGGCACCAGGCTTCCAATCCCGCCACTGGTACTTTAAGAAGAGCAGGTTCGGGCGTTGGCTCGCCTAGGAGGGAGCCAGAAGACTGCAGCATCAGGCCCAGGAAAATTGCGGTAGCCTGCCACATGGGCAGGAGAGAGGCTGCATATGCATTCCTGCTCTGCAGGAGGAGGGACGTGCGCTGACATGTTGAGTCCATGGCGGGCAGCCTTCCTCGGCGTTGGGGGGTCAAGGCAATGATCCAGGCCCAGAGGTGAGCCAGCAAGCACAACACAGGGGGAAAAGGGAAGTTTGATTCAAACAACAACCAACGAAGGCCCTGAATTTACTGTCTTGAGAACTGATAAGCAAGGAGGTAATCTGCATGGAGCAGCATTTACTAACCTTAACAGAAGACAAGGGATTACTACCCTTAATCAATAAGCCTTGATGCTTTTGACGCAACTACAACACATATCCGCTTTGACAGCAATGGGGGGGTGGGGGTGATAAAGGAATTGGATTCAGATGACAACCAACACAGGCCCTTACTTTTACGGTCTGGTGTACTGATACGCAGACATAAATGAAAAAGCATAGGACTGCTTCTAAGGCCAAGTCCATCATCTGCACTGTCTGAATTTTCAAGAAGGCTCATCAACCAATAAAAATGTTGCTAGTAGTAAATTTTTATGGGTTATCATAAGGCTTGGGGATAACTGCACGGAGCAGCCATTGCTACCCTTAAAAGACATATGGGGTTAACATGCACGACACGACAGATACTACCATAGGAATCTTGCTGGGCAGACTGGATGGACCATTTGGTCCTCTTCTGCAGCATTACTATGTTACATTCCTCCATCTATAAATGTCTTCATGTGAATGACAGTGGAAGGATGACCTGCCAATTTCTCATTAAGAGACTGTTACCAGCTCTGCTCCACTCTGTGAGCCGCCAGGGGCCTATTTTTAAAACTATTTGTGCATGTAAAAGCCAGATTTATACATGAGAATGGCTGCACCAAAAAAGCCCCGGGTCAGTTTGTGTAAAAGTACTCCTTAGAACCCGGTTATATGCAAATCGCAGAGAGACAGGGGGGAGGGGGCAGAGTCAGGATTTCCGTGCAAATTTTCTATTATAAAAAGTATGCATGCATGCATGTAAATTGCATCACACATGTTACACTCTCTGAAGAGCAGGTGTAACTTTGTGTGATATGACTTATGCACATGCTCAGCCAATTATCCCCAAGTATTTTTCGAAAGTGAACTTATGTGCGTAAGGTGACTCTGAAAATCCTCGGTAAGGCCTGAGTGTACATCGCTATTCGGGCTGCTTGAAAAATGATCCTCCCTTTTTTCATGATAAGAAGGGGGCTTCTGGGAGCCCCTGGGGATCTTCCCCCAGCACACCGCTGCATTGCAGTCTCAGATACAACATGAGCTGGCTGGTGTGTACACTTTAGAATGAACCTGCACCCATCTAAAGTCACACAGAGAGCCTGCAGCAACACTGATCGCTCTGTATTCCAATGTTAAACAATGCAAATTGTAGAATGCTGATGACTGATAAAGCACTCTCACCTGCATGTGTTTCTTCTGCCTGCAGTCTCCTAGGAATCCTTAACACCGTGGTGGAAGTGAACATCACAGCAAAAACCAGACTGACTCAGGAGCCCTCATCTGTTCCCAGACTGGTTATTGAGGACTGCCAGGCACTTCTAGGAGGCATACATATTAGCCTCCTGAATGGGTAAGAAGCAATTTCCCCCTCTCATTTTGGAAAATACAGATTAACTGTATTAATCTCTATATTCTGACTTCATTATTTATATAAAGGGTTATTCAAGCTCTCTATCTATTTTCCATTTAAATGGATGAGCAGGGCCAGGATTTCCCGCCACAAACCACTCATCAAAAAATATGAAAGATATCTCAGTACCTGTAATTACTATGCAGAATTCTGTTGCTGGGCCATATTTGGTTATTAACCAGCTGGACAAAATTATCCATTGACTTAGGGCTCTATGTGCTAAGAATTCACACCCTAAAATGACAACTATTTAAATTTACCACAGTAAACTTCAGGCAGTGCACATGTTGTGTGACTTAGATACCTAATGTCGTGCACCTAACATTTTGAATATTTTTTTTCATTCCAGCTTGCTGTCAAATATTCTAGATGGATTATTAAATAATGTCCTTCATAACGTCTTGCCTGGAGTGGTAAGTCTGCAAACTGCTATTCAAAGATTTTTTCTAGTAATAACAGTATGCAGTTGGAAAAAATAATTTCGTGAAGCTGAGACAAATCTCCCATATTAATCCTTTTTAACTTTCCTGCCCTAAGGCTATGTGCTACTTGTGTCAAAGGCAGGTTTGCTTAATAGCCCGAATACTATTGGGTACTATGGATGTTAAGAGGTGTGCACTGAATATTTTTTTGTGTTGTTTTTTTCTTAATTTGGGATTTTTTTTAGTTATTTTCTGTTTCATTTGTTGTTTGTATTGTTTCATCTATTTAAAACAAACAAAAGGAAACAAAAACAAAATTCAAAAATGTCAGGTCTGCCCTGTCACCCCTGCTGCCACCACCCAAACCTCCCCAAAGCATCCCCTCCCCCAGACTCCCCCCCCCCCCCCAATCATTTACTCCATCCACGGGGTCTGAGGGGCAACAGCGATCCTCGGCCGCTCCTGCCACACTGAGTCTCCATTTCAAAATGGTGCTGGCGGACCCTGAGGCTGTATGAAGGTAGGAACAGATATACCACCATACAACAAAACAATGCCAGCCTCTGGACCTGCCAGTGCAATTTGGAAATGGATACCTGGCTGGGCAGGAACAATTAGGGATCGCTGCCCCCCCCCCCCCATACCCTTAGATTGGTGGATGGGGGAGGGTCCTGCTCCAATTGAAAATTAAAGTAAATGAAAAAATAATTTAGGGGGTTATTTACTAAAGGTTTATCGCACGCGAAAAGGGCCTTTTCGCGTGCGATAGGATGTAAATTAGCTGGAGGGGAGGAGTCGGGGCGGGGAGGAGGAAGAGTCGGCCGCAGCATCGCTGCGGGCGATAATGTGAGGAACATTATCGCTGGCAGTAGCGCGGCGAATAACAACACCTTTTACGGTGTTGCTATTTGTGCGAAAGGCTGCAGCCGGCTGCACTGCAGCCGGCGAAATCGTACCGCCGAGGTGCGAATGGCTGCGGCCTTTCGCAGATCCGCCCTCCCCTTCGCCCCCTTTTTCGCGGGATTCATCATTCTGCTTCTCTGTTTCTTTCATTTCATTGATGCTTTGTAGCATTACTATCATTCATTCTAGAGCACATTAAATGGTAAAAGCTTGTGTTTAAATGTGACAGCATGTGCTTTTAGCATGTGTTATTTATTTATTTATTTATTTATTTATTTATTTATTTAACACTTTTCTATACCGACCTTCATGGTAGAGACTAGGGATGTGAATCGTGTCCTCGATCGTCTTAACGATCGATTTCGGCTGGGAGGGGGAGGGAATCGTATTGTTGCCGTTTGGGGGGGTAAAATATCGTGAAAAATCGTGAAAAATCGTGAAAAATCTAAAAATCGCAAAACCGGCACATTAAAACCCCCTAAAACCCACCCCCGACCCTTTAAATTAAATCCCCCACCCTCCCGAACCCCCCCCAAATGACTTAAATAACCTGCGGGTCCAGCGGCGGTCCGGAACGGCAGCGGTCCGGAACGGGCTCCTGCTCCTCAATCTTGTTGTCTTCAGCCGGCGCCATTTTCCAAAATGGCGGCGAAAAATGGCGGCGGCCATAGACTAACACGATTGGACGGCAGGAGGTCCTTCCGGACCCCCGCTGGACTTTTGGCAAGTCTCGTGGGGGTCAGGAGGCCCCCCACAAGCTGGCCAAAAGTTCCTGGAGGTCCAGCGGGGGTCAGGGAGCGATTTCCCGCCGCGAATCGTTTTCGTACGGAAAATGGCGCCGGAACCCTCGCTGAACGACCTCCTGCAGTCGATCTCCTGCCGGCGCCATTTTCCGTACGAAAACGATTCGCGGCGGGAAATCGCTCCCTGACCCCCGCTGGACCTCCAGGAACTTTTGGCCAGCTTGTGGGGGGCCTCCTGACCCCCACGAGACTTTGCCAAAAGTCCAGCGGGGGTCCGGAAGGACCTCCTGCCGTCCAATCGTGTTCGTCTATGGCCGCCGCCATTTTTCGCCGCCATTTTGGAAAATGGCGCCGGCTGAAGACAACAAGATTGAGGAGCAGGAGCCCGTTCCGGACCGCTGCCGTTCCGGACCGCCGCTGGACCCGCAGGTTATTTAACTCATTTGGGGGGGGTTCGGGAGGGTGGGGGATTTAATTTAAAGGGTCGGGGGTGGGTTTTAGGGGGTTTTAATGTGCCGGTTTTGCGATTTTTCGATTTTTCGATTTTTCACGATTTTTCACGATTTTTCACGATATTTTACCCCCCCAAACGGCAACAATACGATTCCCTCCCCCTCCCAGCCGAAATCGATCGTTAAGACGATCGAGGACACGATTCACATCCCTAGAAATTATTAGTATAAACAAGGCAGAGTCAGGGGGCTCTTAATCTGGACTTAGGGGTAATATGGAGATCCATTGCTCCTGAAGGAAGTTCTGTCGGCTATTGTGTGTCATGGGTATCTGAGAAGGCTTGGCGGAAAAGCCAGGTCTTAAGTTTTTTCTTAAATGTTGGTAGACAGGGTTCCATTCTGAGGTCAGCTGGGATGTTGTTCCAGATAGTTGGGCCTGCTGTTGAAAAGGATCGGTCTTTAGTTGAGGTGAGACGTGTGGCTTTTGTAGGTGGGGTCTGTAGGGTTCCTTTATATATTTCTCTAGTCGGTCTGTTGGTGAGGTGGAGATTGAGGGGGAATTCGAGGTCCAGATGCACGTGATTGTAGATGGCTTTGTGGATTAAAGTGAGTGATTTGTGGAGGATTCTGTACTTCACTGGGAGCCAGTGTAGGTTACGTAGGATGGGAGATATGTGTTCTCCCCGGTTGGTGTTAGTCAAGATTCTTGCCGCAGCGTTCTGTATCAACTGTAGCGGCTTGGTGGTAGAGCTGGGGAGTCCCAGGAGGAGTGCGCTGCAGTAGTCGATTTTTGCAAATATCAAGGCTTGCAGAACTGTTCTGAAATCGTGGAAAAAAAGTAGGGGTTTGAGTCTTTTTAGGACTTGAAGCCTGTAGAAACAATCTTTGGTTGTGGTGTTGATCATTTTCTTGAGATTTAAGCGGTTGTCTAGTAACACTCCGAGATCTCGTACATGGGTGTGCATGAGTTGGGTGTTAAGGTTGGTCTGTGGGAGTGGGTTGTCTTGGTTAGAGGAGATGAGGAGGAGTTCGGTCTTGGATGCGTTAAGGACCAAGTTGAGGCTGTTAAGAAGGCTGGTGATCCGATTTAGGCAGTTGTTCCAGTGCGAGAGTAATTTTGCGATGGATTCTGTTATCGGAATCAAAATCTGCACGTCATCTGCATACAGAAAATGAATAAGGTTAAGGTCTGTTAGCAGCTGACAGAGTGGGAGGAGGTATATATTGAAGAGAGTGGGTGATGTTAAAGTGATTTAGCACACACTAAAATGAAAGAAATGACATTTCATTGGTTTCTTGTGTTGACACCGATGGGATACAGTATAAGAAACAAATATCGTCATTATTTCCCCATCATTATAAAATGACAGGGTACTCCTAGTATAGGACACAAATGGTAGAATTGGATGGGCATGTATCTTGGGGTTTTGGTAACATAAGGTGCATTTTTTAAGCATTGCTCATGTTTTACTCATATCAGTCGTATGCCTGATTAATGAGACAAATCAGCTTCATCAAACTCTTAGATCCTGTGTTATCTTCTATATTGTGCTTGAACAGCAGAATCAATGATATACAACAGCTGTTCTAAACTAGATTCTGCAAGATAAAAAGTATTTGTACCTCAAACAAAAACTGTATCTGTGTCTTAGTTGGAGATATAGGACATGGTATATCAGTAAGGTCAATTTATCACTTCCTCAGATCTGCTGCACAATCTGCATTGAGAAACACAAATCATTGGCCTATGTGTTTGTAATGGTAACGTGATAGGATTCAGGAAAACAAATAAGTGATATGTATTGACTGGAAAGTGTGATTTGGATTATGGCTGTTAAGCTTGCTGGCCATGGAGTCCCACAGCCAGCCTCACTCACTGGACACCACACCATTGTGGCTGGGTCAGCCCCAGGCTTCCTGATAGTGGTGGAGAGCTGCCACTCACACTGCCATTCTTCTTCGTGGCTCTGAGCCACCAGCCTGTCACGCCAATTCCTTCTTCTTTGCAATTGGAACACCACCGCCTTCTTCCTGCACCCGGCGTCCTCCTAGGTGCGTGCATGCACCTCTCTTCTAAATTTAAAGGGTCCGCAGTGGGAAAAGCCCAGCAGACCTTGCTGATGACATCATTCACCCAGGATTATATAAGGCTGGATCCTGCCTCCAGCCTTTGCCTTAGCAATAGGTCTTCTTTCTTTAGAGTGTGGATTGCCTTTCTGAGTTCCTGAGTTCCTACCTGCCTTCCGTGTTCCTCATCCTCTTCCTTCATTCCTCAGACTGATCTTGGCTTTGACTTCAGTCTGGACCTTGACCATGAGCTATGCTCCCTGCCTCGACCCTTGCCTGGACTTTGACCATGAACTATGCTACCTGTCTTGATCCTTGCCTGAAACTTGACCATGAGCTTCGCTGCCTGCCTCGACCATTGTCTGTCCCTTGACCTCAAACTTCGCTGGCCTGTTCCGGATCTCAGCCTGAGCACCGGCTACTTTTCTACAGCTGGACATCCTTTGCTGCAGAGGCCCCACCTAAGTCCAGCTAGGCCCGGTACCCAAGGGCTCAACCTAAGGAGAACTTAGACAGGTAGTGGTGAAACTCTAGCTGGGCCTCGGCTGTCTGCCATCCTCACCTACCGATGGTGGAGACCTGTGGGGTGTCTTCCCACAGGTAGCATC
This sequence comes from Rhinatrema bivittatum, assembly GCF_901001135.1. Taxonomy (NCBI): domain Eukaryota; kingdom Metazoa; phylum Chordata; class Amphibia; order Gymnophiona; family Rhinatrematidae; genus Rhinatrema; species Rhinatrema bivittatum. The sequence continues at coordinate 44,810,571 of NC_042622.1, forward strand.
AACTCCCCTTCATCCAAGGGTCCACCAGCATAACAATGGCCCTGCTCTCATGCTTCTCAAATTCAGATTGGTACAATATTCAACCAGACAAGACTTTCCAGTTTTAATATTTTTCTTGTTTGTATTTAATCTGTGTTTACACAATTTGACTCTCTTCTAAACTCTTGAATGATATCAATGAGACTAGAAGTTGAAAGTAGATTTTGGTCATCTGCTCTAAGGTCATGTCATTTGCTAAAAAATTTCAAACTTCCAATATTACCTTTTGACTACAATAAAATGGAGCATATTGAGGTCCATAACCATGAAATGTCAACAAAGCTGTAATTATTATTATTATTTATTGGTTTTATATACTGTCATATACTTCTTGGCTATTTCATGAACTTCATAAAATTTATGGAATAGAAAAGTCAAAATTTCACCTTCATCTAGACCAAGAGTTGGATCAAATCCATTTTATGCCAGATGTTTCACCTGCGTAAGCTATAGTGAATGAAAGTAGTGGCGGATAGAGAGATACGAACTATTCAAAGTTGAACTTGGACCAGTTGAAGTTTGGCCTGGTTTGAGTTTAACAGAATATTTGGATTTTCCCCGGATCTGCTTGGGGAGGATTCCATTAGATTTTCGCCTGCAGATTTTTTTGGGAATGTTGGAAAGAAATGTTAAAATTCCAAAAGTAAATTTGAAAAAATTGCTTCTGCTTTTTCAAATATAGCAATGCAAAGTTTGCTTTTTCTTTAAATCCATAACCTATTTCTTCAAAAAGGTTAGGTGAACCAATTCAGTGAACCTTAAAAATGTTTCCAGGTTTCTTGAATTGTTCATTTCTGTCTATCTCTGGTTTGTACCAGTTGGCCACATGACTTGTCCATTATTATACCAAAGAATATAAGCCCAACAATGAATGGACATGAGGGAAAATGGCATTAAAGAAATAAGAGGCAGAAATATAAGAGACAAGTGAACTAATAGAGATGATCTCCTGAATGTACAATATGTCAGTGTGGTCATATATATTTTTCTTTTATTACAGTTATGTCCAGTAGTTACAGTTGTACTAGACTTAGTCAATGGACTGCTATTTACAGTGAATGGTAAGTTTTCCATTGTTATCTCTTTTTTATCTTTCATGCTAATTTTTCACCTAAATAATTCATAATTATTATACAAGCTATCACTTTATTGTAAGGCCATCAAAATAATACCATCAAATTACTTTGCATAATAGTCCATGCCCATTTGGCATACTCAACATTATTATATATTGATTTGTTTTATATTAACTAATTATTATTTTTAGATAGTTTTTTATTGATCATTTTTTGTAATTTTATGTTTTTTATAATTCTATGTTTTTAATTTCTTTTGTTTACGCTTATTTTATTTAGTTATGTAAACCGTTTTGATTAAACATTGTTTGTAAAGACGGTATACAAATACTTTAAAATAAATAAATAAATAAATAAAGACTCTACAAATGGAATTTATTTATTTATTTACATAAATGTATATTCTGCCCAATTATCAGTTTACTGTTCTGAATGGTAGCACCCCTAAATCCTATCTTCAAGGTCTGCAAACCACTTGGAATATGCATTTGCTTGAAACAAATGGGTAAAATATAATGAATGTTAGGAATTATTAGGAAGGGAATGGAGAAATTACTTACCTGATAATTTCGTTTTCCATAGTGTAGGCAGATGGACTCAGGACCAATGGGTATAGTGTACTCCTGTTAGCAGTTGGAGATGGATCAGATTTCAATCTGACGTCAGCCCCTAGTACATATACCTTTGCAGGAAGTGCAGCTCTTCAGTATTCTCCTTGAAAAGCATTGTGGATATATGTGTGACTGACTGATTGATTAACTTGAGTAATTGAATAACTTTTATAACTTCATAACTTGGATAACATTATAACTTGATTAACTTGATTAAATGATTGGTTGATTGGCTATAGCTGGAGACCACCAGTGAACTCAACCGGAAAGCATCGACACCCGGCAGGGTGGAAATCCTGAGTAAACGAAAAACGTGGCTTACCCTTGAAAACATTTGAAATCCATGTGTACGGCAGCCAAGGGTGGGATGTTGAGTCCATCTGTCTACACTAAGGAAAACGAAATTATCAGGTAAGTAATTTCTCCATTTCCTAGCGTGTAGCAGATGGACTCAGGACCAATGGGATGTATAAAAGCTGCTCCCGAACCGGGTGGGAGGCTGCCCGTGACCCACTCAGTATTGCCCTTGCAAATGCCGTGTCCTCCCGAGCCTGAATATCCAGATGGTAGAATCTGGAGAAGGTATGGATGGAGGCCCATGTCGCCGCCCTGCAAATCTCGGCAGGTGACATCATTCAGGTCTCTGCCCAGGATGCTGCCTGGGCTCTGGTCGAATGGGCCTTGACCTGTAGAGGCGGGGGCTTTCCTGCTTCTACGTAGGCTGCCTTGATAACTTCCTTGATCCAGTGGGCTATGGTGACCCGCGAGGCCGCTTCCCCTTGTTTCTTCCCACTGTGAAGGACGAAAAGGTGGTCCGTCTTTCTTACGGGTTCCGACATTTCCAGATATCTGGATAGGAGTCTGCCGATGTTGAGGTGGCGTAGACTACGGGCTTCTTCCGAATTCTTCAGGGCGTCCGCCGATGGAAGTGAGATGGTCTGGTTAAGGTGGAAGTGAGAGACCACTTTGGGGAGGAACGAGGGAACCATGCGTAGTTGTATGGATCCCGGGGTGAACCTGAGGAACGGCTCATGGCAGGACAGTGCTTGTAGTTCCGAGATGCGGCAGGCTGAGCAGACTGCCAGCAAGAACACAGTCTTTAAGGTCAAAAGACGGAGAGACAAGCCTCGGAGGGATCTGAAAGTGGTTCCTGCTAGAAATTCCAGAAGAGGTTGAGATTCCACAGAGGTACCGGCCACGTTAGTGGTGGGCGGATGTGTTTGACTCCCTTCAGGAAGCGTGACACGTCTGGGTGAGAAGCTATGCTGTCGCCCTCGCTCTTGGAGCCGTAGCATGATAAAGTGGCCACCTGTACCTTGATGGAACTGAGGGACAGGCCCTTTTGAAGTCCATTCTGTAGGAATTCCAGGATCACTGGAACTTTGAATGAGTGTGGTTTGATGTTGTGATTTTCGCACCAGGCTTCGAATACTCTCCAAATTCTTATGTACGTTAGTGATGTGGAGAATTTGCGTGCTCGGAGGAGGGTGTCGATTACAGCCCCTGAGTATCTGCTCTTTCTCAGGCAAGCCCTCTCAATGGCCAGAACGTAAGAGAGAATTGAGCTGGGTCCTCGTGGAGGATCGGTCCTTGCTGTAGCAGGTTCCTGTGAGGAGGCAGAGGAAGGGAGTTCCCTGCCAGTAGTCTCTTCATGTCTGCGTACCACGGTCTTCTTGGCCAATCCGAAGCCACCAGAAGAGCTAGTCCCCTGTGTAGCTGTATCTTGTGAATGATTGCGCCCAGCAGGGGCCACGGTGGGAAGGCGTATAGTAGGGTCCTCAGTGGCCAGGTCTGTACCAGGGCATAGATCCCTTGAGACTGCGGTTCCCGCCTGCGGCTGAAGTATCTGGGTACTTGTGGTTGGATCTGCTTGCCAGAAGATCCATGTCCGGCATCCCCCACCAGTTAACTATTATCTGGAATGCTGTGGACGACAGCCTCCATTCTCCAGGGTCTAGACTTTCTCTGCTGAGGTAGTCTGCCATGATGTTGTCTTTCCCTGCGATGTGGATGGCAGAGATCTCCTGGAGATTTGCTTCCGCCCACGCCATCAGTGGGTCTATTTCTAGGGACACCTGTTGGCTTCTGGTGCCCCCTTGTCAGTTGATGTAGGCTACCCCACTTCAAAAAAGGCACTACCCCACTTCAAAAAAGGCATCAAAACCTGGCTCTTCTTACAGGCCTACCCTGATGCCAATCAAACCTAAACCCCTTCATGGCGTCCAGCCCTGCTACCCTCTAATAATGATGTATCTCAAGGAAACGTTATCTTTATAATCATTGAAATGTTGTTGCCTTAATGTTTTTGAATATAGTTCCTATCTACTTTCCTTCTCTCCTTTACGCTCTGCAACCTTTATTTCTTCACGCTACTTTGCGCTTGCTCTCACCCACCCCCTTCTCTCCTTTTTCTATTCCTGCTCCCCTTCCCCTATCCCTGTTATTTTGTAATTTCTCTTTCCTCGCTACAAGAGTTGATTGTAAACCGGCGTGATATGTCCTATGAATGTCGGTATATCAAAAGTTAATAAATAATTAATAAATAAATAAATAAATAAATAAATAAATAAATAAAAAATACCATTGTGGCGTTGTCCGACATCACTCTGACCGCCTTGTCCCGAAGTCTGTGAGCGAACCGCAGGCAGGCTAGTCTGACTGCCCGTGCTTCCAGGCGATTGATATTCCATGCTGCCTCTTCGGTGTTCCACCGCCCTTGGGCGGTTAACTCCTCGCAGTGTGCTCCACATCCTCGTAGACTGGCATCTGTGATGAGCAGGATCCATGTTGGGGAGGACAGTCTTGATCCCTGGTTCATGTGGTTGGTCTGCAACCACCACCGTAGCTGGATCCGGACCCTGCCTGGGAGTGATAGCCATACGGTGTAGTTCTGGGATCATGGGCTCCATCTTGATAGGAGTGAGCGCTGAAGGGGCCTCATGTGGGCTCGTGCCAATGGCACTACTTCTAGCGTGGATGCCATCAGCCCGAGGACTTGCAGGTAATTCCATGCTGTGGGATGAGGGTCGTTCAGTAGTGTTTGCAGCCGGTTCCACAGTTTTGATCTCCTCATGGGGGTCAGGCTGACCTTGTCTTCTTTGGTGTCGAATTGGACTCCTAAGTATTCCAGCGACTGAGATGGCTGTAGAGAACTCTTGTTTGTGTTGACCACCCATCCTAGGCTCTCCAGTAGAGTTATGACTCTGCTGGTTGCTTGGTGGCTTTCCTCTAGTGACTTTGCCCTGATCAGCCAATCGTCTAGATAAGGGTGTACCAGGATTCCTTCCTTCCTCAATGTTGCTGCCACCACCACTATTACCTTGGTGAATGTCCGGGGAGCTGTGGCTAAACCGAAGGGAAGCGCCCGGAACTGGTAGTGGCGGCCCAGGACCTTGAAGCGTAGATAGCGTTGGTGTTCCTGATGAATTGGGATATGTAGGTAGGCCTCCGAGAGATCAAGGGATGTAAGGAACTCTCCCAGTTGTATTGCTCTTATTACGGAGCACAGGGTTTCATGCGGAAGCGGGGAATCCTCAGGTGGCGGTTGACCGACTTGAGGTCTAGGATGGGTCGGAACGTTCCCTCTTTCTTGGGGACGATAAAGTAAATGGAATGATGCCCAGTATTTGCTTCCTGTGGGGGTACTGTGGTGATGGCCTTGAGAGCCAGAAGTCTGGTTAGTGTGGTTTCCACTGCCACCCTCTTGGAGAGGTCGTGGCAGGGAGACTCCACGAACTTGTCCGGAGGGGTTCGCAGGAAATCCAGATAGTACCCCTCCCGAATGATGGCTAGGACTCACTTGTCCGAGGTTATCTCGACCCATCTGTGGTAGAATAGGGCTAGTCTGCCCCCTATGGCCTCCTTCCTTGGATGGGTCGGCTGAATCTCATTGCGGGGTGCAGCTGGGGCCTGAACCCGAGCCGGTCCCCCTCTTGTTGTGCTTGTTCCGAAAGGACTGGTTCCTGCCTGTGGAGTGTGGCGCTTGATAGCTGTTTCTGCTATAAGGGTTGAAGCGCTGTGAACCTCTGCCCCTGGATGATCTGGGGAAAGGTCGCTGGTTTCTCTTCGTCTTGTCTTCCGGTAGGCGTGGAAATGGGGAGACTCCCCATTTGTTGGCCAGCTTCTCCAGTTCACTGCCGAACAGGAGGGATCCTTTGAAGGGCATCCTTGTGAGCCGTGCTTTGGAGGATGAGTCCGCTGACCAGTTTCGGAGCCAGAGTTGCCTCCTGGCCACCACTGCGGATGACACTCCTCTGGCCGCTGGGCATACGAGGTCAGAGGCAGCGACCGCAAGGAATGATACTGCTGGTTCCATGACTTCTCCCGGGATGTTATTCCTGGCTTGGGATAAGCAGGCACGTGTCACCACAGTGCAACAGGTCGCGATTTGAAAAGCCATTGCAGCCACGTCGAAAGACTGCTTAATAGGGATGTGAATCGTGTGCCCGATCGTTTTAACGATCGGGTTCGGCTGGGGGGGGGGGGGGGAATCTGATCGTTAGAGATGTGAATTGGGATCGGTTCCGATTCCAATTCACATTACTAATTTTTTTTAGTGAGGCCCGCGCCGATAAAAAACCCCCACCCCATCTGGCCGGCGCCATCTTTAAAGATGGCGCCGGCCATCCAGTGCTCCTACCATGTGACAGGGGCCGGCCAATGGCACGGATACCCTGTCACATGGTAAGGGCAAAGGGCCATCGGCGCCATCTTTATGAGTGGCGGCCGATGGCCCGAGAGTGGGAGATCGCTCCCCGCGCCCCCCCTGGACCACCAGGTAATTTTAAAAGGTTTGGGGGGGGGGTCGGGAGGGTGGGGAGGCTAAGGGGGTCGGTTTAAAGGGTCGGGTGGATTTTCTTTTTATCGGGCCATCGGCACCATTTATATTAGTGGCAGCCAAAATGGCCGAGAGCGGGAGATCACGCCGGGACACCCCCCCCCCCCCCCCACTGGACCACCAGGTAATTTAACATTTTTGGGGGGTTCGGGAGGGTGGGGGAGGGTAAGGGATTGGTTTTAAAAGGTCGGGGTGGGTTTAGGGGTTGTTTTGGTGTGCCAGTTTTCCTGCCCTCCCCCCAAATAATTCCCGTGCCCGATTTAACGATTTTTGATGATAAATCGGAGGAATTTGTATTGTATCGCGCACTCTAACGATTTTTGAAGATTTAAAAAATATCAACAATTTTTTTAAATCGTCAAAAAACGATTCACATCCCTACTGCTTAAGGATGGATTCCAGACGCCTGTCATGGGCATCCTTGAGCGCTGCTCCTCCCTCCACTGGGATAGTGGTGCACTTGGAGACTGCACAGACCATGGCATTTTGGGCAGGCAAAGATCTCTTTGGTTGCCGGATCCAGGGGGTACATGGCTGCTAAAGCTCGTCCCCCTTTGAACGTGGACTCCGGGGCGTTCCATTCCAGGTCAATTAGCTGTTGCGCAGCTTGTAACACCGGAAAGTGGCGAGAAGTCTGGCGAAGGCCCTCCAGCAGGGGGTTCAACTTAGGTTCCCCTGAAGTACCTGGGCCCGGGATGGCGAGCTCCGAAAGGCATTGGGTGACCAGGTCCGGGAGCTCATCCTTTGTGAAAAAGCGTCTCATGGTGCGGTGAGGCTCTGTCCCCGGGGGGAGTTCCCCTTCTTCCAGGGGCTCGACTTCGGATATGTCCGTGTCCTCATAAGTTGGGCTTCTGGAAGCCGGTATCTACTTCTTGAAGGGCCTGGAGCATCAGGGTCCTCCAGTGGAGCATGTGGATGTGGAGCTTTAGTTTGCATTCGAACAAAGGTGTGGATCCCCTTGAAAAGTTCCACCCATGAGATAGACGCAGGGTCCAAGCTGAGTGGCGCTGGTTCCCTGGGGGTCCCTGGCTGTGGGGGTGTCCCTCTGGGATTTGCTAGGTCCGGGGTACCTCCCGAGGAGCTGGTACTCGGCCCTGGGTGGGACATTCCCTGGCCTGGATCCCACAGAGCCTCCTCACACTGGATGCATAGGGCGTCGGCCGCCTCACTCTGTGCAGCTCTAATGTGGCATGCAGGGCAGAGGTCTTGAGCTTTTATCTCAGTTGCTGGCGGTGCCATGGTTATCGGAGCGTAATTCTTATGCGCTGCTGTGCGCCCGGGTCGCGCGTGTATGTTATGCGTGTGGCTGTGTGCTCAAGAATTATTTATGCACGCAGCTCGCGGGCACGCGGATTCTGTGCGCCCGGCCTTTGTGTGTACAACTTATGCACACAAGGGTTATGCCCGTGTAAGTGCGCGCACATGTAGACTTATGCGCTTAAAAATTTTTGTGCGCTTGGGTTGTGCGGCGACCAGAGCGGCGAATGAGGCCAAGATGGCGACGGCGAGCATGCGGGCAAAATGGCGACCACCTCAGAGGGTCTCCACGTGGGCAGACCCTTGGACTAACCGGGGCCTGTCCCTGCTAGGGCGGATCAACCCTGTGGCGCTGGTCTCGTCGCTGACCTACGCTTCTCCTCGATCCTCGGAGACTGGAATCAGATGAAGATTTCTACCTTACCTTGTCTTCGGCACTTCCCGGCTTTGCTCCGGGCGGTCTCCGGCTGCGGGGGGAGAGGGTAAATACCTTCACCGCCGCGCTCAAGGGTGCACCCGCTGCCTCTCAGCCGCGCCCGAGAAACGGGGGCTAAGTCCCCACCACAATTCGGCCGCCGGACCGAGGCTCACCTCCGAGGGACCATGGAAATCACCTCGGGAATCTCAACTGGGGGAGGGACCCGAGGGTATCACCACAGGAGAGCGGGGCTCATCTTCAGGCAAATTTTCCTTCTTGATTTGGGTTTCTTCTTGAATTTTGGTTCTAACGCTCTGAGAGCATGCAGATAGTCCCTAACTGCTTTGGAGACATAAAATACTGAAGAGCTGTACTTCCTGCAGGGGTATATGTACTAGGGACTGATGTCAAATTGAAATCTGATCTGTCTCCAATTGCAGACAGGAGTACACTATACCCATTGGTCCTGAGTCCATCTGCTACACGCTAGGAAAAGGCAAAAAAAAGGATGGATGTCATAATGTATGTGTATCGCTCCATGGTGAGACCGTATCTTATATACTGCGTGCAATTCTGGTCACTGAATCTCAAAAAAGATATAGTTGCACTGGAGAAAATGCAGAGAAGGGTAACCAAAATGATAAAGGGCATGGAACGGTTGCCCTATGAGGAAAGGCTAAAGAAGTTATGGCTGTTCAGTAGGGATGTGAATCGTTTTTTGACGATTTAAAAAATCGTCAGATATTTTTTAAATCATCAAAAATCGTTAGAGTCGCGATACAATAGAAATTCCCCCGATTTATCGTGAAAAATCGTAAATCGGGGGAGGGAGAGGAGGGAGGGCGGGAAAACCGGCACACCAAAATAACCCCATAACCCACCCCAACCCTTTAAAACAAATCCCCCACCCTCCCGAACCCCCCCCCAAATGTTTTAAATTACCTGGTGGTCCAGTGGGGGGGTCCCGGCGTGATCTCCCGCTCTCGGGCCATCGGCGCCATTTTGGCTGCCACTAATATAAATGGTGTCGATGGCCCGATAAAAAAAAACCCCACCCCCTTAGCCTCCTCCCCCCAAAACCTTTTAAAATTACCTGGTGGTCCAGCGGGAGCGCGGGGAGCGATCTCCCCCTCTCAGGCCATCGGCTGCATTAATAAAAATGGCGCCGATGGCCCTTTGCCCTTACCATGTGACAGGGCAAAGGTAGCGCCGGCACCATTTTGAATACTGGCAATACGGCCCGAGTGCAGGAGGTCGCTCCCGGACCCCCGCTGGACTTTTGGCAAGTCTTGTGGGGGTCAGGAGGCCCCCCCAAGCTGGCCAAAAGTCTCTGGGGGTCCAGCTGAACCCCCGCTGAACGACCTCCTGCAGTCAATCTCCTGCCGGCGCCATTTTCTGTACGAAAATGATTCGCGGCAAGAAATCGCTCCCGGAACCCCGCTGGACTCCCAGGAAACTTTTGGCCAGCTTGGGGGGGCCTCCTGACCCCCACAAGACTTACCAAAAGTCCAGCGGGGGTCCGGAACGACCTCCTCCGTCGAATCATTTTTGTCTATGGCCGCCGCCATTTTGCGGCAGCCATTTTGAAAAATGGCGCCGGCTGAAGACAACACGATTCTATTGAGGGGGCTGTTCCGGACCGCCGCCGTTCTGGACCACCGCCGGATCCCCAGGTAATTTAAAGCATTGGGGGGGGGGGGGGTCGGGGGGGTGGGGGATTTAATTTAAAGGGTCGGGGGTGGGTTTTAGGGGGTTTTAGTGTGCCGGTTTTCCTGCCCTCCCCCTTCCCCCGATTTACGATTTTTTAACGATAAATCGGGGGAATTGGTATTGTATCGTGGCCCTAACGATTTTTTGACGATTTAAAATATATCGGACGATATTTTAAATCGTCAAAAAACGATTCACATCCCTAGTGCCACTTTGCCCTTCTAGTGCTGCCTTTGGGGGTTTAGTGCTCTCTATTGAAGCTTTGGGTTGCTCTTGACAGTCTTGATGCTGCTTTGATGATGCCTTGAAGAACTCCTGTTACTGCTATCATCCTTTTGTCCCTTTAGGGTCAAAACATATAGCGCTGCACATGTGTAGCACTCTAGAAATGTTTAGCAGCAGTAGTAGTTAGTTTGGAGTACATTTAGCTATTCATGCAACTTTCGGTGCCAATTTGCCACAGTCTTGGTGCCTTGGCATTCTCTTCCTCTTTAAGATTCTTTAGAACTGAATAGAAAACCCCAATTCTGAAGCTCAAAATAGGCTGCATTGCTTTCACCATTTACTTTAATGGTAAACAAATGAAGCAAATAAATGAAAATTCTTTTGTGGTTTGAAACTAATGAGATGAATGGAGGTGACCCTTGAAATGAACCGACACAAATATGTTTCCTCTGCACATGCCTACAGACCAGTCTGGTTATCAGAATTGCCTACAATGAATATGCATAACATCTATTTGCATGCGTTGCCTCCATTGAATGCATCTACACTTCATGCAAATTCAATGTGGAAATCCTGAAAATCCAACTGGATTGTGGCCCTCATTACTGGATTTGGGACTCTCTACTGTATAGATCTCTTTACAGTGCTATATAATTACAGTGCAAAATGTGTAGTCTCAGCCTGAAGAGCTAGTAAACAACAAGCTTAGGGCTTGATTTACTAAAGCTTTTCTCTCATTCTGCGTCTAGAGGAAAAATGCTTAAAGGTGAATTTTAAAAGCCCAGCATGCTTACTAATTAGGGGATGAGTGAATAAGTCGGGCTTGCATGTGCGCAGATTGTATTTTTAAAAGTGCCCATATAAGCACCTAAATGCCTTGATGCGCACATCTCATAAGTCTCCAAAAAAGAGGTGGGCATGAGCGTGGTCTGGGCAGGGTGTGGGCATTTTGGGGCCTGGCCAAGAGATGTGCGCGTAAATACTTCTGCGCCCCAGCGCATGCCCAGGACCCCTGCCACGTAACTTTACTCCTGCTATGGATGACGTGCAAGTTATAAAATAAAAGGATCGAGCCATTTCTGAAGGTTTAAATGGCCTAGGGTAACTGGGGGGAGTGGAGGCTGCCAAACCGGGGGGGAGGAGGGGGGGGTGTTTGGAGGAGCTAGCTGTTAACTGGACGAATTGGTAAACTGGGAATGGCGTGGGCGCATGCCCCTTTTGAAATCCCCCCCAATTTACACGTTAAAAGAGGGATTTGCGCGCCCATGCACATGCCCACTTAAAATCAGGCGCACGTGTGAGTGCGCGGGGCCAGGCTATTTTAGAACATGCATGTTCTGAAATAGCTGCTTCCCTGGGCACGGGCCGACCCACAAGCACAAATGTGCGCCCAAGTGCCGGTTTGAAAGTTAACCGTCTATGCCAGAGGTGGGTGGAGATAGAGAATTTCAATTCAATTAAACTTGTCTTGACTAGATTGTAAGCTCCGGGGAGAAGGGGTCTTTAAGTGTAGCTGTACAGCACTGCAAATTACAGCGCTTGTAACGTCTTAGAAAGAATAAATAGCAGCACTGGTCGTAGTAATCCCGATCCATCCACTTATTTCTGTTCCATTCAGAAATGATCCCACTTGGACTGCTTGCAAGTGTCCAGTACACTGTCTCAAGCCTCCCAATAGTGACTGGCCAGTTCATCGAGCTGAATTTAAACGTAAGTGCTGCTGATTCTGTATGATGGGGTGTAATGTCCAAGACTATATAGTTAATGCCAATTTTCCTGACTAGCAAGAGCCTGCCATCATGGAGCAAGGGCAGAACAAGGGGATAGGACGTTCTGAAACAATTTCAAAAAGTGGAGTTTCCCACCTCCCCCCTTGAAAAAAAACAAAAAACAAACAAACACCAGAAATTTAAAAACAGAGAAAATAGTTACCATTTCAGTGCCCTGGATCAACAGCTCCCTTTCCATCCCCTCTAACCTGACCTTCCTGGGGACTACTGACCTCCTTCTGTCCCTCAGCCTTTTCTCTTATCTTGACCCATGCAAACTTCCAGAAACGTTTTTATTCTGCAACTCCTTATTTGATTGCTCCACACTAAGCTAATTTTCCACTGCCACAGATCTTGGCTGCAGACTCTTCTTGTGCCCCTCTGTCTTCTGATTACCACACAGGCACATCCCATAGGCTTGAGTGCTGTGAATCACTTGGCAGCACAAACTCTGACTTGGGGTGGAGATGAGGGTGGGGTGCCAGTCTGTGAAGGAGGGTAGAGGTTCCCAAACTGTCTACACTCACTCCTGGGTCTCAGCTCAGTAGATAATTACTTAGAAATACTTACTGCAAAAACATAAGCAACAATTCTTACCCACAGGTCCAGCCCTCAGATTCATGACAGGGTCATTTCCTAACCCAAAAAGAAATGGAAATAGATGATTCAGGGGTGATTTTTACGTGTCGTTTAAGTTTAACAGCCCCTTTACCTACTGCTAGGTCTAAGGATATTCCTGTAGCCCAAAAGTAAATTCTGAATGGAAATGGGGAGCCTTTGCTTTCTATGACCTTTGTGCAGCATTTCCTTCCAAAACGCTAGACTTCTGAACTTCTCCATCCTTTCAGACTATCGTTGGTCAACTGGGAGGAGGCCTCATTGATTACCCCCTAGGTAACACAGGCCCCATCTCCATGCCACCGATGAAGGCCACCGATGAAGCCCAGCTTGGATTGTCCAAAGATTTCCTTGCCTGCGTGTTGGCAGCACTCCATAAACAAGGACTTCTCAGTGTGGAGATCAAAGACGGAGACGTAAGTAATTCAGACCATTCAGACTCAAGCTGGCTGCACCGGTCTTTAGATCGAGAAAATCCAGCTGTACAGAAATAAGTACCTGTCAGAACTATCTTGTAGTGACACTGTGACACACTGGGCCAAATTACTCTTTTTTTTTAATTTTTTAAACCAAAACTCTAGGGGGTAAATCTTAAAAGGGTGTGCGCAGGCGCGCACAAGTTATAAAATCAGGGATCGGCGCGTGCAATGGGGTGAACAATTGTGCACCTTGCCTGCGCCGAGCCGTGCTGCCTTCCCTCGTTCCTTTCCCCCTAGCCTGACCTTCCCACCCCTTCTCCTAACCTTTCCCCCCCAGCCCTACTCTAACCCACCCCCTGTCCCGGCCGGCTTCCGTCCCACCCCAACCCCACCTCACCCCCTCCCCACACAGAGCATGCCCCCCCCCGGCCCGCCCCCTTTTCAGGGCCCGGCAATTATCTGCGTATTGCCACGCGCATGGATGGGCCCTTTTGAAAATGCGTGCAGTGCGCGCAGGGTCCGGCCACCACTCGTAAATGACAATATTTGCACACGTGGCCGACTTAAAATTCGGCCATATGTGCATTCTTTTGATATTCAACCCCAAGGAAACGTTCTCATGTCATCAAGTAAATTACATTCAGCCAACCTTATTTTAAAAAGAAGTGAGTAGCTGGAGTGGAGTATGAGCCTCGAGGTTAGAACAGCCGGCTGAAAACCAGGGATGCCAGTCTTCAAATCCCTCTCCCACTCTTTGTGACTTGGGATAATTCACTTTACACTTTTTGCCTTAGGAACAAACAGAGACTGTAAGCCCAATAGGAAAATGCCTGAAATGCTACTGAAAAGTAGACTGTGAAAATCAGGTGATTTATTTTACTATTAGGATATTGTAGGCACATTTTTCCAACAGTTGCAGTGTTAATAAACAAGTTAGAACTAAGTATTATTGAAAAGTCAGATTACATTGGAATAAATATTTCTAACTCCGTCCGCCATCACTACAGGATTTTCCATCTGATGTGTCTGTTTGCAGATTCCTGATCTTCCACCCCTATCAACAGCTGTTCTTGGTGGGCTGCTGCCCAAGGTAAGTGAGATGTACCCACATGATGCGCCCTTAAATACATTTTTCTATTTAAAAGTCATACTTGAGGACTGGCCCCGTAGCGCTTTGGTAGTACTGTGCACTTCCACAGGGAGAAAGAGTTTGTGTCATTCCCAGCTTTCTAAGTTGATCAGGGCTGGTAATGACAGAGTCATAGTCATTCTGCTATGGTGGCACCTAGTCATAGGATTTAGGGTCCAAGATTGCAGCACGATCGCTGCAACGACTGGACTGAAGCAAGCTGAGAGAGAGGAATAAAACAGCAGATTTACATCCAGTAGGCTGGCAAGTTATCCAACTAAAGTTACCAGGTTGACTTTAACTCCCGGCTAATTACCCACCTGCGGTGTTCCCCCAATATTTGGCAAAAGCAAACAGCTCTAAGGTCAGAAGCAGCCCAAGCAGCCCAAGCCCATACCCCATGATAGATAAATAAAAGAAACAAACTATTGGGGCCATAGCAGCTCAATCCCTCCTTCCCCTACTTAAAAACATGGGGCACTCCCCGTTTGCCCCCAATGCCCTGTAAAGCCTTCTGTTACCCTCACAGGAGGAGAAACTCTTACTTCCTCTTCATGATCTCAGTGTTAAGCTGAGGGGGGGGGGGTGACTGTTAGACTCCCCCAAGCATCCCCTCTTGTACCCCATGTCTTTAAAAATGTTGGACCAAATGCACCCCACCACCACATCCCCCTCCTTCCCACCAGAAGCCAAAATGATGTGTGCCAAAAGCCCCTCCCACCCATCTGAAGTGCCAAACATTGCAAAATCCTACCCCTCCCCTTCCCAATGTCTCACCTGAAGAGAGCAAAGGCCTAGCAGGGAGAACTGAAGGCGGACACAAGCTTTGGTCCTCCCCGCCAAGCATTCACCACTGCTCGGACGGAAAACTGTCAGAGCAACGCTGAGAGGATTCAGGCTTGCAGCAGTCTCCGTGTCTGGTGTAGCTCCGATGGCGATGCGAATCGCGTCGCTGTCAAGGCGAATGCTGGACACTCAGCCCGGCAGGCCAAAGCTTATGTCCTCCTGGCCAGGCTTCGGCTTCTCTTCAGCTGGGATGTCAGGTAGTTTTTTTTGCAATGTTTGCAACTCTGGGGCGATGGGAGGGGGATGTCGGCACCGAGTGTCATTGCAGTTTCTGGCGGGAGAGAGGGGTGTGCGTGTGTCAGGGGGGCGTCTGGAACAACAATTTTAAAGGCACGGGGTGAAAGGGGGGGGGGAGGGGATTTCAAGGGATATCACAGGGAGAAGGAAAGAGCATTCCCTCCCGCAGGGGAACGGAAGGCTGTATGGGATTTGGACAGTGGGGATGGTGGCCCACATTTTTAAGTGAGGGAAACTGAGATCAGGCCACTATGACCCCAATAATTTTTTTCTACACATATAGTGTGGAGGGATCAAGCCACTGCTGGCCTGAGAGGTTTTTTGGTTTTTTTTGTTTGTTTTAAACTTAACCAGCACTATGTTGATGATAGCCGCTTAGGTTTAAAGTTATTTGGGTAAACATATCTGGACAACTCCACAACAGCAAGACTTACTGGGCTAAACTTAGCTGTGTGTCACTGAATATCAGTGCTACCTGGCTAAGTTTAAGACCTGTGCCCCGAATACCCTGCACCACTTCTTTTTAAGTTGGATAATGACTTGCTTGGTTAAAATGTAGCTGTTTCGGGGGGGGGGGGGGGGGGACGGACTCAAAACTTGGGGTTTGTCCTCCTAAATTTGAGACTTAGCTGAACAAAACTCTTTAAATATTGACCTCTAAAAGAAAAATCCCCAGGTATTTGTTAATGAAGAATCTGGTATCAGACTGGGATGCCCTTTCCATTTGAAATGAAATTGTTTCATTTCATTTTGTTTTAAAAACAAAATGACACAAAACCTAAACAAATTTTGTTCGTTTTTTTCTTTGCTTCATTTTCCATAGCAGCCATCAGCCCTCAGTCTGCCAAAAAAAAAAAACCCAAACAAAACCAAAAGCAAAAACAGCCCCAGCACCACAAAAAGTTCAAAATTAAACTTCGTCAGCTTGCCTGCACCTTCCACAGACTCATCGTACCCCGTTGATATGTGTTAAGAAATCCAAATGGGGCAGGAGCAATCCCCAGAATCTCCTGTCCCATCAGGTCCTTATTCAGAATAGCACCAGCAGGTACCTTTGTCGAGAGGTACAGAATTACCTCCATACAACACAATGATGCCACCCTCAGGGCCTGCCAGCACTATTTTGAATAACAACCCAGTGGGGTGGGAATGCCTGTCCTCTTCCTTGCTCTTTCTTTTGTTTTGTCTTTTTTTTCCCCCATTGGTTTTTGGTTTACGTCATTTCAATTGAATAAAATGAAATGAAATAAACCATAAACGAGACAAAAAAAACCAACTATAAAATGAAGGAGATTTACAGTAAGTTCACGCGTACCTAGTGTCAGTTCCCATTTATGGTTCCGACTGAGCTGAAAACCCCAAAGGGGCAGGAGGAAAATGCCAGGACAAAATGTAATCATGGTTTACTGCCTTTAAGTAGGACCGAAGCATCTCATGTCCAAAATCCAGATAACTAACATGCCCCCTCCCCCCCCCCCACACACATACCCTATTCCCACTGTTAGCTAACTTAAAGCACAACTACTACTTTCACAGCTAGAATGCGCCACGCACGATTTGTTTGCAGGTGGGCGAGATGTTTCCTGAGCCAAGGCCGCTGCTGCTGAGGATAAGCGTCAGTAAACCTCCAGAAGTCTCTCTGAAAAAAGATCAAGGCCTGGTGAAGATGACCGCAGAGGCGGAAGTGTTGGCTTCCTTGCCTGACTCGTCCACCCGCCTCATTTGTGCTTTGAATGCTGTAAGTATCAAACCTACAAAGCCCTGCAGATGGACAGCCCATGGCTGTACATTTTGGGATCCATCAGAGATTCCGATTTTACATTGTGCAACGTTAAATGTTACCCAAGACCATCAATTACGCTCTCTGCCCTCTTTTCAAAAATGTTTTGTCAAAGTGCAAAATGAAATGCAAGTCCCCGTGTTTTACCCCAATTCAATTTTGGGACTAGATTATTTTAATCCTGTTAAGGGCCTAATTCACCAGACTTTTCTTCCTTTCTACATCTATGAGAAAAGGCATTGATGAATCGGGCCTGAGGAGTTTTCTGCATGAATATATTAAAATGTACATTTTGAAAAATATTATTTTAACATATGTATTCATTAAAATTCTGTCATGTATTAAAATGATATATATATGTATTTATTTATTTAATTGTGCGATATAGAAATATATATACATACAGTACATATAGATCCCCTCCCATGCTCCTCCCATATCCCTGAAGTGAATAGGGGGGCACTACAGAGATCCTGTGCCCTGATGCATCCCAGTGCAGCTCCTTCACTTTGCTTCAGCCGGGAGAAATAATTCTTTTCTAGGCTTTCAGGCTTGGGACTTGGTAAGAACAAGAAAATAAGGTTTACCAAATTAAACTGTTGAATTACTGACAATCTGATATGGTGTGCCAATTCAGGAAGATGGATCCTTGTGGAAGATGGATCCTTATTTTTCTCTTACATTGTAAGGGTTAGAGGTGGAATGAATTCCCTAGGATCCTCCTATGCTTTGGGATAATCTGCTTGATCCTTACCCTGCCTTTCTTTCCTGTGCCTGAAGAGCACTCTCCTTCTTAAACTCCTCTTGACTCTTGCAGCTGAATAATAGTACATTCTACTCAGGCTCCAAAACATAGGTAGGACCTAAATGACTCCTGGTACATTTAACTGGCCTAGTTTGTGTAATACTCCCTCCCTCTCTCTCAGCAAACATCTCCAACAGGCTCAAAGAGGTTCCCAGACCCTATCCTGGCAAACCTTCACCAACCCAAAAAAGACAATATATGCAGAAAGTAAAGATGAAAATAGGAAATGGAAGCTTCAGACTCACTTCCCAAATCCAGATCTTCCAAAAACGGAGACTAGAGACTTCAAACCCATAGACACTGGATTCCTGCACCTTGTTACCTGTGTGCTCTCCCATACACTCCAGACCCTGGTCTCTGGAACAATCTCTAGATCAATATCTAAAAGCCCTAGAATGCACCACTGTAGTACGCCCTATGGGGCATGCTTCGTAAAAGCTATCATCCCACTACTTACTCCCAACCCCAATGTGTCCTCTTTATGAGGCACAATGTTAAGATTGAGTGTATCTCAAAGCTTCCACAAACAGGAGAATAGAAGGCAATGCCAAGCTCATGCAACATTTGCTGTCACTTCTCTTGGGTATATTTCTGTGAAGCATACCTGAGCTTGTTTATAATTTTGCTTACAATCACTCAGACTGATTGAAACGTACCCATTCTTGATCAGGAAGTACCCCAAAATGACCTGTATCTAGGGGCAATAGCAAGAGTTAAGGAAGGCTTAGAATTTGCATAAGACCAGGTCATGTCTGGGAATACTCTATTGTCAAGGGACACAGTAGTAGATTATGGGGAAACTTCCAAATATTTCCAGCATTTCAGCCTTGGAAAAATTTGTTTTAGTTACTCATTCCTCCACAAACTTTTCTGTCTGGTGGGCTATTTTCATTTGTATTCTTCAATTTCATGCCAAGGCAGGAGTTGAGACACATTCACTCACTTTAAACATTCTTTATTTCAGAAAGTCACTTTGACTGCCAAATTTTCTGTGATAGAAGACAAGCTGAAGATCTCTTTATCTTTGCAAAGGTAGTTATGCTTATGAAGTTTTATTATGCATCTTATTGAAAGAGAAAGCACATAGAGGCTGAGTGCAGACATAGCTGGGCAAATAGGATTTGAAAATTACTCTGCACTGACTGGCTCTGAGATAGTCGGATAATGTGCTAGCCGGTTAAAAATGTATCCAGCTAGCTTGAAGACGGAGCAGGGGCATGAGAGGGCAAAGCTGATTATCTGGCTGTATTGATAACTTTAGGTCAGCTGAAGAGCAGTACTAAAGTTAGCAGGATAAACTTATCCAGTTACGGCTAACTTAATCTGGCTAACTTCCCTAACCAGCCAGTGGCTGAATGGGGACTTCTTAATTTATAATGATGTGCAGAAAAAAAACTTGGTGTTATTATTTGTTTCATTCTGTTATTTCTTACATTTTCTTTCATTTGTTTCATTTTAGTGCACATGAAAACAATTTAGCATGCATTACAACCACTTAGCACACATTAAAATTAAGCAAATAAAATGAGTAGCAATGTCCCTGCTGCTAAAAGCCTCAGTGCTATATCCTTTTGCAAAAAGGCTTTTTGAGCCCTGACCACTTCCCCTGCATTCTGTTATTTCTTACATTTTCTTTCATTTGTTTCATTTTAGTGCACATGAAAACAATTTAGCATGCATTACAACCACTTAGCACACATTAAAATTAAGCAAATAAAATGAGTAGCAATGTCCCTGCTGCTAAAAGCCTCAGTGCTATATCCTTTTGCAAAAAGGCTTTTTGAGCCCTGACCACTTCCCCTGCATCTCTGTCTATAGCGCCCCCCCCCCCCCCTTCAGCCCATAACCCTGACCCCAGGCTCTGAACCCTGCCTCCACACAATGTTTATTAACTTCTTCCCCTCGGTTGTCTCTCTTCTGTCAGATCCACCACTCTCAGACCCCCTCCAGCTTACCTCTACTTTGCCCCATGGTTGAAAGGACTCTGGAGCAATCCTCACTCTGCCAGGGCCATTTTGGACTATGGCAAGTGTCTGAGAATTTCTTGTTGCTTCAGGCTCATCAATCTGATATGGTGGGATCAATATTCAAAGGCATTTAGTCAGAAAACTTGTGAGTTATTCATCTAAATGCCAACTTTTGAATATTTGGGGAACCTATCCAGCTAAAGTTTAGCCAGATAAAAAAATCATCCAGGGGTGACTCGGGAAGTATTAAAGTTATCCAGTTAACTTAGCCAGTATCAAGCTTAAGATTGTATCTGATCTTTAGATTTAAGCAGCTATATTGTAAGAATATAAGCTATTATGTGGCCATAATGTAAAAAAATACAGCCTTGCACAGGCCTGGTGGACTGAATCACAGCGCCCCTACCCAAAGTCATGCAAATTGGCCCTGCCAGGCCGAGAAACCCCCCTCCCAAGCTAGGCAAATCTCACAGCAATCCTGCCCACTACCCTCCTCTCTTCTCCACCCTTCCCACCTCAACCCTTATCTTGCCACCCACCCACTCAACCTTTCTAGCCCCAGGATTGCTGTACATTCATCCAGCGATCCCAGTGGGTTTCAGCGTTGATCTGACTGCAAAGCTAGAAGTCTAAGGTATGAGCATTGCTGTCAGAGATTCTTTTGGGGAGGGAGGGTGGACCAGCAAGCTGATCCCTAATGTTATTTTATTATTAACGACTACTTGGAGGGTTTTGGGATAAGGTAGGGGCTTGGTCTGACAAGGCCCATGTGTGTGAGTTTGGGGGTGGGGGTATCATTTGTGATTCAGGTCACTAAGCCCATGCAGGACTTTTTTGTTTATACAGTATGACCATTTAACCAGCTACGATCTTTCTTAATAGCTGGGTAAGTCCAAAGTTATCCAGCCAAACAAGGCCAGATAGCTATAAACTTAACTTACAGGTGATATTCAAAGCTAGCTGGTTAGGTTTAAAAGTTAACTGTTTAAAATTAACCACATAGCTTTAATCCTCAACTTTAATCCAGTGGAAAGTTTATCCCACTGAATATCCCAGGTAACTTATTCTGCTAACTTTAGCTGGATAAGTTGGCCGTTTTAGGGGTTTTGGCTACTGATTCCTATATGTTTAGGTCTTCTATCCTTCTCTTTGGATAGTGAAATCAGAACAGATGCATATACTGATTTATTTTTCTTAATATGATTCATTCTTATTTTCCACAGCTCCGAGACCTCCCTAGCCTCTTCTAATGTAGGCAAATTTGAAGTAAGTTCACATTTTTAAAAATATACAACATAAACACTTTAGGGACAGGCAATTTAATCATGAATTCCCAAAATGTATATATTACTTTACAAGTAAGCAGGGCCAGATTTAGGATTTTAGTGCCCATAGGCAGAGAGCCACAGTGGCACCCCACTGAAGCTGTGCCGATCCTGAAGCTAGCGGAAGCAGTCTTCTCTTTGGCCTGGATATTTGGTTTCTTCAAAAATAGTCTTCAGAATCAAAACAGGTCCAGTAAATTCTACTGGAATGTCCAAAAATTTCAAATTCTCTTTACCCTTGCCCAGAGGCGGGTTGGCCTATCGGGTGATCGGGCATCCCCCGGTGGGCCGGTCACTCTAGTTACGTGGTCTGCCGAGCGCGGCCGTGACAGAGCCACGCTCGGCAGACCACGTGGTATCTCCTGGACTGGCCGGGGTGGCGAATCCCTGGGTCGGTCTTCATCGGAATCCACCCCTGCCCTTGCCTTTGATTGGTAGCTAGGGCCAAAAGACCAATGAGCCAACCCTTCTGGATATCAGAGGTCTCCTTTCCTTCCAAACTGGCCAAGATCCAAAACACAACTGCAAATCTTTTTCTCCTGGCTAGGCTACCTGGAGAATGGCAAAGACCAACAGCAAAAATCTCCTCATCCTCTTGATCACTCCTCTTAGAGAGAGGCAATGACCATCAACACCAACAATTCCTTATACCTTCCAATGCCATCTGCCCTCTAATTTCTGAGCATGCTCCATGGACATTTAGAGCCCACAGGAGCCTCCCACAAAAAGGTGGGGCTTCAGCCAGGAGATGATTTCAAAAATGCAAAAAACCCTCCCACTGCCTAATGATGGCAAAATATTAGAGGAAACTCTTTAGTTACAGGCAAAGCCAGGTCACACATATGATAAATCTGCAGCAATGTCAATGCAAATATTTTATACATTTGCCCTATGTGCATTGAATTTTGAATTCTCCCCTCACTTTGTAATTCATTTTTCTTCATGAAGGCCTTCCTTCTTTGGATATCTTGAGCAATCAAATGGGCGAACACTCAGAGACCATGAAACCTGCTGCATTTTTATCTTAATATAAAATTCAGCTGAAAAAAAGACACTATAAAAATTCAGCTGAAAAAAAGAATTCCGGTGAAAAACTTTTCAAAGAGTTTCTTTTTTTCAGCTGAATTTTTATATTGTGACTGTTTCTCCTTTTCAAGCTGTATTTTGGGTCATAATTATTTGCATTTTTATCTTATGCATGCAAAAGAAAAACAGCTGAGTTTGTTCTGGAAGGGAGGGCGGAGAAGAATTAATTCCTGCCATATAGAGGTTTACCCTTATGCATCGAGTGGATGATAATATACAGAAACAAACAGCGATACTTTGAAGCCATGGGAAAAGCAAGCTTATTGACCCATTTTTCTTTTGCTTAGATTGCGATGATTAATCCACTGGTTGATACTCTTGTCAACAAGGCCTTGATTCCATCAGTGAACGGTAAGATACATTCCTTAATATTAGTTAAAGATACATGCTTCTCATTGGTTTGATGCTATTAGCAGATTTCTGAGGAGTCCATTCATTAGAGGAGAGTGCAATTCTTTGAGACAGCTACAGTGAAAATATAGTCTGTTGCAGAAATAGCCATGTAAACTCATAAAAGGTGCCTGTGTAGAGCACAATCAAGGCAAATGGTGAGCAGTGCAATAAGCAGCAAGATAGCCACTGAGTTCCTCATTTGGAAAAGGTAATCAGAAAGGAGCATGTTACTTTCCAAAGTTATAGCCCAATGGAATCCAAAGAAAATTATAAGAATCCTATTACCGATACCGAGTAGTGTAGTTTCATTTATGGGCTTAAATAATTTTCATGCTTCTTTCTCATAGCATGGCTTCAGACCTTCAGAAATTATGATAATCCATGGCATATGGTGCATTTGACAGGGGTTGCTGTGGCACTCCATGGCCAGTACCACTCAAACCAATTTAGCATATCTGTGACAGTACCACAGATTGCCATAACCTTTTTAGCACCTGGCACTGCCTATTGATAACTACATATCTCCTCCATATGGTTTTACAGCCTATTAATTGGAAAGCAGTACATGCAATTCAGAAGCCTGTTTTGTGGTAAGTGAAGTGTAAAAAAATAGCAGTACAGATGGTAGCTCATTTTGTCCCTCTGCTGTATTCTAGCTCTGTTAGAAGCTGGAGTTCCTCTGCCAAAGCTGATGGACATAGACTTCAGAGACGGGGTCACTGACATCCTTGATGTAAGTGATTGGAGAGAGGGTGCCTCCCAACACCAACCTCCACATTTTGAAGAATTATTTATTTTATTCACTAGGAAGCATTTGGGGATCTGATTTTCAATAATGTTTCTTTCACCTATTGACTAATGAGCAAAATATTTTAAAAAGTTCACCATTTTCTCTTTTTTTCATTTGGGGTGGAAAGGCCACTGTTAATGCAAGTGATAATCATTTATGGAATTTTCTAACAGGTGAGATATGGAGTTGCTAATGATTCTATATGTGATTCCCAGCTGAGCAGAGATTAAAAAGGAAGCCTTTTCCTAGGTCAAAATTCCCAGTGCCATCTTTTGTCATCCAAAGTCATCCATGGAGTGAGCAGCTGTCAATCTGCCTCATGATGTGATGGCATCATTTTCCCATTATATCCAAATCATAACATCTTTTAGACCAGTGGTTTTCAACCTTTTTTTGGCCAGGACACACCTGACAGATGGTTCTCACATTCGTGACACACTGAACATGTGACTGTCAAGGGGCTAAATGTAAACATGCACTCTGCATCCACAGGAACCCCCTCAACCCCCAACAGTGGGTCAGAGCAGAACTAGGGCATTACCCATACAACTCACCATACAAAAAAAGATATTCTGGTTCCGATGACATCTCAGTAAAAGCAAAACAAACTCCCTTTACTACCAGGATTAATAGCCTTCCTTATGAAAAGACAGTAATTTACCACTAATGCATGTCCTGTTAAGAAAACACAACAAATTAGATTGATACAAATGCCTACTTGCTAGTAAAATACCTCACCTTGTTCACACAACCAGAACTGACCTTCACCGAGTACAGAAAGACCACAAATTATAAATATGGAGACAGAAACTGGAATGAAAAACCAAAAACGCCACTCTGCATGCAGTGCGAACCTGGAGAAATGGAAAGAGAAATATAGCACCTAACATAGTCCCAGGATCTGCAATAATGCACAGAAACTAATCCGAACAAAGTTACACCTGTATTATGGAACACACTCAACCAGTAACAACCCTGTCAATGAAAAGGCAACACTACTAATATTAAACCAGGCCCTACACACTAATACACCTCCTATTAGGAAAAAAGAACAAGCCAAGCTGCTATAGCTCCCCACACATAAATAATTGTACAACTATACTAATAAATGTTTCAAAACAGCAGATGAACAGAATAACATCCATCAATTAAAAACTCATAAAAATTATTAAAAATTGTCCAAATATCAATAAAATATTTCAAAACAGCAGACATAATACCCAATAATTAAAATGGCAGTCAGTCAAGAAAAATACACTTTAAAAACCACCTTAACTTACCTTCTCCAGCAACTTACTTCTTTCCCGTGCAGGCCAAAAGCACTCACCAGAAGCAGCAGTGGCTTCTAAAGCTCTGTCTTCATGATCCTCTTCTTAGGGCCCACAACCAGTCACACACACACACACACACACACACACACAATTAGAACCCACGACTAGTCTCGGTCTCTCTCTCACACACAATAGTTATCTTCCTGACCATTCTCTCTCTCTCTCTCACAGAAACACATCACCTCCCTGACAGTCTCTCTCTCTCTCAATTAAACACATGCTCTCTCTTATATACAAGCTCTCAATCATCCACAAATGTTCTCGCACCCATTCACACCCACACACACACTCTCTTACCCAGGCACCCATTCACACCCATACATACAAGCTTTCACCCAAGCACCCATTCACACCCACAAGCTCTCACCCAGGCATCCATTCACACTCACACACACAAGCTCTCACCCAGACATCCATTCACACTCACACACACAAGCTCTCACCCAGGCTCCCATTCACATGCACATACCCACACCCAGGCTCTCATTCATACCCACACGAGGCCTCCCATTCTCACATGCATGCACCAGGCATCACCAACAAACCTCTTCTTCCTTCGCTGAAGAGATGGGCTCCAGTTACACCCTGGCTTTTACTCCGGCAGCCTTCTTTTCACCGCTATGGGGATGGGCTCCTGAGGCGGCCTTGTTAGGTCGGGGTTAGGTTTCCTCTTTACCGCCACAGGGATGAGCTCCCATAGAGGCCTTGATTCTTCGGCGTTGGGCTTCTTTGCTGCAATGGGGATGAACTCCCATGGTGGTCTTGCTTGATCAAGGTCGGGCTTCCTCTTCGCTGCCACAGGGATGAGCTCCCATGACGGCCTTGCTTTGTCGGTGTCGTGCTTCTTGGCTGCCACGGGGATGCGCTCCTGAGGCAGCCTTGCTTCGTCAGGGTCGGGGTTCGGGCTTCAACACTGCCACTCCTCCCAGCTCCCCTCAAACCACCCCACCACTGGGCTATGTGATGCTCCTTTTTCCTGCCTCACCGGTCAATCAGAGGCTTCCTACCTTCTTCCTACTCCCACAGGCAGGTAGAAGGGAGGAGGCTTTCGAATGGCCTGCGCAGGGGCAGGAAGAATGGAAGAGGCTTCCCATTGGGCAGTGGGGTCAGGAAGAAAGGAGGCTTCCCATTGGCCAGCGGGGGCAGAAAAAGGGAGAAGGGAAGCATAGCTGGGGCAGTGGGACACCAGGAGCCATGACACACCTGCCGGCACTTGGCAACACACTGGTGTGTCGCGACACACCATTTAAGAATCACTGTTTTAGACAGTAGAACTTGAATCTGATTCTTCTGTATAATACCATATTCTATTGCTACCAAGCAAGGAGCCAGATAATGTTTACTATAAAGACTAGAATTATTGAGGTCCAAATTCAACCGGTCGGTTATACATAACCGGCTAACTAACCATCTAATTTTAGGACAGCCCTATGGCCCCAGAGTTAGCTGCAGAAGGTAACCAGCTAACTTTGAATATCAGAATTAGCTGATTAACTTATGTGGCTAACTCTGCTCCTCCTCAGAATGCCCCTTGCCCCCCCTCCCCCCCCCCCCCCCCCCCAGAATGCTCCCTTCTTGCCTGGCTGGAATTTAGCCGGATAAGGACTAAATAATATAGTCAGGTAAGCCATTTAGATGGATAACTATTACATTTTCCATCTAAATGGCTTTTGAATATGAACCTTGACATTATTTGTGATATGCTGACTCTACTGTACATTGCTTAGAGAGATTTATAAATGATTTTAAATAAATAAGTAAATAGATTGATTGTGATTTACTCTGAACTGTATCTTCAAACTATCAATCCTCATCAGCCTTCCTTCCACTATAAACATGTTCATTCTTCTCTCCCTCTCTTAGAGGGAAATTTGCATGTTCAGAATTCTAGGGGGCTTATTATTCCATGAGCTGAAGATACTCCTGTGACTGGATAATAATTTTCATACCAGCTCACCTTGAAGAGGCCTCATTTTGCTACTCAGAATATTCCTCTTGTACTGCTTTCTGCACCTGTGCAATGGTGCCAACATGTCCTAACCATTATGGAAAGTGGGAAACATGCTACAGCACTGACTTATTGGTTGCTGTGTTCTGATTTCACAGCACCCATGCACTGCTAATCAGTCAGCTAAACCAGTAACTTAATCTCCAATGAAGACAATTTGTCTTAATTCCAACAGTGTTTATTCCAACAAATAATCAAAACATGTAATTTACTGGTTGCAGCATTGAGAGGCAGGGAGAAAGAGAGATTGATCTCAGGTTCAGAGCACTGACTCTAAAGTTGAAACAGCTGTTGCAGGAATTGTACTGGAGATTTAAGTACACCTATTGTATGCACTTATTGCAAATATATCTAGGTAAAAAGAAAATGTGTTCCTAAGAAGTAGCAGAGATAAGAAATCACTTGTTTCTTTCTTCTTTGAAAAAGTTCCAGCAGGCATGAACCAGTATCTATCTAAGCCAATAGGAAGTGCCTAGAATCAGTGGAAGCTGGCAACATATAGAAACATAGAAATGACGGCAGAAGAAGACCAAACGGCCCATCTAGTCTGCCCAGCAAGCTACGCACTTTATCCATTTTTTCCCCTTTTTTTTCTCTCCCACCTGTTACTATTGGCTTCCAGTACCCTCCAGCCCTAATTTCCCTCCACCCCACCACCAATTTAGAGAGCAGCGCCGTATCTGCATCCAAGTGAACGTCCAGCTCAATTAGGGGTAGCAACCGCTGTAACAAGCAGGCCACACCCTTACCCCATACTCTTACCCACCCCTGTTTTTATTTTTTTGTTTGTTTTTTTTTTTTTTTGGCGATAGCAGCCCTCCATCCTTCCGCTCCGTGAAGGTGGAACACCAACTACTGGCCACTGGCATCCCGCTCCGTGAATGCCTCTGTGGCTACTGCCGCTCCATGCAGTGTTTGAATGCCTCTGTGGCTACTGCCGCTCCGTGCAGTGTTTTGCTGCCTCCACTTTATTCACGCCCTCTAGACAACAACAACAAGACTACAGGATTATAGGGGTTTGTAGTCCTTCTGTGACATCATACTAGCTTATAGGGATGTGAATCGTTTTTTGACGATTTAAAATATCGTCCGATATATTTTAAATCGTCAAAAATTGTTAGAGCCGCGATACAATAACAATTCCCCCGATTTATCGTCAAAAAATCGTAAATCGGGGGAAGGGGGAGGGGAAAGGGGAGGGCGGGAAAACCGGCACACTAAAACAACCCTAAAACCCACCCCGACCCTTTAAAATAAATCCCCCACCCTCCCGAACCCCCCCAAAATGCCTTAAATTACCTGGGGTCCAGAGGAAGGGTCCCGCTGTGATCTTCCACTCTCGGACCTCCGGTGCTTGTAGAAATGGCGCCGGCGCTACCTTTGGTTTTTCCGTACGGAAAAATGATTCGCGGCAGGAGATCGCTCCCGGACCCCCGCTGGACCCCCAGGGACTTTTGGCCAGCTTGGGGGGGCCTCCTGACCCCCACAAGACTTGCCAAAAGTCCAGCAGGGGTCCGGAATGACCTCCTGCAGTCGAATCGTGTTGTCTACGGCCGGCGCCATTTTGCGCAAAATGGCGGCGCAAAATGGCGCCGGCCGTAGACAACACGATTCGACTGCAGGAGGTCGTTCCGGAACCCTGCTGGACTTTTGGCAAGTCTTGTGGGGGTCAGGAGGCCCCCCCAAGCTGGCCAAAAGTCCCTGGGGGTCCAGCGGGGGTCTGGGAGCGATCTCCTGCCGCGAATCGTTTTTCCGTACGGAAAAACCAAAGGTAGCGCCGGCGCCATTTCTACAAACACCGGAGGTCCGAGAGTGGAAGATCACAGCGGGACCCTTCCTCTGGACCCCAGGTAATTTAAGGCATTTTGGGGGGGTTCGGGAGGGTGGGGGATTTATTTTAAAGTGTCGGGTGGGTTTTAGGGATGTTTTAGTGTGCCGGTTTTCGATTTTCACGATTTTCACGATATTTAAAAAACCCAAACGGCGACGATCCGATTCCCTCCCCCTCCCAGCCGAAATCGATCGTTAAGACGATCGATCACACGATTCACTTCTCTACTAGCTTACAAGCAGGAACAGAATAACTATATATATATATATATATGTATAAGAGAAACAACAAATCTGCTCACAGTTAATGTGATTCTCTTAGTAATCAGGCCCATTTCGAATCTTCCTTTCATTTCTAAAGTTCTTGAGAAGATAGTTCTTAAACAATTACAAAATTTCTTAAATGAATACTCCATTCATGATTCTCATCAATATGGTTTAAGAGCAGGCTATAATACCGAGATTCTTCTTTTATCCCTTTTTGATATTTTCAAATGGGGATTTGATTCTGGCACAGAATACTTCCTAGTGTTGATGGATTTTTCAGCAGCCTTTGACTCTATTGATCATGCGATTATTCTGTGCCGCCTTAGAGAAGTAGGAATTGGCAACTTCGTTTTGCAATGGTTCTCTTCTTTCCTTAAGGGACGTAATTTTAAAGTCACGTTACTGGGAGCATTATCTGCCCCTTTTGAATAAAAACTTGGTGTGGCACAGGGCTTCACTCTTTCAGCAGTGTTATTTAACATCTATATTGCCCAGATCAGTTTTATTTTTGCAGAACTTGATGCAGAATATTGAATGTTTGCCGATGACATTCAATTTTTTATTCATATTAAAGGGTTGGCCAAAATACCTTGTTGAAGGTTGCATATTGTCTCAAACAGCTTTGCCAATGGCTAAATAATTACACTGGGGTTTTAAACTTGTCAAAAACAGAAATTCTTTATCTAGCTAGATACCCTTTGGATGACATCCCAAGTACCTTGGATGTGGAAGGAATACAAATTAAGATTAACCCTTCACCCACAAATTAAAAAAGTAGTCCGAAATTCATACATTATCTTAATAATGCAGAGTTGAAAACAGTCATTCATTCTCTTGCGATGTCAGCACTGAACTATTGTAATTCGCTCTACTCAGGCCTACCATAAAACACCATGAGAGCTCTATAATATATTCAGAACTCAGCGATGAGAATAATTGAGCGAATTCCAATCTTCCATCACATCACACCCTATCTGAGTAATCACTGGTTACCTATTTTCTCGAGAATAAAATTCAAGATACTGTCACTAGTGTTTAAAGGAATCAAAGGTCTTGCCCCTCATAATGTAAATGCAGCTCTGAAACTATATTGCCCGGTGCGAACCCTGCGCTCAGCTTCTCAAAATGCTTCTAGACATTCATAAGAACATAAGAACATGCCATACTGAGTCAGACCAAGGGTCCATCAAATCCAGCATCCTGTTTCCAACAGTGGCCAATCCAGGCCATAAGAAGCTGGCAAGTACCCAAAAACTAAGTCTATTCCATGTTACTGTTGCTAGTAATAGCAGTGGCTGTCACCTTAATTAATAGCAGATAATGGACTTCTCCTCCAAGAACTTATCCAATCCTTTTTTAAACACAGCTATACTAACTGCATTAACCACATCCTCTGGCAACAAATTCCAGAGTTTAATTGTGCGTTGAGTGAAAAAAAACTTTCTCCGATTAGTTTTAAATGTGCCACATGCTAACTTCATGGAGTGCCCCCTAGTCTTTCTGTTATCTGAAAGAGTAAATAACCGATTGACATCTACCCGTTCTAGACCTCTCATGATTTTAAACACCTCTATCATATCCCCCCTCAGCTGTCTCTTCTCCAAGCTGAAAAGTTCTAACCTCTTTAGTCTTTCCTCATAGGGGAGCTGTTCCATTCTCCTTATCATTTTGGTCGACCTTCTCTGTACCTTCTTCATCGCAACTATATCTTTTTTGAGATGCGGCGACCAGAATTGTATACAGTATTCAAGGTGCGGTCTCACCATGGAGCGATACAGAGGCATTATGACATTTTCTGTTATATTCACCATTCCCTTTCTAATAATTCCCAACATTCTGTTTGCTTTTTTGACTGCCGCAGCACACTGAACCGACAATTTCAATGATTTATCCACTATGACACCCAGATCTCTTTCTTGGGTGGTAGCACCTAATATGGAACCTAACATTGTGTAACTATAGCATGGGTTATTTTTCCCTATATGCATCACCTTGCACTTATCCACATTAAATTTCATCTGCCATTTTAATGCCCAATTTTCCAGTCTCACAAGGTCTTCCTGCAATTTATCACAATCTGCTTGTGATTTAACTACTCTGAACAATTTTGTATCATCTGCAAATTTGATTACCTCACTCGTCGTATTTCTTTCCAGATCATTTAAGCAAGTTCACTTGGATGAGTCAAGAGAAAAGTCTATTTTACAGGAATACTGGAATACTCTTCTGCTACAAGTAAAGAGTGAAGTAGTGATAACTTTTAGGAAAATGGTGAAGGCATTCCTATTTGAGCAGGTTTTCAGCTCATACATTTAATGGCTAGTTCTCAGCAGGTCACAGTTTTCTCAGCATCAAAGAAGAGCCAGTTGAACTGTTTTACTATGTTTTTATGTATATATTTTGTTTATTTGACTGATTTTTTTGACTTACAGTGTTTGTTTTATTAATTTATGAATGTACTTTGTAAATTGCTTAGAAACGTTGATAAGTGATACATAAATTTATAAATAAATAAATAAATAAATAGAACTGATGTCCCTAGGACAGCAGAGAAGCCTTTTAAAGGCTCAGGAGGGGACTTATTTTGGTCTAATATTTTTTGTGTCCAATTTGAACTTACCTGACTGGACATGAGAACATATGAAGTGCCATGCTGGGTCAGACCAAAGTCTATCAAATGCAGCATCCTGTCTCCAAAGGCCCATTGCAAAAAGTAGATCTAATTTCTTGTTGCTCACTCCCAACAAGAAATTCTGGGTTTCCCAGAGTCAGCTATTTAATAACTGTTAATGGACTTTTCCTCCAGGAACTTGTCCAAACCCATTTTAAATCCTGCTATGCCCACATCCTTTGGCAACAAATTCCAAGGTGTAACTATGCGCTGAGTGAAAAAAATACTTCCTCCAATTTATTTTAAATCTACCACCTGTTAGTTTCAAGGAATGTCTGCTAGTCCTAGAATTATTTAAATGCTCCATATTTTCCACCCCACTCATGATTTTATAAACCTCTGTAAGCCATCTTGAATTTTAAGCATCAAGATTCCTCTGTAAATAAGTAGCACAAAAACAGAGTTCTTTAGAAATACTTTTTTTTCTGTGGGAAGATTAATTTGTTTCTTGTTCTCTTAGGACCTTCTTGTGGTGACTGTATAAAACTTCTGACCTGGATGCAAGAAATATGTCTTACTTTCTGCTACTACTCCCCTGTTGAAAACAGAGAGAATGAAGGAGGACCAAACATAACATTACATGTCAGCACAGTCACGCCAGCTCTTTCTCCGCATGAAAAGAAGTTCTATATCTGTATTTCTAATGGTTTGATTCAGAAATATTTAAATAGAAATACTCTGTGTTTGCCTCATTTTATGCTTGTATACATTTATGTTACCCACTCAGAGCTGTGGATGGAGCGGGATATACATTTTTTAAATGTATAAACATCATAACCTTAACTGAACCTATAAAATTTATCAGGATGACCTTCAGAGATATTTAGTTCACCATTCAGTTGCATTATGGATAGAAGCATGTTCATGTGTCATTTTTCAATAAAATACATTGTTCTCTTTATTTTTCCTTGCGAAACTGTACCTTTCCATCTAAGAATCATATGCAACAGCTTGAATGATTTTATTTAGGGTATTTGAATAATAAAAGATCTGTACAATAGGGATGTGAATCGTTTTTCAACGATTAAAATTATCGTCCGATAATGTTTATATCATCTTAAATCGTTATAGAACACGATACAATAGAAATTCTAACGATTTATCGTTAAAAATCGTTAAATCGTGTTAGTGCGCACTAACTCGAGTTAGTGCGCACTAACTCCCCGTTAGTGCGCACTAACTCGATTTAGTGCGCACTAACTGAAAATGATACAAATAAACACTTTCCAGGTCACTGAAGGTCAGTTAGGAATGAATATGTGTTCCTATTGGCTGGCTGCCCTCTTATCTATTGATGTTACCACTGAGGTGATGGTTGGGGGGATGGGAAATGGAACTGGAAACTAACGAACACCAACAGAAAATGAAACAAAGTGTTCACACTTCCCAGGTCAGTAAAGGTCACTTAGGAATGAATATGTATGTATGTATTCCTATTGGCTGGCTGTGCTCTTATCTATTGATGTTACCAATATGGTTGGGGGGATGTGAAATGGAAACAGTTGGAAGCTTGACAAAAAAAGTAATGTAATGATCAGCACTCACCTGACTAGAACTTGTTTGTTTATTATTTTTGTTAGCAGGCACCTGAAATGCTAGTGCATGTTGAATTTGCCAATCACTGTGCATTTTAGAAAGGTGGTCCTGGCTGGAACTGTACACAGTTCAAATATATGTAATTGATTGTTGGTAAGTGTATTTTTTAAGTAGCCACACTGGCACCAGTACGTTTACTTTTCCTCCTACTTAACTCACTAGCTCAGCTTTGTAAGAAGGGCTTCTCTGCTTGTGTGTTGTTTTTGTTTGGTGTGAGGAGAGCAGAAACATCAGATCTTTATTCAATCTACTACAGTCATCTCTTACAGTGCCCTATCCCTATTAATACCAGGAGTGTTGTGATCTTCCTGCACACAGTGCCCTAACCCTGATACCAGTCTGAGACAGCTCCCTCCCTGCATTACTAGTGAGAGGCTGGCTTCACAGACAGGGGGGAGCTGCCTGACCCTCACTCCTGACTTCCCCCATGTCCCAGCTAGTGAATGGTGTGTGGGTGAGGGGGGGGGGGGAGGATGGTGAAGTCTGAGACAGCTCCCTCCCTGCATTACTAGTGAGAGGCTGGCTTCACAGACAGGGGGGAGCTGCCTGACCCTCACTCCTGACTTCCCCCATGTCCCAGCTAGTGAATGGTGTGTGGGTGAGGGGGGGGGGGGAGGATGGTGAAGTCTGAGACAGCTCCCTCCCTGCATTACTAGTGAGAGGCTGGCTTCGCAGACAGGGGGGGAGCTGCCTGACCCTCACTCCTGACTTCCCCCATGTCCCAGCTAGTGAATGGTGTGTGGGTGAGGGGGGGGGGGAGGATGGTGAAGTCTGAGACAGCTCCCTCCCTGCATTACTAGTGAGAGGCTGGCTTCACAGACAGGGGGGAGCTGCCTGACCCTCACTCCTGACTTCCCCCATGTCCCAGCTAGTGAATGGTGTGTGGGTAAGGGGGGGGGGGGGGAGGATGGTGAAGTCTGAGACAGCTCCCTCCCTGCATTACTAGTGAGAGGCTGGCTTCACAGACAGGGGGGAGCTGCCTGACCCTCACTCCTCCGGGGTATTGTGATCTTCCTGCACACAGTGCCCTATCCCTGATACCAGGGGTGTTGTGATCTTCCTGCATGCAGTGCCCTATCCCTATTAATACCAGGAGTGTTGTGATCTTCCTGCATGCAGTGCCCTATCCCTATTAATACCAGGAGTGTTGTGATCTTCCTGCATGCAGTGCCCTATCCCTGATACCGGGATGTGTGCAAGAAGATCACAACACCCCCGGTATCAGGAATAGGGCACTGTGTGCAGGAAGATCACAACACCCCCAGTATCAGGAATAGGGCACTGTGTGCAGGAAGATCACAACACCCCTGGTATTAGGGATAGGGCACTGTGTGCAGGAAGATCACAACACTCCTGGTATTAATAGGGATAGGGCACTGTGTGCAGGAAGATCACAATACCCCTGGTATCAGGGTTAGGGCACAAGTTCTAGTCACATTGACTGATCACATTACTTGTTTTGTCAAGCTACCAACTGTTTCCATTTCCCATCCCCCATATACTGTCAGTAGGAAACTTGGTAACATGAATAAATAAGAGGGCAGCCAATAGGAATACATATTCATTCCTAAACTGACCTTAACTGACCTGAAAAGTGTCAAATTGTATCATTTTCAGTTAGTGCGCACTAACTCGAGTTAGTGCGCACGAATCGGAAAAAACGATTTTTAACGATTTTTTAACTAAAAAATCGTGCCTAAGACGATTTTCTTGCCCTGCCACACGATTTCTATCGTTAAGACGATATGGAAAACGATTCACATCCCTACTGTACAATTGCCTTAGTTGCTGAAAAAAATATTTTTAAAGCTTGTTTTGTGACTGTGGTTTACCAATACAGATCTATCCACGTCTTAATCTAGTTAGGTCAAAGAGTCAAAACCTAGAATAGGGAGGAGCAGGATAGTCCATGGAAAATTCTTTGCTTTTCCAGTCCACACAGGCTTCAGTAATCAAGAGACATAAGGAAGCTGAAGAAGTCTAATTCTCCTTCTATTTAGATGTAGGAAGTAGGCTCGGTTTTCCAATTAAGTGAAGTAGGCTGAGGTCCTCTGGTGGAGGACTGACATCTGCAAACCAGAAGTGATGACAGTCTCCCACTGAAGGGGAGCTTTAAATTTCACCAGGAAACATCTCCCCTTCTTCCATCCACTCCACTAAAAGTTCTGACACTGAAAAAAAGTTCAGAGGGGAGCACTCACTACATTAAAGGTTTGGAAGTGGACATCTCCTCGTGAAACCCCCCCCCCCCCCCCATCCCACCCCACCTAAGGGTACCACTTCTGTAAATTCAAACCTGGCTGTGACTAGTATTTATTTAGGGGTGATGAACTGAACCCTGAATGATTGTATTTTTTTTTTTTAATTGTTGTCAGAATTTCGTTCCAGTTTTATGGAAACAAAGAATGTTTCATAAAAGCAAGCAGAGCCAGTGAGGACCCCATGTTAAGAAAATGCATAGTGACAAAAGCCCTTTGGCAAAACATATGTCACATATCATTGCTGTCCTCCAGAGATGGACTTAGTTTATCATCACACTGTCTAAGATTCAAGATGACAAAGCAGAATGTGATTATTTACCAGTAGCTCATCCTGTGTTTCAGTGCTCTTGGAGACTTGACTTTTTAAAATAACACATATCCAGCATAGCTCTCTGCTTCAACAGCAGGGGAGAAAGACTGATACTTCATGCATATCCAGCATAACTCTCTGCTTCAACGGCAGGAAGGACAGACAACAACCAACAAGGACTGAATACATAGTCTGGGTAAACAAATAAGCATGGGTGTAGCTTACTTATTGCGGCAGTTACTACCCCTAACTAATTAAGCTAGATATTTCACTTAGATGCAGTTCCAACACTGTTCTCTACATCAGGGGTCCCCAACCACCGGTCCACGGCGCCGCTCTCCCCGGCAACCGTTCATTGGCTGCCGCTGCTGCGGAGAGGCGGGATGAGGCTCTCCGCAGCATGCCTCCAACCCCAAAAGGGAGGAGGCATGACCCGAAAAGCAAGAAGATCAGCAGGGCCGTGTTGGAGCTCACGTCATCACGGCCCGAAGCAAACAGTCACGTCTAAACTTGCAGGTGCTCCTCCTCCTTTCTGCCCACGCGGCCCTGGAAGAAAAATGTTGCCAAAGCCACACGAGCAGGAAGGAGGAGGAGCATCAGCCACTTGCAGAAAAGGAGCAGCGCAGCCCGAGAAGACCAGGGCCGCTGCAGAGCCCATCCTGCAGTGGCCCGTAAAGAGGAGTCCCAGAGGTGAGAGAGAGGCTGAGGGTTTGTAGAGTGTGTATGTGTGTGTGTATGAGTTGAGTTGAGAAACTGTGTGTGGGAGTGAAGGCCTAAATGTTTGCAGAGACAGCATGTGAGAACCTCTGTATGTGTGAGAGAGAGCATGTGACAGTGAGAGCCTGTGCTTGAGCAAGAGAGCATGTGGAAGTGAGAGAGAGCCTGGGTGTGTGAGACTCAGACAGCATGTGCTAATGAGAGACTGTGTGTATGAATGTATAAGAGAGAGCATGTGAGAGTGAGAGCGTGTGTGTGTGTGAGAGAGAGAGAAAGCATGTGAGAATGAGAACCTGACTTTGTGTTTGAGGGAAGAAGACAGATGGAGAGAAAAGAAATAGAAAAAAAGGCAATATAAAAGGAATTGGCAAAAAAATAAGAAAGGGAAGGTGGGGAAAAAAAGCCTGTGACCAACCGATTAGGAAACTAAGATCAGACAGCAGATGTAAAAAAAAAAAAAATACTTTTTACTGATTGGCACATGTAATCTTTGGGAATGTGCAAGAGTAGCACTTTCTCTATGCGGATCTCACAATATACAAGATCAGCATGGAGGAACTGGAAGCCCATGGGGCCGGCACAGAGGAGGCAGCAGAATGGGCATCAGTGCCAGTAGCAGTAATCAACACCTCCCCAATAGCCACACGGCAGCAGTGACAGTGGCAGCAGAGGAATGAGAGAGGCTCTGAGGTTGTGAGGGAGTCAGTGAGAGTGAGAGCATGAGTGTGTATGAGAAAATCCAGGAGAGTAAGAGTGTGTGTGTGGGAGGGGTTTGTGTATAGGGGGAGAGAGTATCTTATAGCCTGAGAGTGTGTCAGTGTCTGTGAGAGCGAGAGGTTATGTTTGGGTATAAGAGCATGAATGTGTATGTATGTGAAAATATATGTGTGAGAGAGAATGAACATGTGAGTATGTGTGAGAGAGAGAGGATAACCTCCTAATCCTTGACAATATCAGGGTGACTGGAAATCAAGAGCTCCCATGTATGGACAGCAGGGGCTTTTTAAAATCCTTATTAGGTTTTTTGTTGGGTTTTTTTTGTATATTTTTTTATTGATTTAAATTCAGACCATCAATTACACAGTCATGAATAATAAAAACACCGGAACTGAATTAATCATAACTTAGTACATGACAGACTGGAAAACATACCAGTGTGGGGTAGGCATTCTTATCCTTAATACAGAGCAATACAATACAGCAAGATTCGGTAAATATGACTGCATTATCAGTGCTCACAATTTTAGCCCTGGATAGAGCCATGGCTGTCCAAGTAAGATAATGAGTCTGCTTCTCAGTCTGTATTAGTTTTAATTATTGTGTGTTATTTGATATATGTGCTGTTTTGAAATATTTTATTGGTGTTTGGGAAATTGTAAAAAATGTATATGATTTTAATTCATAGAAATTCTATTTATCAGTAGTTTTAAAGTATTCTTTTATTAGTATGGTTTTACTATTATAACTGATGCTTTATGTTTCTTGATTTTATTTGTTTTATGAGGAATGGTGGTTCTGTTTTTCCATTGTTAATACACAGAGTCTGGCTTCTTGGGGTTTCTATTTCAGTTTTTTCTAATTTGTGCTCCTTTATTTTGTATTCGGTGAGGGTCTGTCTCTGCTCTGTGAGTGTGACCATGATGAGAGATTCTGCTATCATGTAGTGTCTTATAGGGAACTATAGTAATCAGGTTTGTTTTGTTTCCTCAGTAGGTGGTGTATTGTTATCCTAGGACCCAGTGTAATATTTACCTTTGCTTATTCACAGGTAGGGTTTTTGTTTTTTGAGTCCTTGGTGTTA
Source organism: Rhinatrema bivittatum (assembly GCF_901001135.1). Lineage (NCBI taxonomy): Eukaryota > Metazoa > Chordata > Amphibia > Gymnophiona > Rhinatrematidae > Rhinatrema > Rhinatrema bivittatum. Next base: position 44,848,700 of record NC_042622.1, read on the forward strand.
TTACTGTTAAGTTACGATGGGATTGCAGTATAGATTTTGAGTGTCTTTGTTTGTGGGGTTTTGTGTTAGTTCACAATGTGTCTGGCAGTGGAAGGTGTTTGTGCTGCTGTTACTGTGAGGTGACACCAGAATTTGAAAATATCTTTTAGTATGATGAGCTGTAAGGGAAACATCCAAGCTCCATTGTTTGGGGGAATTTCAGTGGATGCACAGAGTTAGAGAACTGGAGGTGCAGGATTTATAAATGTCATAATTAAATGATAAGTATGCACCAAAATCCAACCCATCCATAACCCCGCCTCCATATGGCCAAAGCCCCGCCCCTGCCCCACTCCCACCCCACCCTGCCAGGCCACGGAAAAATGGTCTTGCTTGAAGCCGGTCCCTGGTGCAAAAAAGTTTGGGGACCACTGCTCTACATTAATGCTGGGGGTGGAAGAGAAATCGAACCAAAAGGTTACTAAGAGCAAAGAATAACAGATAAGTATGAGAAAAAAAAAGTGCGAAGCTTGCTGGGCAGACTGGATGGGCCGTTTGGTCTTCTTCTGCCGTCATTTCTATGTTTCCATGTTTCTATAACTCACCAGATGTCCTTCAAGAAAATATCTGAGGGTTCTTCCTCCTCCATACTACAACTAGGCAACAACAAAACTTCAGGCAGTGGAGCTCTTGATTTAACTGAGATAACCTCCGCTCCTTCAACAGGTGCCACTATAAGTTGGTTTTGTTTGGAGGAAAACATTAGAGGAAAGGGGGGGGGGGGACGAACTGGTATCTACAACATTCAAAGGACTAGTAGGTTCTACAGATAAAGTTAAGGCTACTGTAGTTCTACTGGTCACTGCCAAAACATCTTTTGAGGGCTGTGGAAGAGGTGATAAACCAACTCCTGGACTTAGACTCCCAAAGATAATGAAGCCTCAGTTTCTCTGTCCACATGCGGGGAATCTATCAATCACCGTAAATGTTGGTCCATAGAACTCTGATGTGCAAAGATGTAACAATTTTACCTTTTCTCTTTTACCCCATCCGATCTGTTCTTATTCAGCCACAATGGAGTGGAATAAAAAAATTCCAAAGGGGCGCGCGGCTGCACACCTCCGCCTCAATGAATTTGAGGCTCCGGGCAGGCACCAACTAATGACAGGCACAGCCACACCAAAGGGGCGAGAGAAAGGTGGGCATCACAGCCTCAATCTCATCGGCATTTCCAAAGTTCAGTCACCCCCATGGAAACTTGGTGCCTTGATGAATTTAAGGCTAAGGTGTCTAAGATTCAAGATGACAAAGCAGAATTTGATTATTTACCAGTAGCTCATCCTGGGTTTCAGTGCTCTTGGAGACTTCACTTTTTTAAATCAGATTTTATAGATCATTAAACTCTGCCTATAGATCGCAACCTGAAAGGGAAAGGGGCATCATTAAATTTGTGAATCCTATTCCATCCCTTTGATGCAAAATTCAACTCACATATAGGGGTAGATTTTAATAGGTGTGCACACGCATCCATGTGCAAGTGCTACCTGGTGCGCACACATGGACGCGCCAATTTTATAACCTGCGCACATTGGCGCGCGCATGTTATAAAATCGGGGGCCATGCGCATCTGCGAGCAAGGGGGGAGGGACAGTTTTGCAAAATTCATGGCCTTCCCTAGTTCCCTCCCAGTCTGCACCAATTAGGGAGTGGACTGGGAGGGAACTTCCCTACCCCCTACCCTAACCTCCCTTCAAAATCAAAGGGGAATGGATAGATATTATGAATAGCTGAATGTATGATCATGGCCAGTTTGTATTGTATATGGTATGATATTGGAAGCCAGTGTAATGATTCAAGAACAGGTGTAATATGATCATGGATAGGAGTACTGGCTAAAAGTCTTGCTGCAGTGTTCTGTATAATTTGTAAAGGACGGATGGCGTATATTGGAAGACCCATTAGAAAGAAATTACAATAATCTATGCCATAGAATAAGAGTGATTGTAAAACACAACAAAAATCGTAATGTTGAAAAAGAGGTTTAAGGTGGCAGAGTAGCCGTAGTTTGTGAAAAGATGATTGGGTGACAGTTCTGATATGGTCACGCAGAGAGAGGTGTCAATGTGACTCCTAAATTACAAACAATTTGTGAAACTGCAATAGTATGGTTATCAAATGAAAAACCTGTGGGAGTATTTTTCATTTGATAGAATAATGATTTCTGTTTTGGAGACATTAACTGCTAATTTATTTTAGTGAAGCCATTTTTTAATGGTTGTAAGAGTAGAAGAGAAATGATTCAGTTAAAGCAGTTTTTTTCAAAGGAAAAAAAGAATTGGATGGTATCAGCATAAAGTTCATAGTGGACTTCAAGGCTGGCCAGAATGCGGCATAATGGTGTTAAACATTGAATAAAATCAAAACAAATAACAACCAATTAGGGAGTGGACTGGGAGGGAACTTCCCTACCCCCTACCCTAACCTCCCTTCCCCTTCCCCTCTTCTTCCCAACCCTTAAATCCAATTATTTTTTTATTTAGCTTTGTTGAGCAACTTACTTTAGCTCCTGAGCTGAAGTAAGTTGTGCACACTGGTAGCCGGCCGGCACGCAAGGCTCCGGGACAGCGAACAGTGGCGCTGTCCCGGCCCGCCCCTTGGAAGAGGCCTGGCTCTTGTGCACTTAACGGGGTTACGCAAGCAGCCGGGCTCCTTCTAAAACGTGCCCGGCACGCACAAGGCCCAACCACGGGGTGTGTGTTTGTGTGTGTGTTTACAATTGACCCGTTAATTTTTTGTTTCTGTTTTACCTACCGAATTTCTAGTGTTGAGTTCATTGTTAGGAATGAGGGACTGCACATATAGAAACAGTATTTGAAAAGTAAAAATGCTTTGAAAAAAAATTGATTTCCAATGCATTCTGCATAAGAAGCAAAAATGTTCACAGCCTTAAGATTTTTTATATAGAAAACAAAATCTGAGGTTGTTGTGCCCTACATACAATAAATGCATTTTGGTCAACTGACGCATACAGAGGTACTTTAAAGTCCTGATCTCTTTCCTGCTGAAGGTCATGTATTTGCTATTTTTGTGAATATTAGCTAATTTCAGCTGAACTAGAAAACATGCTCGCTGTTATAGTGGAAAATCCCATATCATTCTTCCTGTGATATCTCCTAAGCTTTCTCTCTAAGAGCAGGAAAAGACGAATTTTATGTAAAGAGGTAGGAACATTGGTTCATTTTCTTTTTTTTTTATTATTGTTTGTTGTTTTTTTTTTTAGAACTGATTTATCCTGTAACATGCATAAAAATAACCATTTGTCATCAATAACATACAGTACTTGCCACCAGCCATTGTTTCTGGACAGTGGATTTTATGCTGCTTTAGCTGAATGATGAGCACCATTTGTAAATGTCAGCAGGGATATATGATATGAACTCCAGGGATAAGAAGTTCATTGGTCTGTCTTAAATTAGATGATGGTTGTCATAGCATAACAATGGCAATTCAATGATTCAGCTTGGTAAAAGTGCCTGCCTGTCAAAATAATTTTGTGAGAATCCTATTGCTGCTGGGAGCTTCCAATTTGTGCAAACTGCAGTTGTTGTGGTGATACCGGCTTGTGCAGCTGCCAGCAAATGAAGTGCTCTGCTGTTGCTACAAAATGGATGATCTCTGCTGAACCCAACATAAGACTACTGAATAACATTTGGATCAAAAACAATATTGGGTGTTAAATCACTAAAGATTGCTAAAAGTAATGCATGCTAAAAGCTCCCTAATCACTACCACTTTGGCATATATGTTTGCTAAAAAGTAGCATGCATGTACATGCAAACTACTCAAATAGGGTGATTTTGATGGTGGCACCCCTACTGGTTGACCACTAGATGTCACCTAGTCCCTGTAGAAAGAACAACGAGCAAGAGGGAATATCATTTTACAGCTCCTCCTCTCTGAGGTAGTTGAATGGGTGATTCCTGCTATGATTAGGAGAGTAGGTTGAGATTCATAAGGAGCTGGAGGAGGAAGTTAAAGGACAGAGGAGCCCTACTGGAGTGGGTCCCTTTCATTCGGATGAGGCCTATCTGCCTGTGAGCTTCCTGCCAGGTCAGGTGCTAATATAAAGAGATAAAGAGAATTTAAGGATTTGGACTGTGTTAACCAATAGTTGCCTGAGTTACAGTCGGGAGCTCTGAGCAAAGATTACCCCCCTGGATCCAGAGACCAGGTCACTGAGCCCTGTTAGTACTCTTCCAAAGTCAGTGAAGGGCTGCAGAGGCAGTGGGCTCAGAAGATATTGAAACAGTCCGAGAAATACCTTACTTAAGGTGAGGGGAGGTTGTTTATCCCTTCTGTCATGTTGAGTGAGTTAATGCCTTCCCTTCTGGAAGGCTCAGAAGAAGAAGAAAAGCCACAAATAAGAGACTGAGGAGCATCAGAGAAGACCCTCAACAGGATCTTTGAATGGCACATAGACGTAGATTGGGTTACAGTGTGAAGTCTGCTGGATCCAAGTAGGACTGAAAAAATCAAATGGGAATCTGTCATAGCCTGGGACCTTCAGGAGTAGGGACCGCTACTCTCCCACTTAAAGGGAGTTAGGAATTCCCTGGAACCAGGAATGCAGCACTTACACAGAGGCAGAGAAGGGACGCTCATTTCTACTGACATTTACATCACCTGGACTTTGATTACCTTTTCACTAAATCAGTAACGATAATTTTGAACACCCAGTCCTGTGTCCTGCACTTATTGTCCTGATCAGCCTCAGAATTGCACTAACCAGCTGCACACCAGAATGGAAGGCACCTCGCAGCCTGGGCCACAAGCATCTGCTTTCCCCCACAAAAAGAACTCACCCCTGGGGTATTACATGTGGAAGGAGACCTGTGGCAAAGGAAAAATAGCCCCGAACAATCTAAATTCCTGTGTGTGCCCTGAAGAGGAGATGCCCCTCAGAAGAAAAGGGTTACATGATAATGATTTCATTAGTCACTGTCCTGCTGCCACTTCCCTGGATTCGAGGGGTTGCCAGAGGATGTGATGATTAGTGCAGTTAGTGTATATGGGTTCAAAAAAGGTTTGGATAAGTTCTTGGAGGAAAAGTCCATTAATGGCTATTAATCAAGTTTACTTAGGGAATAACCACTGCTATTAATTGCATCAGTATTCACTGATCACCAACCAACCTCTTTCCCTTTTCAATTAATTCACCAACTTCAACCTTTTTAAGGGAGACCGTATCTGATGGATTTCTTTTGTATGGAGGATTTTAATAGGGGTAATCGATTTGCAGTTATCCCTTTCTCCACCTCCGTCTATTGTTCTTTTATTAATTTTTAAATATATTCACTTTTTTTATATTTTGTGTTAATTCTTAAAATCCCTTCTCCCCGGCAGCTTTACCGGCCCGCTTCAATTTTTATTTTTATACTTATCAAAGTCGCCGCTTTAATTAATATTCACGGGTACGGAGCTGCTCGTCCGACACTGGCCATGTTTCGGCACTTCGTGCCTGCTTCAGGGACTGCGGGAGAATTTTACTGTGTCCTGAACCGGTTTCACAGTATCCGTGTTTACCTTGAACATATAACAGCATTTATTCATACAATATTTTATAAAAACATTATTTTCAATTCTAAATATGTTACCACCTTTTATGTAAAACAATTACTTACTCTTTGAGATGCTTCGTGTCGAGTGTGCGACGCCTTCCGTGTGTGTCTGGGCGTCCTATCTATTCTGACACTCTTTATATACCTGCCTGGGGTACCCACCTCCCAATCTTTCCCAGATCGAGGCTACTACAGGTGTATGTGATTGCAAATCGTCACCCTCTCTAAAGGCTATTGTTTACTTTTATAGATTTTATTATGAACGTTTTCAACCCCTATATTGTTTTACAATTTCACTAATATTATCTTTTTTATTTGTGTGTTGTTTTCGATGTTTTTCCGTATTTGTACTTGGCGGACCTGATAGAGGCCTGTATTTTATTGGGCTCCTTTGCTCTATTTGTATCAGGCGGACCTGGTGGAGAACTGGTCCTCACCACGTCCGTGAGTTGTTTCCTTTTTTTTGATTGACATTGCTAATTAGCTCTGGGGCGGGGCAGGGCTTAAACACCGCGCCCATCTGTGACTTACCTAACTAAGCTGATTCTTAATCAGAATCGCCCTCGGGGGATACTCAAATCTATCTTGCTTCAGGTTATGTTATTTTATGTCTGTTTCCAGGATTTCTTTGATGCTTTAGACCAGTGGTTCTCAACCTTTCTAATGCCGTGACCCCGAAATACAGTTCCTCATGTCGCGGTGACCCCCTGCCCCGCCCTTGCCCCGCGAGGGCGGGGTGAGGGTAGGGCTTTGGTCATATGGGGGCGGGGTTATGGATGGGGTTGGATTTTAGTGCATACTTATTTATTATGACATTTATAAACAGAACCACCATTCCTCATAAAACAATAAAATTAAGAAACATAAAGCATCAGTTATAATAGTAAAACCATACTAATAAAAGAATATTTTAAAATTACTGATAAATAGAATTTCTATTAATTAAAATCATATACATTTTTATAATTTCCCAAACACCAATAATATTTCAAAACAGCACATATATCAAATAACACATATAGGCTCTTAATTACACATTTACACACATGCTGTCTATCTTTTCACGCTTACACACACACACAGGCTTTCAATCACATAAATACATGCTGTCTTTTTCTCTCACACACAGACTCTCATTCACATGCTTACAAACATGTCCTGTCTTTCTCTCATTTACACACAGGCTCTCAATCACATACTCCGTCACCTAAATCAGCTCTCAATCACACACAGACACACATGATCTCTCTCTCTCTCATTTAAACACAGGCTCTCAATCACATACTCACATGCTCCATCACCTAAACCAGCTGTCAATCAGACACAGACACACATGATCTCTCTCTTACTTATACACACAGGCTCTTAATCATACATACACATGATTTCTCTCACACACAAAGGATCTCAATCATACACACATACTCTTTCACACAAACTTACACATACAGGTTCCCAATGGTAAACTTACATTCATGCTCTCTCTCTCACAGGCAGGCTCTCAGTCACAGACATACTCTCTTTCACATACACAGGCTCTCAATCATTCACATACATGCAATCTCTCACTCACACACACAGGATCTCAAACACACATGTTTGCTCGCTCATTCACTATCTCTCTCCCCCACCCCGGGAACTAGCAGCAGCAGCAGCCTCCTCCCAACGCTAACCTCTTCATTTTCAGCCCTCGCGGAGGCGGAGTCCCATCGGCCGCGGTTGAAACTCCATTTTCCTCCGAGCCGCGCTGCAGTCTTCTTCCCATCGGACACTAGCGTGGCCTCTTCTTCCCGCGCAGGCACCCGATGCTCTCCACTTCCTCTTCCGGGCCGCGGGAAGAAGAGAGCACGCCGGTGCGAGCGGCACCGGCGTGCTCTCTTCTTCCCGCGGCCCGGAAGAGGAAGTGGAGAGCATCGGGTGCCTGCGCGGGAAGACTCCCGCGCAGGCACCCGATGACTCCAGCGCTGGCACCCGGCTGACACCCGATGACTCCCGCGCAGGCACCCGGCTGACTCCAGTCGTGCCCGGCGTGCTCTCTTCTCCTCCCCCCCCCCCCGCGGCCCGGAAGAGGAAGTGGAGAGCATCGGGTGCCTGCGTGGAAGAAGAGACCACACTAGCATGGTCTCTTCTTCCGCGCAGGCACCCGATGCTCTCCACTTCCTCTTCCGGGCCGCGGGGGGGGGGGGGGAAGAAGAGAGCACGCCCGGTGCCGCTGACTCCAGCTGTCCTGCCGCGTTCCGCCCGGGCTGACAGCAAAGGACTCACATGCTTGAAAGCGCGGCTCTCTTAATTTTACCGGGGCAGTGCCGCCCCCGGGAAGCTGGCGCCCTAGGCATTCGCCTAGTGCTTCCGCCGGCCCTGTTTAGGCGACCCCTGCGTTTTGGTCGTTCGACCCCCGCCGGGGTCGCGACCCACAGGTTGAGAACCGCTGCTTTAGACCAAATCTATTGGAAATGTTCTTCATAGTATTTTTCATACTTAGCGGACCTGGTGGAGAACTTGTCCCCACTACATCCGCTTATGGTTCCTGTCTTATTTTTGACGTCATATTCCCCTACTGGGGGCGTGTGTGGGCGAAAACCTTGCCTAACTATAGCCTTATTTACTCCTATTAAGCCAGTCTATTAAGGTCTCTCGATTTGTGTCTGATCGTTTCACGCTTGTATTGCACCAATGTCTGTAAAGTACTTTTGATTATAAGTTCGTGAGTATTTTGTCTTTTTCCTTTTTTCTTTTTTTCGGTTTTCTTCATGTGATCCTATTGTATATGTATTGTCGATGTTTTTGTTTGGTGGACCTGATAGAGGTCTGTATTTTATTGGACTCCTTTGCTCTATTTACACCGGGCGGACCTGGTGGGGAACCAGTCTTCTCCACGTCTATTAGTTGTTTCCACTTCGTGATTGACATCATTGATTTGCTTATTTGCTTGGGGGCTTTTTCGGACGGGATTTGAACACCGCGCTCATCTGTGACTTACCCAAATAGGCTAATTCTTTCTTGTTTCGGATCACTTTATTCTATATATATTTTTTTCAAGATTTCTTTGATGTTTTAGACCAAATCTGTTTGAAATGTTCTTCATAGTGTTTTTCATACTTAGTGGACCTAGTGGAGAACTTGTCCCCACTACGTCTGCTTATGGTTCTGGTCTTATTTTTTACGTCTTATTCCCACACTGGAGGCGTGTGTGGGCGAAAACCACGCTTATCTATAGCCTTATTGACTCCTATTAAGCCAATCAATTGGGGTTTCCCATCATATATCTAATCGTTTCACATTTAAATTGTTTCACATTTAAATTGTACCAGTATCTATGAAGTACATTAAATTTATAAACAGTTTACTTAATTTCTTCTTCTAAATGATATCTATTTGCCTTGGTGCCTAAAACTGTTTTGATGTTATCGTTCTGGTTGTGACCCCAATTGTTTTGATATTGCCCAATTTTTTCTCTGTTTATTTCCTACCACTCGTGTTTTTTGTTACCAGTATATTGTCCAGTCAGTCTCTCGATTAAGCCCTTTAGGAGCCACTGTGTCCCAAGTGTAAATGAACTTTTGTTCCATCTGTATTAGTTTGGTGTTTAAGTCACCACCCCTTGGGTGGTCTTGCATCTGAAATAGTACCGCCACTTTGAACTCTTCTGGTGGATGTCCCATTTCTTGCCAGTGGTCAGTCAGTGGTGCCCCTTCTGTCTGATGTCGCAAGCGACTGACATGTTCCTGGATTCTGTTTTTAATCTTGCGCATAATTTTTCCTATGTACACTTTGGGGCATGAACACCACAATGCGTATATCACCTTAGTAGATCCACAGGTATAGAGATCTTTGAAATTGAATGTTCTTCGTCCTGGAATATTTAATCTCGTGCCTTCATACATAAACTGACATGCACTGCATTTGCCACATGCTTTTTGACTTTTTTGCAAATCTTTTGTTGATGTAGTGACTGGTAATAAGTTTGAGTGGACTACTAGCTGAGCCACACAGCAGCTGAAAATGGACCCCCATGAATTAACATGTTAGCTATTAACGTGTCAACAACTAGTATATTCGGTCACATTTAGAACAACCATGGATATATATTGCCAACACTCTAGTCTGGATAATTGGAATGATAAGATTTTACATTCTGGGCAAGACTGTAAAAATGTGAATAATACATCCATATTGGACAGATACATTTTAAAACCTTTAAAGTTAACTCATGAGTAAAGTCTATTTAACATAGAATAGAAATAGAGAGGAGGGGGTAAATTTATAGCATATACAGAGATTTAAATAAAATAAAACTGAATACAAAACTTTTGAAGCTAGTTTTGATATTAAATAACATTTTTCTGGGATATATCTATCACATTCCAGTTCTCATTTGCTGCCTTTAGAGAGCATTCATTTATTTGGGAAATAGGATTCTGGAGCTGACACCTTAACCTGTCTTTCAGCTCATTCTTCTTAACCTCTGCGAGACCTGCCTGAATAATAATATTAGCTTGCCCAAAGAGGTAGATTATCTGGTGTTTGTTTAATCAAACAAAACCTCCAGTGTCTGCACAAGAGCTAATTATCATAGGCTTTCCATGCCTTGATAAGGTATTAGTTTTAACACTGGCCACTTGTTTAGCTGAGGTTTACAGTGGAAGATAACGTTATTCGATAATAGAGATGTGTGAAATTGTCCATCACAAAAGTAAACCTTTTGCCCTTTGAAAATCATTCATAAAAAATAATCCTTAATTTTTGGAGCAAACGCAGACATGGACATAAGGAGGGTAATTTTATAACTGTGTATGTTTCAGGTGAAATCTGAACATGCCGTTTACATGCAGACTTTACTTAAATTTTCAAAGCAAACATATGCGCATAATTTTACTTTGAAAATATGCGGATATATTCACAGAAAAAATTTGCGACCAGCTAGACCTGCTCCTCAGAGGGCATGACTTCTGCGGGTTAATTTATGCACAGGGATGGAAACTGTAACAAGCGAACAGGCGCCCATAAACACACATATGGGCGTGCAACCGAATATGCATCGGAATTTTAATTCATGCACATTTAAATGCATAAGATTTAAAATACTCCTAGCGCTCATATGTGTGCTCCTAATTTTAAGCCGTTGTTTGAGCAAATGGACTTTGCGTTTCTTCCTTAAGAAATTGTCGGGTTTAATGCATGCAGGTAAGCGTAGATTAAAGCATGCTTGCGTGAAGGAGATAGCTAGTTTTCCCAGTTGGTCCACCAGTTTACCCAGTCTATCTTGAGGTCATCCAAACCCCTCTAGTTCTTCAGATGGACTGAATCAAATCACGATGAACCTAGAAGATGTGGTAGGCCTGATTGACAAACTGAAGAGTAGTAAATCACCTGGACCGGATGGTATACACCCCAGAGTTCTGAAGGAACTAAAAAATGAAATTTCAGACCTATTAGTAAAAATTTGTAACTTATCATTAAAATCATCCATTGTACCTGAAGACTGGAGGATAGCAAATGTAACCCCAATATTTAAAAAGGGCTCCAGGGACGATCCGGGAAACTACAGACCGGTTAGCCTGACTTCAGTGCCAGGAAAAATAGTGGAAAGTGTTCTAAACATCAAAATCACAGAACATATAGAAAGACATGGTTTAATTGAACAAAGTCAGCATGGCTTTACCCAGGACAAGTCTTGCCTCACAAATCTGATTCACTTTTTTGAAGGAGTTAATAAACATGTGGATAAAGGTGAACCAGTAGATATAGTATACTTGGATTTTCAGAAGGCGTTTGACAAAGTTCCTCATGAGAGGCTTCTAGGAAAAGTAAAAAGTCATGGGATAGGTGGCGATGTCCTTTTGTGGATTGCAAACTGGCTAAAAGACAGGAAACAGAGAGTAGGATTGAATGGGCAATTTTCTCAGTGGAAGGGAGTGGACAGTGGAGTGCCTCAGGGATCTGTATTGGGACCCTTACTGTTCAATATATTTATAAATGATCTGGAAAGAAATACGACGAGTGAGATAATCAAATTTGCAGATGACACAAAATTGTTCAGAGTAGTTAAATCACAAGCAGATTGTAATAAATTGCAGGAAGACCTTGTGAGACTGGAAAATTGGGCATCCAAATGGCAGATGAAATTTAATGTGGATAAGTGCAAGGTGATGCATATAGGGAAAAATGACCCATGCTATAATTACACAATGTTGGGTTCCATATTAGGTGCTACAACCCAAGAAAGAGATCTAGGTGTCATAGTGGATAACACATTGAAATCGTCGGTGCAGTGTGCTGCAGCAGTCAAAAAAGCAAACAGAATGTTGGGAATTATTAGAAAAGGAATGATGAATAAAACGGAAAATGTCATAATGCCTCTGTATCGCTCCATGGTGAGACCGCGCCTTGAATACTGTGTACAATTCTGGTCGCCGCATCTCAAAAAAGATATAATTGCGATGGAGAAGGTACAGAGAAGGGCTACCAAAATGATAAGGGGAATGGAACAACTCCCCTATGAGGAAAGACTAAAGAGGTTACGATTTTTCAGCTTGGAGAAGAGACGACTGAGGGGGGATATGATAGAGGTGTTTAAAATCATGAGAGGTCTAGAACGGGTAGATATGAATCGGTTATTTACTCTTTCGGATAGTAGAAAGACTATTTTATTTATTTATTTATTTATTTATTTAGAACTTTTTTATACCGACTTTCCAGTAACAGAATTACTGATCAATTCGGTTTACATTTTGAACAATAACAGTGACAAGAAAATGTCTTACAAAGAACAGGTATAAATAACTTGGAAATAAATATATGGGGTTAATAACAAAGAGATATAATATACATTGCCTAAGTAGGCAGAGTTTTGGACTGCCAAGGAGTTGAAGTTGAATTGCATAATTCTTAAGAGAATTCTTTGTGTTGTTCTTAGGGTATTCATAGAGGGTTAAAATAATTTTTTAGAGTTGTACTTGTCTGGTTCTTGTGTAGTTCTCTTGTAGGTTATTGAAAATAACTGAGGATCTTAAATAGATCTCTTTATAAATAGTTCTCTTTATAATTCGATTGGAAATGACCTAAAGGGGACCTTGGCAGAGATAATTCAGCAGACTGATGTTATGGAAAAGCTTGGTGGAAGAGCCAAGTCTTAAGTCTTTTTTTGAAGATAATGTGGCATTGCACTGATTTGAGTTCCGGCGGGAGCATATTCCAGAGTTTGGGACCAGCTGTGGAGAATGCTCTTTTGCTTAACGTTGATTTCATTGGTGGTATCTGGAGATTGTTTCTGTAGGCTTGTCTCACTGGTCTAGTAGAGGTGTGGAGTTGGAGAGGGATTTTGAGCTTCAGTGGGGCCAGGTTGTGTATTGCTTTGTGTATTGATGAAAACACTTTGAAGAGTATTCTGAAATTGATGGGAAGCCAGTGTAGGCTTTTTAAGATGGGTGAGATGTGGTCTCTTTTTTTTGTCTTGGTTAGGATCCTTGCCGAGGCGTTTTGCAACATTTGTAATGGTTTTAATGCGTTTGCGGGGAGGCCTACTAGAAGAGAGTTGCAGTAATCTATTTTCGTGAGTATGATTGCTTGTAGAACCAATCGGAAATCCTGAAAATGGAGGAGTGGTCTAAGTCTTTTTAAGACTTGTAATTTGAAGAATCCGTCTTTTACTATATTATTGATGAGAGCTCTGTAATTCATTTGGTTGTCAAGTATAACTCCTAGATTTCTGACTTGTGGTGACAGTGTTAGTTGAGTGGTGAGGTTGGTGCCGGGAAGTGAGTGAGTTCCATCTGGAGAAATGAGTAGGTATTCTGTTTTGTTTTGATTAAGAATAAGATTTAGACTTGTGAGTAAGTTGTTGATGGCTTGTTGGCATGTATTCCAGAAATCTAGAGTTTTTTGGAGAGATTCAGTGATAGGGATTAGAATCTGTACATCGTCTGCGTATAGGTAGTGGATGAGATTTAGGTTGAGCAAGAGTTGGCAAAGAGGGAGGAGGTAAATATTGAATAAGGTTGGTGAGAGGGACGATCCCTGTGGGACTCCCAGGTCGCAGGTGATTGGTTGAGATTCTTCCTTGTTGACCTTGACTTTATATTGTCTGTTTTTGAGGAACGATTTGAACCAGTTGAGAGCTGTATCTCTAATTCCAATGTCTGACAGACGATCTAATAATGTATTATGATTGACCGTATCAAATGCTGCTGATAGGTCTAAGAGGATGAGTAGACAAGGACATCTTTTTTCAAGATTCAGTAATATGGAATCCGTTAGGGAGATTAGGAGGGTTTCTGTGCTTCTGGACTGGCGGAAACCAAACTGGGCTGGAGAGAGAATGTTGTTATCGTTTAGATATTCTGTGAGTTGTTTGTTTGCTACTCGTTCTAAAATTTTAGCAATGAAAGGTAGATTAGCTATTGGGCGAAAGTTGGATGGGATATCTGGTGAAAGACTAGGGGGCACTCCATGAAGTTAGCATGGGGCACATTTAAAACTAATCGGAGAAAGTTCTTTTTTACTCAACGCACAATTAAACTCTGGAATTTGTTGCCAGAGGATGTGGTTCGTGCAGTTAGTATAGCTGTGTTTAAAAAAGGATTGGATAAGTTCTTGGAGGAGAAGTCCATTACCTGCTATTAAGTTCACTTAGGGGTAGATTTTCAAAAACCGCGAATAGGCGTACTTTTGCTGGCGCATCAGGCACAAGCAAAAGTACGCGGGATTTTAGTAGATACGCGCGTAGCCGCGTGTATCCGCTAAAATCCTGGATCGGCGCGCACAAGGCTATCGATTTCGTATAGCCGGCACACGCCGAGCTACGCAGCCTACCCCCGTTCCCGGAGGGAACTTTCTTTTGCCCTCCCCTCACCTTCCCCTCCCTTCCCCTACCTAACCCACCCGCCCGGCCCTGTCTAAACCCCATCCTTACCTTTGTCGGGGGATTTACGCCTTCCGGAGGGAGGCGTAAATCCCCGCGCGCCAGCGGGCCGCTAGCGCGCCGGGACGTGACCTGGGGGCGGGTCTGGAGGGCGCGGCCACGCCCCCGGACTGCCCCGGGCCGTAGCCACGCCCCCCAGGCCCGCCCCCGGAATGCTCCTGACACGCCCCGAAAACGCCGCGCGGTTCCGGCCCGTCCCCCGACACGCCCCCGACACTCCCCCCTCCGAAAACCCCGGGACTTACGCGAGTCCCGGGGCTCTGCGCGCACCGGTAGGCCTATCTAAAATAGGCTCACCGGTGCGCAGGGCCCTGCTCGCCTAGATCCGCCCGGTTTTGGGCGGATTTAGGCGAGCAGGGCTCTTAAAATCCGCCCCATAGAGAATAGCCACTGCCATTAGCAATGGTTACATGGAATGGACTTGGTTTTTGGGTACTTGCCAGGTTCTTGTGGCCTGGATTGGCCACTGTTGGAAACAGGATGCTGGGCTTGATGGACCCTTGGTCTGACCCAGTATGGCATTTTCTTATGTTCTTATGTTCTTATCAGATTTCCTGAAATAGTCACTTTCAAGTAAGATTCTTCTCACAGCCAGACAATGTAGCTGCACTTACTCCTCCCCACAGGAATGCCTCCTGAAAAAGGGCAGACACACTACTTGATTAAGATGAAAGAATCATATTGTCTTGGGCAGAAACAAAGGCACTGCACATACATAAATTGCTTCCTATGAAAAACTCAGAAAGGGCTCCTTACTAGGGAAAGCTTGCAGTTTTGAAATTTCATCAGCCATTTCTCGGCCACAAGAACTATTCCATGTTGTTCATTCTTTGGTAAAAACATCATATGACAGGCCTCACATTGGAGTGATGATTTTATGGGTTTTTTCCAATAAGAATATAAGGAATTAATAAAAGGCTTGCCAGTTGTGTTAAATGATTGTTCTTTCTCCTTTTCTCTACTTGCTTCCTGCTCACATTTTTGATTTGCCACCTATTGTGGAAATGTGTTTGATATTAGCCTCACTCAAAGACAATTATTATCTTCTCAACTCTTGCTTTACTGCTGTGATTAAGGTTATGAGATCGGATTTAAGTGATTGTATTAAAGCTATTGTTCAGGTCTCTCTCACTCAGGGAAATATGCCCTCAAATTTAAAGGAAGCAGTTGTTTGTCCTAGACTCAAAAAGTCGAATGCTAACCCTCTCAATCTTGCTAACTACAGGCCAATCTCATTGCTGCCCATGATATCTAAGATGATTGAAAAAGTGGTTCATACTTAGTTACAAGACCTTCTAAATAAGAATAATATTCTACATGAAGCCCAGTTTGGGTTTTGCCCCCTGCATAACTCAGAAACTTTGCTTCCTTTTGATAAGGGACTAAGATATTTCTTGATCCTAATTAACCTACCTGCAGCTTTCGATTCCATAAACCACAATATTCTTCTACACCGTATGGAATCATTAGGAATTACCTCTATCATTCTCTGCTGGTTCTTAGCTTTTTTTTAACTGACTGATCAGAGTATTTATTGATAGTTCTTCTTCCACTGCAGTATCTCTAGCTACAGGGGTCTCCCAAGGTTCCTCATTTTCTCCAGTATTATTCAACATCTGTCTACTTCCCCCTGTCATATTTTGTCTTAACTTGATATTTCATTTAGTTTGTATGCTGATGACATATCATTTTTCTTTCACATTAACTTCTACATTGGCTGCTGCATTTAATAAACATTCTCTGTGTTTTCACAGACAGGTACTTGTTTATTTCACAACAGTCTTATATTAAATCTTAATACAACTGAAAAGTTGTTTCTCTCAAGAGACCATAGTCTTCCCTACTCACCAGTCTTTTAAAGATGCAAACATTCCAATTAGATCGGAAGTGCATGATTTAGGTATTTTACTAGATTCAACTCTCTCTTCACGTCCATAAATTCAGTCATTGGTTCAAAACTGTTTTTCAGACTTCAGCTCCAGGGAGGAAGACTCAGAACCAATGTCAGGAAGTATTTCTTCACAGAGAGGGTGGTGGATGCCTGGAACGCCTTTCCGGAGGAAGTGGTGAAGACCAGAACTGTGAAGGATTTCAAAGGGGTGTGGGATAAATACTGTGGATCCATAAAGTCTAGAGGATGTGAATGAAGAGAAGAGGCATGGAGGTGGCTTGTGAGAATGATAGCTACTACGGGAATGATAGCTACTACCTGGTGATTAATACCCTTATTCAATAAACATACTCACTGTTAATGCGACTCCAACATTGCTCTATGCTTTAACGGCAAGAGGAAATGTGGAAAATGGATTTGCATTCACAAAATAGCGGGGGAGTAGCTTGCTTGTTGCTGCGGTTACTACACCAAACCAAATAAGACTGATGCTTTACTTTCAATGCATATCCAGCATAGCTCTCTGCTTCAACGGCTGGGGGGAAATTCTGATATTTCACTTTCAATGCATATCCAGCATAGCTTTCTGCTTCAACGGAATGGGGGAAAGAGGAAAAGAGGATTTATATTCAGGCAACAACCAACAAGGACTGAATTACATAGTCTGGGTAAACAAATAAGGATGGGTGTAGCTTGCTTGTTATGGCAGTTACAAAACAAAACAATCGAATAGTTCATATCCTATCTTAACAACAGATCTTATCAGGTACAGATAAAAAACACAATATCAGATAAGATCGAACTAAAGACAGGAGTCACCCAGGGTTCAGCACTCTCGGTGACTCTATTTAACATTTACATACTCCCCCTCTGCCACCTACTGGCTGGGCTAGGAATCATACACTACATATATGCTGACAACATTCAATTAATCCTACCAGTTGAAGAATCAATTGAAAAAACATTGAATTTTGCAATGTTATATCTAGACATAATAAAACAACTATTAAACCAAATGGAAATAGTAATCAACATTGAAAAAACAGAATTTATACATCTGGAATGAAAAAACATTGAAAGAATTCAAAATCCGATCAAACTTAAAAATGACAAATCAGTAGAGTTAACTGATAAAGCCAGAAACCTAGGAGTAATTATAGACACGGAACTGAGCCTTAAGCAACACATATCAATAAAAACGAGAGAAGGCTATGCCAAACTAATGATCCTTAGAAGACTAAAACCCTTATTATATCAGGAACACTTTCGTACAGTACTACAAGCATTAATATTTGCTAGCATGGACTACTGTAACCCACTTTTCCTAGGATTGCCATATACTACTATCAGACCACTGCAAATACTACAGAACTCGGCTGCCAGAATACTTACTGGTAAAGGCAGAAGAGATCATATCACCCAAACCCTTGCAGATTTACATTGGTTCCCAATAGAACAAAGAGTGCAATTTAAAACACTATGCACAGTTCATAAACTAATAAATGATGAAAATGCTGACTGGCTAAACACCGCTCTACGATTACATGTCCCTCAAAGAAATCTCAGATCTGCCAACAAAGCTCAGTCAAAACAGCAAAGTTGACCCAAGTTAGAGAGAGAGTGTTACGGTCCCGGTCGCGACCGGGGCCTTACCTTCCCTTCCTCGATCTCGGCGGCGTTCCCGCGGAGGCCTCCCCGGGAACGCCCTTCCCCTAGACGTGCGCGCGCACAGGAGGGGGGCTGAAATAGCCCACTTCCCGCCACGCGACGCTCCTCCCTCTTCAATAACGTCAGACGCCCTGGGGCATTTAACCCCGGTGTCTGCTCCTACTCTGGGCCTTGCAACCGGGTTCCACCGGGGTCCCTAGTTGCTCCAGGCCCCGAGGTGTGCTATAGTACCTGCTTGGTTTCTGCCTGCCTTCTACAGTGCCTGCCTGCCTACTACAGTGCCTGCCTGCCTGCTACAGTGCCTGCTTCTGCTTCATTCCCTGCTTGCTACAGTGGCTGGGCCCCTACGGGCTCCTCTCGGAGGGGCTCCAGTCTCCGCCACAGTTCCTGCCTGGTTCCAGTTTCCGAGTCTTGCCACAGTTCCTGCCTGGTTCCAGTTCCCGAGTCCTGCCACCGTTCCTGCCTGGTTCCAGTAACCTCTTGCTTCAGTTGCAGTCTGGTTCCAGTCCCTGTCTTGCTTCAGTTCCAGTCCGGTTCCAATACCCGTCTTGCTTCAGTTCCAGTCCGGTTCCAGTATCAGTCTTGCTTCAGTTACTGCCTGGTTCCAGTACCCAAGTCTTGCTACAGTTTCTGCCTGGTTCCAGAACCCGAACCCAGTTACGGTTTTTCTACTGTCCTAGTCTGGTTCCAGTTACCTGTCCTGATCCACTACCCGCCTAAGTCCCAGCGGCCAAGCCCCTACGGGCTCCTCCCAGGGGGGCTTCAGCTTCCAAGGGTGAAGCCACCTAAGTCCCAGCAGTTGGGCTCCTATGGGCTCCTCCTCGGGGAGCACCAGCTTCCAGGGTGAAGAGCATCATCTACGTCCTGCCAGTTATCCGCCTCCCGACCTGCTCATATCGAGAGACATTAGAACACCTTATCCCAGTCTCTTGCAGGTCGGCCCAAGGGTCCACTAAACAGAGACTCCCACAACAGAGAGCACTATCTTTGGCAGGACCATTATTATGGAACACATTACCACTGGAACTAAGACTAATGAAAGAATTAAAACTCTTCAAAAAAGGCTTAAAAACACGGCTCTTCAAAAAAGCATTTCACAGTGAAGTAGCTGAATAACAACACATACATACAGCTGAAAGTCACCTATAAAAAGCAGAATTGCTCATTTTTATTATTTTTCTCATAATTAAGTATTAAATTAGAAAGACAGTATAAACATATGATTATCCTAACAATCATAAAATGTAACCACAACCCATTCCCCATTTAGAGTATATTATTGAACTATGTAACCGTATGGATAATTTAGAAACCAAATCAAACCTATTTGTGCCTAACTGTAAACCGTTGTGATGGTGCACTACTAAACGACGGTATAGAATAGTTTTTAAATAAAAATAAATAAAAAATACCCCGAATCAATTAAGCCTGATACTTCACTTGGAAAACATATCCAGCGCAGCTCACTGCTTCAACGGCAGGGGGGAATAAAGAAAAGAGGATTTTTATTCAGATAACAACCAACAAGTTTTCTCCCCCCAAGTCAGTTTTCTCCCCCCAAGTCAGAAACCTAGGAGTCATCATGGATAATCAACTGAACTGCAGAGGTTTCATCAACACGACAAAGGAGTGTTTCTTTAAACTTCAAGTCTTAAAACGGATGAGACCTCTCCTCCACTTCCAAGATTTCCGGACAGTCCTTCAAGCAATTATCTTTTCAAAAATTGATTATTGCAACTCACTTTTGCTCGGCCTCCCGGCCAAAACCATCAAACCCCTACAGATGTTACAAAATGCCTCAGCAAGAATTCTGACCAGAACCAACAAAAGAGAACATATTACACCCATACTGTGGAACCTTCACTGGCTCCCAATCAAATTCAGAATCGCCTACAAAGCATTAACAATCATTCACAAAGCCATTCACAACATCACCCCGCTGGATCTTAAAATCCCACTTCGACCTCGCACACTCTCCAGACCGGTGAGATCAGCATACAGAGACACCCTCCAGGCCCCTCCCATTAAAACCTCATTAAGGAAGAGAGCTCTCTCCACGTTCGGCCAAACTCAATGGAACTCGCTCCCCCCAGACCTTCGTCTCGAATGTTGCCCGATCACCTTTAAAAAGAGACTTAAGACCTGGTTGTTCAACCAGGCCTTCCCTTAACTCATATGAATAGATGAATCTATTATGCTGCCCACTGAACAACTAAGCCGCCCCTTATCTCATATGAACAGAAGAATCGATTATGCTGCCCGCGAGTAGCCTATCATCTCTAGTTAGCCTTTCACTGTACAGATGATCTAAAAAATTCTCCTCCTTAATACCTTGTCCCATTGTTATTTTCTTAGTCACTTGTCTATATTCCTAAGTTAGCTTGACTATATTCCTAAGTTAGCATCCGGCTCGCCGGTTAAAGTTCTTCTTTTTATCTCTCTGTTAAACCCAGTTCCAGGGATCCAAGTTAGTTCACCCTTGTTTAATGAAATGCATTCTTATGCGATGGTTATCGTTACAATGTAAACCGAAGTGATTTGTAACTTGTTACAAGAATATCGGTATATAAAAGTGCTAAATAAAATAAATAAGTTGCACAGGCTGGGTAAACAAATAAGCATGGGAGTAGCTTACTTATTGCAGCAGTTACTATCTCTAACCAATTAAGCTAGATACTTCACTTAGATGTAGCTCCAGCACTGCTCTCTACAACAATGGCAGGGGTGGAAGATAACTAGAACCAAAAAGTTGCTAATAAGGACCAAGAGTAACAGATAAGTATGAGAAAAAAAAAAGTGTGAAAGCTTGCTGGGCAGACTGGATGGACCATTTGGTCTTCTTCTGCCATCATTTCTAAGTTTCTATGTTTCTATGTATGCTGTGTACTGTCAAGACATTCTTAAACACCTCCAATTTCACTCTGGTGACTATATCTCTTTTGTTATCTCTAGATTATTGTAATTCCCTTTATTTAGGATTACCATAATCTACATTGTCTGCTGTACACAGCGTGTTTGGTTTCTGGGACTCAGTTGCATGCCCATATCACTCCGACTCTAGTGGCACTTCACTGGTTCCCCATACGATGGTGCATAAGTTTCAAAATCCTCACATTGATCTCTAAAAGTATTAAGGGCCTTGCTCCCAAAACCTGTCACCTATTGCATTAGCCATTCTTTACGATCAGCTTCAAAGGGGTCTGTTGGTTGCTCCTGACTTTAAAAAGATAAAACTGGCCCAGTCCCATGACTAGATGTTCAGTGTTGAGGGCTTTCAATTACAGAATGACCTTCCAGATGCCCTTAAGACAGAGCATGGCCTTTTGCATTTTTGAAAACTTTTGAAAACTCATCTATTCTTGCTGGTATATCCTGCTTAAATTGTTATCTGATTATTTTCTGCAATTGGTCTGTCTTGATTATTAGTACACGAGATGTTTTGTTAGAGTGTGATCTCTCATCCTGTATTCATTTGACTTGATTCTATGCTTTTCAAACGGGTTTGCCCAGCTCAGGTTAGCTATGTTACCTGCCGATAGCGTCAGTGTTCTCCCGACGCTGGAGTTTCCTGCGGTGCGGCTCCACGCGAGTCGGAGCTTTGTCCACGCCCCCTTTTGACATCAGACGCTGGCGGAGGCGCCGGGCAGTGCGGGAGATCTGGCTTATTTAAGGGAGCTTCTTCTCTCCTGTGTTGCTTCGGCCACAAGTGTGTTAGGAGAGTTTTGTTGCTTTGTTCCTGCTACTTGCTGCCTGCTAGACCCGGACTGCCCTTTGGATTATTCTGCCTGCCGACTGCCTTCGGATTTATTGCCTTGGTTCCTGCTTGTTTGCTGCCTGCCCTGACCTGGACTGCTTTTGGATTATTCTGCCTGCCGCCTGCCTTCGGATTTGTTGCATTGGTTCCTGCTTGTTTGCTGCCTGCCCTGACCTGGACTGCTTTTGGATTATTCTGCCTGCCGCCTGCCTTCAGATTAGTTGCCTTGATTCCTGTTTGTTTGCTGCCTGCCCTGACCTGGACAGTTACTGGATTATTATGTTTGTTGCTTGCCCCGATCTGGACTGTGACTGGATTGCGTTACCTGCAGCCTGACCCTTGGACCACCCTGCCTGGATCCAGTCTCGCTGCTGGGCTACCTGGATTATCAGAAGTCTTCTACCCAACGCTACTCGCCGAGTCTCCAGTTCCGAGAAGTTCTACTACTCAAGGTAAGCAGCCATCGGCCTTGGTTCCACGTACCGGTATAACAAGCTATAGATTAGCAGCAGTTTAGATTTGAGGGTCTACTTTTGTTAGATTTGTATTCAATATAATTATGAATGGGAAATATGTGTCCAATGTGTCTTAAGGGATATGCATAAGTATTCTAGGGAAAATTCAATGATAACTGTGTGTATTTTATTCTAATGTGGTTATCTTTGAATAAAGGATTGCTTTAAATGTTTATTTTTTATTTTGTATAATTGTTGATGTGCTTTTTTTCTTCTCCTATTGGAATATTATTTTATATATATATTTATTTATATGAGAGGCTGGGTGGGGGTGTATGATTGGGTGAGTGGGTGTATGTGTGTATATGAGAGAGTGGGTGGGTAAAGGTGTGTATATGTATAGGTGGGTGGTTGAGGCGATATGTGTGAGTGAGGCTGGGTGTGTGTGTGTATGAAAGGGTGGTGGGGTGTGTGTGTGTGTGTGTGTATGAGAGATTGGGGGGGTTAATGTGTGTCTGCGACCGACGGCGTAACACTCATATATATATGAGTGTTACGCCGTCGGTCGCAGACGGCTGCGACCGCTCTGCCTTACCTCTTTTCTTTCCTTCTCTCCTTCCTTGGGCAAGATGGCTGCCTCCGGTGCTGAGTGCCGAGGGCCTCGGCATCTCCAACCTAGCATGGGCGTTCCAGTCTGCCATGCTCACTCCCGTGGCCTCCTAGGGTGCGTGCGCGCACTTCCTCTGCGCTCAAATACACGTCATGGCGGGAACCTCGGGGGCATCCCCACCACATGACGTCAATCATGCGAGTGGGGACGCCCCCGAGTATATCAAGCCTCCATTTCGCTACCACCTTTGAGTTAGCAAGGACTTCGGTTTAGCTACTCTGACTGCTCTAAGCTGCATGCTTAGATGCTGCTTTCACTCCAAGGGCTTCACTCTACCAGAAGCTCTAGACACCCGCTCCTCGGGGGCTCTCGCTTCCAACTTCCCTCCGGGGCTCTACTAATTAAAACAACCGCTTCTCGGGGGTCTTTCTCTCTTTTCTCCATTTCAGGATACCTGACTACAGGTACTCGCTCCTCGAGGGCCTATCTGCCTATGTATCCTGCACCACAGACCTTTGGTCCCATCATCTCATCATCATCAGGAAGAAGCCAAACTCCTGTGAATATCTCTACGATCCGGTGCTCCAACTCCACCCACCAGCTGCGGCATTACCCGCACTGCGGGCTCCCGCCTATTGTGATCATCTGGGTGAGAATCTACATCCGGGCCTGTTGAACATATTGGTACCCTCGCGGACCTCAGTGCCTTACCTTCCTGTCTACATCATCTACCTCCAGCAGTATAATAAAGCACTCCATCCATTCTGTGTCTGCTGAGTTCAGCCCATCGCTGTGGTTCCCCACGGGGCTCCTCCCCAGGGGCGGAGTCATCTCCACAGCGACCAAGGGTCCACAATGCCACAAACACAACAGATTGCTAACTACAGCTCGCGGTCCTGCAGGCCATCCCTGGCCTAGCCCAGCAGATCACGAAACAACAAAAGTCTTTAGAGAGCCTAGCTACTGCCTTCAATCAGTTACTAGGGGTGTGCATTCATTCCCTACGAATTGGTAATCCGCAACGTATAGGGCCATATTCGTTGTATTTGTGGGGAAGTGAAAAGTATCGCGATTCCCCACCAATACAACGAATCTTTGCCGAATTATTCGGCCATCTAAAGGAGCCAATTTAAAAACAAAACCCACCCTCCTGACACCCCCCAAGACTTACCAAAACTCCCTGGTGGTCCATTGCTCCTACCATGTGACAGGGGCTGACCAATGGCACCTGTAGCCCCTGTGACATAGTAGGTCAAAGGCTATCGGCAGCCATTTTGAAACCGGCAGCTGAGGGTGTGAGTGCAGGAGAGGGCTCCCGGACCCCCGCTGGACCACCAGGGAGTTTTGGTAAGTCTTGGGGGGTCAGGAGGGTGGGGGGTTGTAGTTAATTTAATTTTAGCCGGGAAATGAATAAGAATTAACGTATAAACGTATCGGGGGCCCCCCTTGCCGAATGCAATGTATCTGCTCCCGATGAATACGAATCCCGAATGCAATGTATGGCATCCTTCTGCACATCCCTATTAGTTACATGCACACCTGAATTCTTCAGCTCCTCCTGTGAAGGAATTGCTGTCACTAGTGGTAACCCTTAAGACCACTGTACCTTTATCCACACCTACCCGCTTTACGGGTGAAGGCAAGATGTGCAGAGGGTTTGTTAATCAATGCAGCATGCATTTTGCATTACAGCCCACCCTCTTTCCCACTGAAGCTTCAAAGACCACCTACATCCTGTCGTTCCTTGAAGGACGAGCCCTGGCCTGGGCTTCACTGTCATGGAAATGTGAAGACCCTATCCTGAATGACCTATCAAGATTTCTAAAACTTTTAAGTCTGTGTTTGATGACCTGGCCCACCAGACTATCACTGGATCTGCCTTGCTCAATCTTCAGCAAGGTAACAAGCCACTTACAGACTTTGCCATTGAATATAAGACCCTAGCATCCGAATTGAATTGGGACATTGGATGCTTACATGCCATATTCATGGAGGGTCTTAACTCTTGCTTAAAGGACGAATTAGTGGCTCGTGACTTTCCTGATACCCTTGAGTCCCTGATGGAACTGGCTGGGAGAATTGACCGCCAAATCCGCAACCATACTCAGGAGGCTAAGAGTCCACAAAAGTCTACAGTGGGGGCTAACCGTCCTAAACCTGTGCCTATTGCTTCCAGCTTACCATCTGCACCCTTAGAGGAGGAAGAGCCTATGCAACTAGGCCAAAGCCATGTGACCTCCAAGGAGAGACGTTTTCGCAAGCGCATGGGATTGTGCATGTATTGTGGCCAATCGGGCCACGCAGTCCAAACCTATCCCATTTGTCCAGGAAACTGACAGGCCTGGGATCTGCAGAAGGAATTCTCCTGGGCCTCACCTCTCCTACTCCTCCATTATCATTACCACTATCTCTGCTTTGTGGAGGTCTCGAATTTCAGACTCTCGCTCTCATTGACTCTGGTGCTGGAGGTAATTTTATTCTGAAGCGCTTAGTTGAACATCTACGGATTCTTACCACACCAATAGCTAAGCCTCTGCTATTGTTCTGTATCCATGGAGAACCACTTCCTGGAGAAGTTACATTGACCACCCAGGCGATTGGCCTGCGCATTGGAGCTCTACACTCAGAATCCATTTCATTTCTAGTGTTGGAAAAAGTTGGGGCTGCCTTGGCTTCAAGACCATATGCCCCAATTTAATTTGGCCACTTTGGAACTGTCCCAGTGGGGACCAGACTGTCACAGTCGGTGACTTGCGCAAGTTTCACCACTCATTTGCATGCCCACAACTCCATCATTACCTGGTTTACCACCACAATATGCTTCCTTCCAGGATGTTTTCTCAAAGCAAGCAGCTGATGTTCTTCCACTAGACAGAGAGTTTGACTGTGCCATAAATCTGAAGCCTAATTCAGAACCTCCCAAAGGAAGAGTTTACCCTCTCTCAGTAGCTGAGACTAAAGCTATGTCTACCTACATACAGGAGAATTTACAAAAGGGATTTATCAGACCTTCCAAGTCCCCTGCTGGTGCAGGCTTCTTTTTCGTAGGGAAGAAGGATGGCACCTTATGCCCCTGCATCGACTACAGGGGTCTGAATGAAATTACCATCAAGGATAGGTATCCCCTGTCCTTAATTTCCAAACTGTTCGATAGGCTCCAAGGAGCCAAAATATTCTCCAAATTAGACCTTAAGGGAGCTGACAACTCGGTGCATATTCGAGAAGGAGACAAATGGAAGACTGCTTTTAACACCCGTGATAGACACTTTGAATACCTTGTCATGCCCTTCGGTTTAAGTAACATACCTGCAGTCTTTAAAAATATGATGAATGACATGTTACGGGACTTACTCTATCAATGTGTAGAGGTATATCTCGATGATATACAGATCTTTTCTCAAGATCTACAGAGTCATCAGGAGGATGTTAAAAAAGTCCTAAGAGGCCTGTGTGAATTCCACAAAGAAGCTGTACCCTTCCTGGGATACATTGTTTCTAAGAATGGTTTCCAAATGGACCCCAAGAAACTTGAGAGTATCCGGGACTGGCCTCAACCTACAGGCCTGAAAGCACTGCGTCGCTTCTTGGGCTTCACAATTACTACCGATCCTTTATTAAAAACTACTCTTCATTGACAGTCCCTCTAACTGCTATGACCAAGAAGGAAGCCAACCCTGCCAATTGGTCTCCAGAAGCCATCTCCACCTTTCTGATGCTCAAAGAGGCTTTTCAGAAGAAGCCGTGTCTCCGCCACCCTGACCTACACCGTCCTTTTATTGTGGAAGTCGACACATCAGACGTTGGTGTAGGGGCTGTTCTAAGCCAGTATAGCGAATCCAATGTGCTCCATCCTTGCTCCTTCTATTCAAGGCACTTCTCACCTGCTGAAAGAAATTACGGGATAGGAGACAAGGAGCTTCTCGCAATAAAGCTGGATTTTAAAGAGTGGCATCCTTGGCTAGAAGGTGCACAACATCATAGAAACATCTAGAAACATAGAAATGACGGCACAAGAAGACCGAACAGCCCATCCAGTCTGCCCAGCAAGCTACGCACTTTATCCTTTTTTTTTTTTTTATTTGGAGATGGCAGCCCTCCATCCTTCTGCTCCGTGAAGGTGGAACACCAACCACTGGCATCCCGCTGCGTGAATGCCTCTGTGGCTACTGCCGCTCCGTGCATTGTTTTGCTGCCTCCTCTTTATTCATGTCCTCTAGACTTGATGGACCCAGAGGGGCGGATTTTCATACTCCGCGAATAGGCCTACTTTTGTTTGCACTCCAGGCGCAAACAAAAGTACGCTGGATTTTAGTAGATACGTGCGGAGCCGCGCGTATCTGCTAAAAACCTGGATCGGCGCACGCAAGGCTATCGATTTTGTATAGCCGGCGTGCGCCGAGCCGCGCAGCCTACCCCCGTTCCCTCCGAGGCCGCTCCGAAATCGGAGCGGCCTCGGAGGGAACTTCCTTTTGCCCTCCCCTCACCTTCCCCTCCCTTCCCCTACCTAACCCACCCACCCAGCCCTGTCTAAGCCCCCCCCTTACCTTTGTTGGGGGATTTACGCCTCCCAGAGGGAGGCGTAAATCCCCGCGCGTCAGCGGGCCTCCTGCGCGCTGGGCCGCGACCTGGGGGCGGGTACGGAGGGCGCGGCCACGCCCCCAGACCGCCCCGGGCCGTAGCAACGCCCCCGTACCCGCCCCCAAAACGCTGCCGACACGCCCCTGAAACGCCGCAACGCCGGGCCCGCCCCCGACACGCCCCCAACACGCCCCCCTCGGAGAACCCCGGGACTTACGCGAGTCCCGGGGCTCTGCGCGCGCCGGTAGGCCTATGTAAAATAGGCTTACCAGCGCGCAGGGCCCTGCTCGCCTAAATCCGCCCGGTTTTGGGCGGATTTAGGCGAGCAGGGCTCTGAAAATCCGCCCCACAGTGTTTATCCCACACCCCTTTGAAGTCCTTCACAGTTTTAGACTTCACCACTTCCTCCGGAAGGGCATTCCAGGCATCCACCACCCTTTCCATGAAGAAATACTTCCTGCCATTGGTTCTTAGTCTTCCTCCCTGGAGCCTCAGCTCGTGACCTCTGGTTCTGCTGATTTTTTTCTGATGGAAAAGGTTTGTCGTAGTCTTTGGATCATTAAAGTTTGTCAAGTATCTGAAAGTCTGAATCATATCACCCCTGCTCCTCCTTTCCTCCAGGGAGTACATATTTAGATTCTTCAATCTCTCCTTGTATGTCATCCGATGAAGACCCTCCACCTTCCTGGTCGCCCTTCTTTGTACCGCTTCCATCTTGTCTTTGTCTCTTTGTAGATACGGTCTCCAGAACTGAACACAGTATTCCAGGTGAGGCCTCACCAAGGACCTGTACAAGGGGATAATCACTTCCCTTTTCTTACTCGATATTCCTCTCTCTATGCAGCCCAGCATTCTTCCGGCTTTTGCTATCGCCTTGTCGCCTTGTTTCGCAGACTTCATATCATTAGACACTATCACCCCAAGGTCTCTCTCCTGCTCCGTGCACATCAGCCTCCCCCCCCCAATCGAATACAGTTCATTCAGATTTCCACTCCCCATATGCATGACTTTGCACTTCTTGGCATTGAATCTCAGCTGCCATATCTTCAACCACTCTTCCAGTTTCCTTAAATCCCGTCTCATTCTCTCCACTCCTTCCGGCATGTCCACTCTGTTGCAGATCTTAGTGTCATCCACAAAAAGACAAACCTTACCTTCTATCCCGTCCGCAATGTCGCTCACAAAGATATCGAACAGGACCGGTCCCAACACAGATCCTTGCGGTACACCACTTAAAACCACTCTCTCTTCAGAGAAAGTTCCATTTACCATCACACATTGTCTTCTGTCCGTCAACCAGTTTGCAATCCAGGTCACCACCTCGGCACTCACTCCTAAGCTTCTCATTTTATTCACCAGTCTCCTGTGCGGAACTGTATCAAAAGCTTTGCTGAAATCCAAGTAGATGACATTGAGCGCTCTTCCTTGATCCAATTCCTTGGTTACCCAGTCAAAAAAGTCAATCAGATTTGTATGACAGGATCTTCCCCTGGTGAATCCATGCTGCCTCTGGTCCAACAATTCTTCCGACTGTAGATAGTTCACTATTCTCTCTTTCAACAGTGACTCCATTACCTTTCCCACCACCAAAGTGAGGCTAACCGGTCTGTAGTTACCAGCCTCCTCTGTTCCCACTCTTGTGAAGCGGGACCACCACCGCTCTTCTCCAATCACTCGGCACCACTCCCATTTCTAGGGATCTATTGAATAGGTCACACAGCGGACCCGCCAGCACATCTCTGAGCTCCCTCAGTATCCTTGGATGAATCCCATCAGGCCCCATGGCTTTGTCCACTTTCAGATTCTTTAGCTCTTCCCATACATTTTCTACTGTAAAAGGATTTTCATCTATACCACTTCCCTCCAGTTTCTTGTTGTGTAGAGATGGTCCTTCTCCAGGGTCTTCTTTAGTGAACACAGAGCTGAAGTATTCGTTTAATATTTCTGCCATTTCTTCGTCTCTCTCTACACATTGATCATTTCCACCTTTCAATTTCACTATACCACTTTGGACTTTTCTCTTTTCGCTGATGTATCTGAAAAATGTTTTGTCTGGGCCTGATTTCAGAGGAGAGAGGGAGCAGGAGGCGACACAGACAGTCTGGCGTGAGGAAGCAGAGGGAGCCGTGAGATCAGCTGCAGCTGGGAGCCTCTGGGTGTGACTTCATCTGCCGGCGCCGCGAGTTCAAAAGACCGCGGGCGAGCTGTGAGTCCTGGGCCTGATTTCGGAGGAGAGAGGGAGCAGGAGGCGACACAGACAGTCCAGCGCGAGGAAGCAGAGGGAGCTGTGAGATCAGCTGCAGCTGGGAGCCTCTGCGTGTGACGTCATCTGCCGGCGCCGCGAGTTAAAAAATCAGTGAACTGCGGCGCATTGCTGCCACCGGCGCATCGCCTAAGCCGCGTGCGCGTG
This sequence comes from Rhinatrema bivittatum, assembly GCF_901001135.1. NCBI lineage: Eukaryota > Metazoa > Chordata > Amphibia > Gymnophiona > Rhinatrematidae > Rhinatrema > Rhinatrema bivittatum. The sequence continues at coordinate 44,878,583 of NC_042622.1, forward strand.
ACTTAGATCGACTTGGATCGCCTTGGATTGCTTGGAGTTATTGTTTTATGGGGCGGAAAAGGAAAGCTAAGGTTTATACATCATCCCCAGCCCCTCAGGAACCAGGCCCTATGGACACTCATGTCTACAGGATTTCGCCACAAGGGGTCGCTGGTAGGGACTCATTGGAAGTCTCGTTAAGCCCCGGCACAGGGCCAACACCTCTTCAGCCCCCACCAGGAACAACGCAAAAGACCATCACAGGTACAGCAACAGTAAGTGAAGCTGAACTGGTTTCTCAGCCACTGAACATTGCAAGCTCCCCATGTCCAGAGCTAATACAGCAAGGGATAGAAGTGGGAACTTTAATACCCAACATTACTAGCACAAGGTTAGATATCCTATGGAGGATCCTATGGAGGATGATGATTAAATTGGACTCCAATGTTTCGCAGATGAATCTCCCTCTTGGAGCTGTAGTTAATAGAAATAAGATATCTATTCAGGAGCAGGGAAAACGTTTGAACGAGATTGAAACATTGATTCAGAATGTAATTACTGAGGTGGAGAATGTTAAAAAGATGGAAGTGTTACATATTACTGATAATAGTATTATACATTCTAATGTGGATAATCTAGAAAATTTCATGTGTATAAAAAACTTGCGTATAGTAAATTTTCCAATTACGAGGTTGTTATCACCTTTAGAGATGTTTTCTAAATATGTGAAAAAAGTTTTAATATGTAACGAAATTCCAACTGTTTCAAAAATGTATTACTACACTCCTACAATCGGTGATATTCCTGGGAAGGGAGGAGAAAGTTCACCAGGAATATCTACCTTTTTGGAGGAGTCTGTAGATATGATAAATAAGCGAGCAACTTTGTTTGTGTCGTTTGTTTTAGAAAGAGATAAAGAGATTATCCTGGAGAAATTTTTCAAAAATAAGGATATATTATTTTGTGGGCAGAAAGTCTTTATTTTCCCTGATGTCTCTAAACCAACACACACCAGGAGAAGGCAATTCTTAGCCCTTAAAAATAAAACATTAGAACTAGAGGCTACTTTCTTTTTGAAATACCCCAGTAAATGCTTTAAAAATTTTCAAGGAAAGAAATGTATTTTCTTGCAACCAAGTCATTTGGAAAATTTTTTGAAAGATAAAAGTCAGTTACAATTGGAGAACGAGGTATCATCTATGTTAGCCCAGTAAGATAGTAGAAAAGCCTCCTATTCCCTTGATTGAATATATTATTAATATTGGTTAAAGGCCCCAACATTATATGGTTTAATATAGCAGATGTTTTTTTTCCTTGTAAGATTTTCAAGAATGTTATGTGTTAAGCTATGTTATCTTCTTGTATTAATCACAATAATGTGTTTTCATTTTTTGTAAATGACATTTAAAATTAATAAAGTATAAATTATAAAAAAAAAGAAAAGAAAAATGTTTTGTCACCATTTTTAATCTCCTTGGCAATCCTCTCTTCCGCTTGACTTTTTGCTGACTTGATTAATTTCTTTGTCTCCCTCACTTGAATCAAATATTCTTCTTTGTGCTCCTCATTTTGGGTCTTTTATATTTCTTGAATGCTGTTCTTTTAGCTTTAATTTTGTCAGCCACCTCCTTTGAGAACCAGATAGGTTTCAATTTTCTTTTGCTTTTCTTTACATTTCTAACATATAGAGTAGTTGCCTTGGTGATTGCTCCTTTTAGATTGGTCCACTGTTGATCCACATCCCTCTCGTTCTCCCATCTTTTAAGTTCTTCCTCTAGGTACTTCTCCATTTCCTCAAAGTCCGTGTTTTTGAACTGGAAAACTCAGGTCTTTGTGCTTCTTTTCCATATTCTTTTAGTGATATTAAACCATACCATTTGATGATCACTGGTGCTGAGGTGGGTGCCCACCTGGACATCAGAGACATTATCTCCATTAGTGAGCACTAAGTCGAGTATAGTTCCTTCTCTCGTGGGTTCCATTACCATTTGTTTGAACAAAGTTACTTGTATGGCATCCACTATCGCTCTACTATTTTTAGATTCTGCAGATGGGATTTTCCGGCATATTAAAGTCACCAACGATCACCACTTCTCCCTTCTTACCTATCTTATGGATGTCTTCAACCACATCTCTGTCCAGCTCTTCCTTTTGGTTTGGAGGCCTGTAAACCACTCCAATATAAATGGACGCTCCATCATCTTTTTTTAGGTTGACCCATAGTGCTTCTTCCTTGCCCCAACTTCCTTGCAGCTCAGATGCTTGGATATTGTTTCTGACATAAAGAGTCACACCTCCCCCTTTTCTATCCATTCTGTCCTTCCTTAGCAAGTTATAGCCTGGTATTGCCGTATCCCAATCATGAGATTCTGTGAACCATGTCTCTGTGATAGCAACAATGTCCAATTTTGCCTCCGTCATTAGGGCCTGCAGATCTGGGATTTTATTTCCCAAACTATGAGCATTTGTGGTCATAGCTTTTCAGGTTCTCTCTTTAAGGTTATTGCTTTTCCTGGACGCCTTATGAGACTTTAGTTGAGATTTGTTATTCACTTCACTCTTTCCTTTTGTAGTTGTGCCACTGATGACAGAGTTATCCATCTCAATTAGCTTTTTCATTTGGTTATGGATCTTGAAATTCTGCATGCATTGGGTTTTTTCTCTCTTTTCTGGTAACACTTCAATATTTTTCTCAAGAACTTCTTCAGTTTTTAATATAGAGAAGACTTTTTGTTCATTTTGCATTTGGTACAGTGTGTGTCTCCTCATCACAGGTCTAATTCTACCAGAGCCCACTGTAATCCTGGTTTTTAATGAATTCCTTAATGACCTGTTTGAGTGTGGGGGGGGGGGGGGGGTATACTTGTTGGCTGCCCATCTGTCAAGATTGGGTGACTGAGGGTCACATGTGTTATCCTACCTGAGCCTATTGTATCTCTATTTCTTGACTCCTGGTTTTTCTGTAGTATTGGGGAATTATTTTCTGAGTAATGCAATGTGGGTATAATTCTTGTAATTGAAGCTAATTGAGCTTTAACCTCAGTCAGCTCCTTTTTCAAGGAAAAGAGTTGTGCACAAATTGGGCAAGCTCTAAGTTTCCAGATGCTTTCCTGAGAATAAAGGCTCCACAGCAGTTACATTGGATAGTCCTCATTTTGGTAAATTTTTTGATTGGTATTTCCTTTACTGTTAACAATTTACTAATTTATCTTGCTGCTCATGTTAAGTTAGGCAGTCTTTATTAGAAAACAAACCCCAGGGGTAGGGTGGGAGGGAGTCAAACAGTTTAACCTGGGACAAGCTGGACAAGAAATGAAAACACAGACAGGAATTATTCACAGAATCCTTCTACAGTACTTATAAGTAATAAGCAAGAATACTTAGCCACAATGAGAATTCAGTTCCACAAGAGAAATCAGCTCCACCCTGTGCACTGGCAACAATGGCTCTCCTGCTTCTCTAAGTTTTACCTCCCCCAAGTTCTGAGACCCACCCAATCCAGTTGGATCAGGTCACTTCTAGAAGTTTGTCTGTCCTTTTTTGTAAATAGTTTTCAAACAGTCTTTATGCCCCAATATTAAGATCTAAACAGATTATTTGTGCCAGCTAACTCCAAATGAGAAATAGATTTTATCAGATTAAAAGCTGGAGTGGTTTTTTTGTTTTGTTTTAAATCTTAACTCTAAAGCAGAGCAACCAAACAGCAAATTAATTTACTAGAATAATATCTTACTATAAAGAAATGAAAACACAGACAGGAATTATTCACAGAAGCCCTCCACAAAACTTATAAGTAATAAGCAAGAATACTTAGCCACAATGAGAATTCAAATAATTGTGTACACCGATCACAAGAATCTGAAATACCTTCGACATGCTAAATGACTCAACCACCATCAAGCAAGATGGCCTCTGTTTTTCAACAGATTTGATTTCTTTCTGAAGTATCGTCCAGGAGAAAAAACACTCGGGCTAATGCCCTATCACGATCCTTCTCACCTCAGGATGTGCCGGATGAACCCCGTCATATTATTGATCCCAAAAGGGTGGTCCTCGCAGCCACCCACACGGTCCCCACTGGGAAGATGGTGGTGGACAGAAACTTAAGGAAGAAACTGTTGAAGTGGGCACACGATTACCATCTGGCAGGGCATCCAGAACAGAGTCGTACTCTAGCCATGTTGCAAAGATACTATTGATGGCCAACCATGAAGAAGAATGTACAAGCATATGTGAGTTCCTGCGTGGAACTCACATATGTGTCTGTGCTAAGCAAAAACCACCACCCGGGCGTCCGTGGGGCCTATTACAGCCTCTCATCACCAGATGAACCATTGACACATATAGCTACCGATTTTGTAGTGGATCTTCCATCATCCAATGGGAATAACACCATATGGGTCACAGTTGACCGTTTCTCTAAAATGGCATATTTTGTAGCACTACCGGGACTACCCTCTGCTACTGAGTTAGCAAAACTCTTTATTAAACACATCTTCCGTCTTCATGGGATGCCTAAGCACATCTTATCTGACAGGGGAATGCAAATTACTACCAAGTTTTGGAGAGCAATATGTCAAAAATTTGACATTGCCTTGGACTTAACCTCTACCTACCATCCTCAGTCTAACGGTCAGACTGAGAGGATGAATAGAACACTGAAACAATTTCTGCAATCCTATGTCAATTCTAGACAGAACCCTGGGCTGAATTACTGCCTTGGGCAGAATTTGCCCTCAATTCGCATCCTGCTATCTCAACGGGGTCTTCCCCTTTCCAGCTTGTCTATGGAAGACAACCATTACCTCCTCTGCCAATTCCATTGACAGTAGCCTCTCCTGCTGCCCAGGCTACCGCAACACTTGTTAGTTTTAATAATTAGATGTGATGTATCTGCTGTTTTGAAATCTTTTATTAGTGTTTGGTAATATTTTAAACGTTTTTATACGTGATTTTAATTGGCTGAATTTATCAGCAGATTTGACATTCTTTTTATTGGTATGTTTAATGTTTTATATTTCTTGATTGTGTTTGCATTATTTACAGAGTTTGGTTTCTTGTGATTTCCAGTTCGTTTTTTGTCTGCACATTTCAATTTATATTTTTTGATCTCTTTATTCTGTATTTGATGAGCGTCTATCTGTGTTCTGTTTGTGTGACTGAGGCTTTAGGTATTTTGCTAGCATGTAGTTCCTGTGTAGGGATTTAAAACAACCTGGCTTTAAACTGTTTTCCTAATAGGAGGTTTATTGGTGTTTAGGGCCTGATGTAATATTTGCAGTATGACTTTTTCATAGGTTGAGTGCTGGCAATTATGATATGGAAGACTTACTATATTGGAATTGTAGTTCAGTTTATTCCTGGCTTTCTGTCTGCCAAGTGCATATCCACTAGACTTTACCATAGGCCTAATACCATATGGGATCCAGTAACCACCTTGATTACTATAAGAAAGTTAGTTTAATAAGTCTATTAAACTATTATTATTGAAAGTGTATTTTTTTGCAGTGTATGCCTATGTAATATATATGTTGTTGTAAGTGATCTTTTTACTTCAGAAGATTGTACTTTGAATGTCTATTTTCCATATGCAATCTACCTTTTTAGTTGGGGAAGTTAATAAATTTTAAAATGGAAAAGAATGCATAAGTTTTAATTATGTGGGGAAGGGAGGGAAGGGGAATGAAAGGCTGTAAGATTTGTCTAGGGCATCTAATACCCTTGTATCAGCCCTCAGAGAGAGTGTGTCACACTCACAGAGTCCTACAATTCACCATCCTCTCACACCCCCAGGGGACAGATCCTGGAGAAGGGTAGGAGGCAGGCAAAAGGAAATGGAGGAGTCCTATTTCTAGACCCAGGAGGTGGGGCAGCCAAAGGTCGTCCTGGCCCATTAAATATTTCTCCGGTGTCCCCTAGTGCAGACGTCGAAGACTGAGAACAAACTTAACAGGCCCAAAAATTGAGCAGTGGGCTGCAAACAAGGGAAGCCAGGATTCAAATCCGATTGCCATTCCTTGTGACCTGGGGCAAGTCACTTCACCCTCCATTGTCTTCCCCCTAACCTGGCCTTTGGCGATTTGACCTGTACCGGGCCATTGGGGTGGGGGGGGGGGCATTTCATCCTTCGCCTCAGGCAGCAGATTGCTTTGAGCCGCCCCTGCGTACATGGCTATATTTAGCCTGTATCCAGCTAAATTCAAGTAACTAGTTACCCAGCTAGAATTCAGCCGGATAAGATGGTGTTCCTGGGGCGGGAAGTAAGCATTCCAGGGAGGAGCAGAGTTAGAGGTTAAGTTAACCGGCTAACTCTGGTCGCATCATAGGTTGTACTAAAGTAAACCAGATATGCTTATCTGGCTAACTTTAAGATAGCCGGGTAGGTTTATCTGCCTAACTAGCTGAGCTGCTCATCAGCTGAATATAAACCTCAGTGTGTATAGTTTTTCTCCAAACTTTTTCATAAAAACTTTTATACCTCATTGAGGTGGTTTATTTTTTATTTTTGCAAAAAACATTTTATGAAAGCAAATTTCAGGCTTAGTTTTACTATACACTAGCAGCTTTGCATAATTTTGCACTGCAGCAGCTCATTAACTTTGCTTTAAAAAGAATTTTGCATGCCTAAAACTACACAGTTTTGCAATTTGTGAAGCAAAAACATTTTGTAAAAGCATGCTTCACGTGCTTGAAGAGAATATAGTGCATGCTACTTCATACAATGCACACTATTTGCCATTTTAGCACTTGAAGCAGACTTTGCAAAATGTGTTTCTCTTTACTACCTCAGCCTCTAAATGTGCAGCTGTCAAATGAAAGCTATTGTTTAACTCAGATTTTCTAAAAGCCCATAATGCATGCCTACCATTCAGCAAACCTTAGTCCAGGTGACAGGAAGGGACTTAGCAAAGTGGCATTTTGTATTAAAAGCCCAAGGATAGGTAGCAGAAGAGAACAATAGTTGCTTTGATGAAACAGAGTATAAGAAAAAGAAAGGTAGCTTTCATCTTGTCTTGATATTCAATGCATCTTTAGGTATTTTCAACAGAAAAATCATATGAAACGGATTAAATATCACATCATTACTGATTTTGAAGACAGTTTACAGTGTTGCTCTACAAACAAGGAAGGTCAACTTATTATTTTAGTCTTGTCTTTTCATTCAAGTTGTTTTTCTTAATGCTTATGTATGCATTCTTATTCCAAAAAATACATTCAACTGAATCGTGGCAGGGCAGGGGGAAGATATTATAAAGAACTCAATGTACTCTTTGTTTGCCACTTTCCATTTTTCGAAGAAACTGGAAAAAAAAAACACGTCACCACCATTGCTGCCCTATAATATGGTAGCCAGGGCATACACTTTTCCTCACATCTGCCCTTTTACAAAGAACCAAACAATAAATACACAAACATCAGAGTGGAATCAATAGGCCGCAGCCTTATTACCATGTATAACCAGGGGCTCGAGCCCACCAGAACCAAACTTAAGGAACTCCCAGTTAACATCCACTACCGGCCAGCAAGATGATCACCACCAAGCCACTCAGCCTGCAGGTTCCTGAATAACACAAACTCACTCCCAAGACCACACCACCGCCCAGCTACACCCAGTTGCTCCCCAATAATTCCAGACATGACCACTGTAAAGTCAGCAGACAATTCATTATAACACTGAACCCCCAAACCGGGTCGGGCAACCCGCCACAGACACGGGTATGAAATAACCTGTGACCCCCAAAGATACAGTCCTGATTCATAACATAACAAATCCTCCAGGGCCTCCTGAAATGAATTCAGGAACAAATCCAAACCGATAAAAGACATGTGGAATCCATCATATCAGAACAGACCTTGATTCAAGACCCATGACCACTCATGATGGATATGACAAACCCCCCCCCCCCCCCAACAACCTCAAACAAGAACCAATCTGTTAACTGGCCTTTGCCCGACTCCTACATCAATTCACCAAATTACCTTGTTCATCTCAGAGGGCCTTGCAATTTTATTGGACCAGCAATTTACAGCAGGAGGTAACAATATAGAAATAAATGTTAAATCTTTTCTAACCATGCTGATGAATTTGCACCCCGACATTCTACCCCAATCATTCCCCCCTAAGTGAATAACCAGCACATGCGGCTGACCAAACTGGTCCAAACCTCATCACAAATATGTGATCAACTCATCCCAAAGCATCTCTCTACACCCCAACCAATGAACAAACATACGATGTTGAGTTAGGTCCAATTGAGATCCATATGGGAGTCCGCATGCATTCCTATAGGCCCACCTGATATAGGAATGTCCAACAATCCATGCACCACGCCCCAAGCATGCAGTACCTGGAAAAAAAAACAGTTAGTAAAATGCTTGCATCAGTCACTTTACTCTCCATTGCCTCAGGTACAAACTTAGGCCTGGATTTATCAAAATGCACTAAACATTGCATGTGACAGGAAAAGAGGTGTGTTTTATGGTAATAGGCAGTTTATTGCAAAGTGCTCTAATACCTATGTGAAATGCTAACCTTTTCATGCTTTGCAATTGTTGTATTTCCTGCATATGACCACTGGGTGGACCATTTTTAGTAGTTTTGAAGCTCCTGGAGAGCCAGCCTAGCTGTGAGAGAGAGAGAGAGACTAGCCATAATGCCCTCATATTAGTTAGGTATTTATATCTCTATGAGAAGCCCACCTAGTAATTTGAGGTGATGTTTAGGTATTAGTGTAGGGTTTAGGGGCCACTTTGACATTCAAAGTGAGATGTATGAACAGCACAGTGCTCTCTTGTGAAGATTTGAGGACCTTCGAAGTGAGGAAACTCACCAAAAGATGAGATTTGTACAATGTTCTCTCAACCTTGCTTGATGGACTCCCTCCCCCAGGCACAGGCAAAAACATCACCCTACTGTGAGCCCACTCCTCTTTTTCAGATTTGCATTGCACTATGCGTTATGGTGCTATCTCAGGCATTAAAGGGGTTTTCACCTGCATTAAAGGCGCTTAACGCATGCGAAAATGCGATTTGATAAATGACCCAGTTAGATTGTAAGCCCTCTGGGGATAGGGAAATACCTATAGTACCTGAATGTAAACCACTGGACAAGCCTGTTGCACGTCCCGCTCGCGCCTGACGCACTCCTGGGTCTGCCCACCCTTCCTCCATGCCAGCCAGTCCCAGGTCAGCCTCCCTTGCATCTGCCGCCAGCTCCACTCAGCCACGGCGTTCCGTGGCGGCATTCCCCGATGCTTCACCTCCCAGCTCCAGCCAGGCCTCACGGTGGGGCTTGGCATCCTCCATGGCATTGGCCCTGCCCCTAGGCACACTCGCTCGGATTGACCAGCCTCTTAAAGGCCCAAGGGCAGGTCCCAGCTCTGTGATGCACACAGATTGATCCCTGTTTAAAAGGAAGTGCCTCACATCACTTCCTTGCCTTGGCAATCGGGTCGATCACCTAGTGATAGCAAGTTTGCCTTCCTGCATTCCAGTGTCTTGCTCCTGTGTCTCCTGTTCCAGTCTCTCTGTTCCAGCGTCTCCTGTGTCTCCAGTTCCAGCGTCTCCTGTATCTCCTGTTCCAGTGTTTCCTGCTCCTTCATCTCTCCATCCCTGGTAGTACCCTTGGGACTGATCTCATGGTACTGACCTTTGCCTGTTCTTGACTACTCCTTGATTGCTGCCTGCCCTGACCTCTGCCTGGAACACCGACTACTCTCGTCTGCCACCTGGAACTCGACCTCCTGCTTGACCCGACTACGCCCAGACTGACCTCTGTTACTGACCCTGCCTGGCTGACAATTCTGCACCAAGACTCTGACCTTGATTCTCGTTATTCACTCGGACACTCTATTTTGGCCTCCTGCGACCTCTGGACGTCCTTATCTGAACACCGACCACGCACACTTGTTCATGGTGGGAACTCCTTTGAAATTTCTCTCTAGGAGACCCTGTGAGGCCCAACTAAGACCAGGTGGCTCGGTAACCAAGGGCTCAACCTGAGGGAACCCCGGGTTGCTATCGGTGAAGCTCCAGCTAACCTCTGTCTCCTCCTGTGCTCCACCTCCTGGTGGCAGGCACTCTCCAGGTCCAACCAGAGGGCTGTACCAATCCTGCACCAGGCCAAGGGTCCACTCCCAGCACAATAGGTTGCCAAGGCCATGGACTCGGTGGAGTCTCCTGCCTTGCAGGCCATCCCTGGCCTAGTAGCTCACGTCCGAGAACAACAGTGAACCATAAAAGCATTAACCTTGTCTGTGTAGAGACTACGGTCTCTTAAGGCCAACTCAAAGGGCTGGGTCCAACCAGTGCCCTCACGGGCATCTCTGGCCCTTCCTGCTCCACCCCGCTTCAATGGAGATATGTGCCTCTGTCAAGGTTTCCTCAACCAATATTTTATGCACTTCACATTACAGCCTGAACTGTTTCCAAGTGAAAATACCAAGATCACTTTCATCCTCTCACGCCTTGAGGGGAAGGCCCTAGTATGGGCTTCCCCACTTTGGCCAATATTACTTTGGGAATGTTCAGATGACATCCTCTGTCACCTCTCCCACTTCATCTCTGTGTTCAAGCAAACCTTCCAGGACCGCGGCTGACAGGCGGTTGCGGGTCACCAGCTCCTTCATCTTCATCAAGACTCACATTCACTCACTGAGTTCACGATAGAATTCAGGACATTAGCCACAGAACTGAGATAGCAAGAGGACTGCCTACGGGCAATCTATCCGGATGGCTTATCTCCTGCCCTCAAGGATGAGCTGGCCGCTTGCGAGATTCCCACATCTCTAGATGATATCATCTCCTTGGTTGGCAAGATCGATCACCGCCTACATCAGCAACATCACAAGGTAAAAGCCTCTCGGCCTTCTGCTCTTCTCCAAGTTTGTGCTACCAGTTCTAAGCTCAAGGCCTTACCGGCACCTCCTCATTGACAGAGGAGCCGATGCAGATCAACCTCGGGTGCTTGTCTCCTGAAGAGCGCCTTCGACGAAAGAGGGAAGGTCTTTGCCTGTGTTATGGTTTTGAGGTGTTGGAGTGGATTCTTGGGTACTGTGGTGATGGTACCGCCCACGGGGAGGAGCCCCATGGGGAACCACAGTACTAGGCTAGACTCGAGACATGTAAACACAGAGATTTGTCTTTTATTATACAGCAGACTGCTACCAGCAGAGATAGCAGTATTGAGGTGATCCAGAGGTAGCAGTCCAGGGGCTCTCGGCAGAGGAGACCCGTCTCGCAAAGATAGTATAGGGAGTGCAGGATGCAGGTTCCCAGTGCTGATCTGTAGATGAGACAGACTGACAATGTTAGATTACTTACTAAGTAGGTAGCTTTATAGATGGAGATCCCAGCTGGCAAAAGTAGTTGGATACAGGCACCGAGGCAGGGAAAGCAGGCCCTCAAGGAGTGAGTACCTGATCCCTGATAGGCACCTGAAGGAAAGCAAAGGGCCCCTGAGGAATGGGTACCCAGGTTACAGCAATTACCCCGAAGGGTTAGAGAGAGCTTCCAGCGGCAGCAGGGAAGGAGCAGAGTAGCTTGGACCGGACAAGTCCAATCCTTGCTAACTCGATTTGTTAGCAAATGAAGGGCAGGCTAAATACCCGGATGGCGTGACATCACTCTAGGGGACCGCCCTTGAGGTTCCCATGACGTGGGTAAAGACGTGGGTGGTATGGGCGCGTGCACCCTAGGAGGTGTGTTGGCCACCGCAGACACTAGGTCATTGCGCCACCTTCCTGGTGTGAAGGACCTGGACCATCCGTCAAGCCAAGCAATATATGAGCCTGTGAAGAAACACAAGGAGCCGAAGCAAGAGGCCCAACAAACTCTACCATTCCAGGACCCCTGTCCAGCATCCTAGTCACCTCAGTCAAAAGACCCCAGCCCAGATAATACCCAGGAGCAGGAAGCCACCCACTCTTGCTTGGGATACTGAATGAGACTTCCAAAATCAGGCCCAAGTGGCCAATAGAAAGGGGGCCACCCCAGCTGCCTCCGCCCTGTGCAGAAAACCTCCCCTGGGAGCCCAGACTCAGTTGCTGTACCGCAGAACCTTCTCCCATAGGACCAAATTGAGGACCTGAACCCTCCCATAGCCCTCTAAAATTAGCGGCCTATTCCCCAACTCCCGTTCCCCAATACGACAGAAAGGCAATGTTATGCAAACCCACAGAATGCCCCTTCCCTAACAGTCCCTCAGTGCCTGGATGAGAAATCCCACATGCATTGCCACCCCACCATTCAAGCCACCAACTACCCGGCCCTATAGCTCCCATATCAATTGTCTGACCCAAAGCACAATCAGCAGCCTGCCCAATGAGAGGGCAGGGAATGGGCAATCCAGCACATTGGCAGTGGAAGAAGCCACTGCCACCGCAGGGCACTGAGAGAAAGCCGCTGGAGTCAACGACATAGAGTCAGCTGCGCCACAGATGCTGCCCAAATGAGAAGAGCTGGTAAGGGGCACATGGCATCTGCCACAAAGACCCTCTCCCTGTGGAAGATTGAGAGCACCATGACTATGCCAGTGAGAGCACACTCCCTGTCCTCCGGGCCTGCCCTGACAACCAATGCTCTCAAGAGCGAACTGAACGGGCGGAATAGACTTTCCCTCTCTGACAGCAGACCAGGACCGTGCACCATCGGGCGCACTTACCAAAGGAAGGCCTGGTTCCACAGCAAAGCCCTATGGGCTGCCCATCTCCGCAAGGATTTCCGCCACCACAGGCAGGAAACCGCTGGCCTCACTGACGTCCTCAGCTGCTATGGCCACCTCCTGCAAATCCATGACAACGCTAAAAACTGAATAGACCGCAAAGGAAAAGAAAAAGCCACTGATGCAACCGCGACTGCGTCACAGACAAGTAATCTTTGCCCCTGACTCACACATCCCTGAAACCCAAACTCCTCCCCTTACCTAATTGGCAGAGCGCCCGAGAGCCAAAAAGCTCCCAGCTCACTATGGTTTAAATTTAAACCATGTAATAGTCCTACCCTGCCTGACTGGAAATCCAGTCAAACTAGCCTCCTCCAACTCTCCCCCACCCCCCATGGCCTGCTCACAAAAGTGAGCCTGGCACCATATTACCATGGGCAACCAGTAGGGATGTGAATCGTTTTTTAACGATTTAAATTATCGTCTGATATTTTTAATCGTTGAAGAGTGCGATACAATAGAAATTTCCCCGATTTATCATAAAAAAAATTGTTAATCGGGTTAGTGCGCACTAACGGGAGTTAGTGCGCACTAACAGAAAACAGAATCCCTGTTCTGACCTAGCAGACCGCTGGCGTCGGGACGGGGTTTTCCAGGTTTCGGCCGCTCGGCTGGGTACTTGCTTCCGGCGCATAGCGCAGGTCTCTCCTAACTCATACTATCGTGAAATGCAATTTAAATTTCTATGGAGGGCTTATGTATCCACGTCGGTGGCATTCCACTCTAACTTAGTGCCAACGGCCACTTGTGGGAAGTGCAATAAGGGGGTGGGTACTCTCTCGCATCTTTTTTGGGGCTGTCCCATAATACAGCAGTTTTGGAGACGGGTAATTGCCTACTTGGCTAGATTGCTGGGCACCCCACTACGTGCCTCCTCCCTACTGATTCTTTTTGAGTCTATACCCCTGGCACGCATACAAACAGCAGGACACCGTAGGCTTTTTATGAAAGCTTGTTTTGTAGGTAAACGGATGATACTTCTTCAGTGGCGAGAAACTGTGGCACCTTCCTTTTGGGCGTGGCAGAATCACCTTCATCGACTTATGCAGATGGAACACTTGACAGCACATGCCTCTCCTCGACAACTTCGACTCTTCTTGACCATCTGGGAACCGTATATTCAAGCATTACCACATCGAGCACGCAGCTTGATTTTGAATACTTGAAAGCTACTGTTTTGAACTATGATATTCTGGGTCGTTCTATTTCCAGTTTCTGCATCACAGTATGACTGTTGGGGATGTCTGTTGGGTGGGGGGGGGGGAGGGTGAGTTGCAGTTCTTCTTCCTGTTGGGGCATGTAACTGCGTTTTACTAGCTCTACTGACTGTCAGACACTGAAGTGTACCTCTGTCTGATGGGCTTGTTCTTGGTTTTCTATGTATAAAATGCAATAAAAATTGTTTATACTAAAAAAAAAAAAAAAAACCCCAGAAAATGATACAATTTGACACTTTTCAGGTCAGTTAAGGTCAGTTTAGGAATGAATATGTATTCCTATTGTCTGCCCTCTTATTTATTGAGGTTACCAAGGTTCCCACTGAGGTGATGGTTTAATATATGGGGGATGGGAAATGGAAACGGTTGGTAGCTTGACAAAGGGAAGGGAAAGGGGGAGATGAAGGGCCAAGCAGTCCCACTCCCTGGTCTCTGAAGGACAGATCTCTTCAGAAAATCAGAGCTGCTGAATGCAGGGGCTGTCTCCCCCTTCAGATCCCTCTTCCCCCCCCCCCCCCTTCACTGTGCTCAAGTTTGCAATTCCTGTGTTAAACTAAACTTTTTTTTTTCACTAGAGTAGAATAAAATAAAATGAAGTACTTTGTGTATTAAACTAAAGAAACTTTACATAAAATGAAATTAAGTACTTCTCTATATTCTACTTTAGTGAAACAAAACATTTAATAAAGAAACTTGCAACCTGAGCATCAAAACATTAACATACTATAGAAAAACTAAACAAAAAACTGTATTAATTTATTATATTTACAGTGGTTACATTTAAAGAGCAGGCTGAGGCTAGACTGGCTACTGGCTAGTGACTACTGCTGGCACTGTCACTGCTGCAGCCTGCTGGCACTTTTTTTCTCTTTCTGGCTAGTGCACACTAACAGAAAATGATACAATTTGACACTTTTCAGGTCAGTTAAGGTCAGTTAGGAATGAATATGTATTCCTATTGGCTACCCTCTTATTTATTGATGTTACCAAGGTTCCCACTAAGCACAGTGAATGGGGGATGGGAAATGGAAACGGTTGGTAGCTTGACAAAGGGAAGGGAAAGGTGCTGATCCCTGATGAAGGGCCAAGCAGACCCTTCTCCCTGGTCTCTGAAGGACAGATCTCTTCAGAAAATCAGAGCTGCTGAATGCAGGGGCTGTCTCCCCCTTCACATCCCCCTTCACATCCCTCTTCCTTCCCCCCCCCCCCTCCCATTCACTGTGCTCAAGTTTGCAGTTCCTGTGTTAAACTAAACTTTTTTTTCACTAGAGTAGAATAAAATAAAATGAAGCACTTTGTGTATTAAACTAAAGAAACTTTACATAACATGAAATTAAGTACTTGTCTATATTCCACTTTAGTGAAACAAAACATTTAATAAAGAAACTTGCAACCTCAGCTTCAAAACATTAACATACTATAGAAAAACTAAAAACATTGTATTATTAATTTATTATATTTACAGTGGTTAAATTTAAAGAGCAGGCTGAGGCTAGACTGGCAACTGGCTAGTGCAGTGATGGCCAACCTTTTGAGCTCAGTGTGTCAAAATTCATAAAAAACCAGAGCATAACTCGGGTGGTGTGTCACTTCTAGAAAAATCCATAATTTTGTGATATTTGTAGCTCTAATTAATAACAAAGTTATAATTTTAATATATGTACTGTATTTATTAATAAAGCAAAAACAAATAATTCTTTACCTTACCTGCTTAGTGACTTTTTTGTTGCTGAATTTCCTTGGCTAAATCTTCAATTGAAGGTTGGTATTTCGTACACTTCAAGCCCAAGCAAGAGTTACAAACTTCATTTGTCAGTCGGTTTCTTTTATTGGCTCCCATTCATTTTCACACCACTCCCTCCCCATCCCCCAGGCATGCACATATTCATTCTCACACACACAGACCCCCAGGCAGGCACCCATGCATTCACACACATACACCCCCCAGGCAGAGTCCCATTCATACACATGCACACACTAAAGGCAGACCCCCCTCTCTTTTGCCAGCAATCTCGGAACCTCTCTCATTCCTCTGCTGCCACTGTCACTGCTGCCAGATGGCTATTGGGGAGGTGCCGATTGCTGCTACTGACACTGAAGCCCATTCTGCTGCCTCCTCTGTGCAGGCCCTGTGGGCTTCCACTTTCTCCATGCTGATCTCGTACATTGTGAGATCGTAGAGATAGTGCTATTCTTGCACATTCCCAAAGATTACATGTGCCAATCACTAAAAAGTAATCTTTTTTTTTGCCTTTGCTGTCTGATCTTAGTTTTCTAATTGGTTGGTCACAGGCTTTTTTTTTTTCCACCTTCCCTTTCTTATTTTTTTTCCAATTCCTTTTATATTGTCTTTTTTTCTGTTTCTTTTCTCTCCATCTTCTTCCCTCAAACACACAGTCAGGTTCTCATTCTCACATGCATTTCTCTCTCACACACACACACAGGCTCTCACTGTCACATGTTCTCTCATACAATCATTCATACACACAATCTCTCACTGGCACATGCAGTCTGACTCTCACACACAGGCTCTCTCTCTCTCTCTCCCACATGCTGTCTTGCTCAAGCACATGCTGTCTCTGCAAACATTCAGGTCCTCACTCTCAAACACAATCTCTCAACTCATCTCAAACACAAACACACACTCTACAGACCCTCAGCCTCTCTCTCACCTCTGGGCCTCCTCTTCGCGGGTCGCCACAGGATGGGCCTAGAAGATCTACCTAGAAGATCACAACTTTCTGTACCCTTCCCAATATGGTTTCCGCAAATCACGCAACACGGAAACCCTTCTCATTTCTCTAACAGACCATATTATTATGGGGCTGGACAAAGGCCACTCATTTCTTCTAATTCTCCTTGACATCTCGGCGGCATTCGACACCGTCAACCACTCCATCCTCCTGAATCGCCTGTCAGACATAGGCATTTCCGGAACAGCCCACAGCTGGTTCAAGTCTTTCCTTAGTAATAGAAGCTTTAAAGTCAAGATTAATAATAAAGAATCGCCGTCGACAAATTCTTCCCGTGGTGTACCCCAAGGATCATCACTATCTCCCACTTTATTCAACGTCTACCTCCTCCCCCTCTGCCACCTGTTAACTAGTCTCAACTTAATTCACTACATTTACGCCGATGACGTGCAGATTCTGATTCCCATAACAGAATCCATTACCAAATCACTCTCGATCTGGAACAACTGCCTACAATCTATCTCCAGTCTCCTCAGCAGTCTTAATTTAGTTCTCAATGCCTCAAAGACTGAACTACTCCTCATTTCCTCCAACCAAGACAACCTCACTCCACAGACCCAACGCAACTCACACCACAACTCCCATCTCACCCATACTCATGTAAGAGATCTCGGGGTCATATTAGACAACCGCCTCAATCTAAAGAAAATGATCAACACCACAACCAAAGACTGCTTCCACAGACTACAGGTACTAAAAAGACTCAAACCTCTCCTATTTTTCCATGATTTCAGGACAGTTCTCCAATCCTTAATATTCGCCAAAATAGACTACTGCAGCGCTCTCCTCACAGGCCTTCCCAGCTCAACCACCAAGCCGCTACAGATGATACAGAACGCCGCGGCCAGAATTTTGACCCACACCAACCGGAGAGAACATATTACTCCCATCCTCCGAAACCTACACTGGCTACCAGTCAACTTCAGAGTCCTACACAAATCACTCACTTTAATACATAAATCCATCCATAATCACCTTCACCTCGATCTCGAAATCCCTTTCAAACTCCATACCTCCAGCAGACCGATTAGAGAAAACTACAAAGGAGCACTTCAACCCCCCACAACCAAAGCCACGCGCCTCATCTCGACCAAAGACCGAGCGTTCTCAATAGCAGGCCCAGCCATCTGGAACAACCTCCCAGCAGATCTCAGGCTGGAACCCTGCCTAGTAACATTTAAGAAAAAACTCAAGACCTGGTTGTTCCGCCAAGCCTTCCCGGACCCCTCAGACACACATTAGACGACGAACCGGCTCATGAGCAATGGAACCCAGATCCTCTCTAAATACTACACAAGCATCAGTACTTTCATAATAGCTCAACTAGCACTAGCACGGACTTTTAGGTCTTAGTTTCTTAACTTACTACCCTTTTAAGCCTTCTTTCCAGCTGTTTAAGCTTCCAAGTTTTGCAGTCCTTGTTAAATGTAACTTTGTTTCTCCTGATTATAATAAGTTGTTTATGTTTACTGTTTATGTCCCTGTTCGATGTAAACCGACCTGATAAGGTATTTAACTTTGAAGGTCGGTATAGAAAAATGCTAAATAAATAAATAAATAAATAAATAAATGGGCCCTGCAGCGGCCCTGATCTTCTCAGGCCGCGGTGGCCCTGCTACCGGGCCTCTTCTTCTCGGGTCGCTGCGACTTGGAATTCACAGTGGCCTGTAAGCACAAGTGCTGCTCCTCTTCTGCACGTGCTGATGCTTCACCTCCTTCCTGCCCGTGTGGCTCTGGCAACGTTTACTTCCGGGGCCGCACAGGCAGGAAGGAGGAGGAGCATCAGCGCGTTTAAATGAGATCTGTTTCTTCGGCTCACTGCCTATCGCTGCGCCGAATGAGCCTCCCTGCGCCCGAGGGCATTGGGGAGGGGGGGGGTGGAGGGGTCTGGAGGGTGGGGGGATACTAAAAATCTAATTTTAAAGGGTCGGCGCAGCCGGAAAAAAAAAAATTCCCGATAGTCCTTGAAACGCTGCACGTGTCAGCAAAAACGTCTCGGCGTGTCTCATCTCTGACACGCGTGTCATAGGTTAGCCATCACTGGGCTAGTGGCTACTGCTGGCACTGTCACTGCTGCAGCCTGCTGGCACTTTTTTTCTCTTTCTGGCTAGTGCGTGCTATATCTGGTAGCAAAATGGCCACGGGGAACAGCACCAAGCATGCGCGGCTTAGTGTGCACCTCTAGCTAACGAACATTTCCTCAAATGTTACTTTTAAACCATTAAGTAACAATTTTTGATAGTGTGCACTAACTGTGTGCACTATTCAGAAAAACGATTTAAAAAAAAAAAAAATCATGCCGATCCGATTTTTTTCTCCCCCCAGCCGATCCAGATCATGAAAATGATCGGGCACATGATTCACATCCCTAGCAACCAGGCACAAGGCCCGTCTGCTCTCTCAGAATTCATTTAAACAGTGTAGTATAGATGTGGAAACAGAAGGCAGAACACACCAAATATGTTAATTAGAAGCAAGAATGTGCTGCACAAACAGACTTTATGGTCCGTAAGTTCATATAAGCATTTAAAGTTTTAATGTAGAGACAAATGAATTAATCGCTGATATTCAGGGCCGCCATCAGGAATTTTGAGGCCGCATACAGCCAAAATGTCTGCTCCAGGGACTCCGCGGCTCCTCGGCCTCCAGCTAGCAAGCAGACAGCGACGGCCCGCGCGCTTTGCCGGCGCATACTGTCTGACGCGGCGGTGACGTCACAGCCGCGTCAGACAGTGAACGCTGGCAGGACAGAGCGCGCGGACGAGTCTCTGTCTGCGGTGCTCTGTAAATCAATGCTATGTGTGTCTAAAAGACACGCATAGCATTGATTCTCTCCCTTCTCTGGGGCCCGCACCCAGGGCCGGCTCCAGGTTTCAGTAGGCCTCTGGGCGACAGACTGTCGGAGAGAGCCTCAGTGGGCCTCTTTGCCATGAACTAATACATCCCCCAAGCGCACCTGCCGCCTGGCGGCTGCGGGCCCCCATATGTGGCAGTAGATCCTGGGGCCCCATATTGCAGGCCCAAGAATACTGCCCTGATGGCGGCCCTGCTGATATTAGCAACAGTCCAAATCAGTTCATATACTTTTACAGCAACTAATGTGACATTCTTCTGTCTCCCGACACGGTTCGTGTTCACATAAAGCTGCATCGGGAGGATCAAATCTAGAATAAAAGCAAGTAAGAGGAAAACTCAATACTGCCTTTTACGTGGTTTTCTACTGTACTGCTATATCTGTCAGTCATTTCTTAAGCGCTATTGCTTTCAAGCTTCGCTACACTTTGTTTGAGCAATTATTGATATTTTTTTCTAAAATGTCTTTATAAGGTTTTCATAAGGTTTGTACTACTGGCTCATTTTGCCTTTTTACTATTTTGCTTGTTTCTTTGCCTGTGCTGTTTTCCTTTTCAGATTCATTCATGTTCATGCACGCAGGCACACATTTAGTTTACTTCCAGTTTGGTATGTATCTCCTCTGCTCTGTGCCATAATTTTGGTCAGTTTTTTGTAAATTGTACCATTATATATATATAAGATCTATCTATATCTCTGTATATATATATTTTGATATATATATAGTCACAAAACAATAGAGACAATCAAACAAACAGCTAATGTGTTCAATTATGTTGCAAACTGTTGCAGACTGGACAGTGGACCCTTGGGCCGACCTGGTGGAGGAAGATGGTTGGAAGAGAGAGCTCCGCGGAGATGGGATAGGCCGGGAGGCGGTACTAAGATGAACGCAGGAACAGAATCTTCACCCTGGAGATCCGAGATCCCCCCAGGAGGAGCCCGTAAGGACCCGGACCACTGGGACTTAGAAGGCAGTAGCGAATCCTGAAGAGAAGATGGAATCTTCACCCTGGCGATCCAAGATTCCCCCGGGAGGAACCCTTGAGGATCCGGACCACTGGGACTTAGGCGGCAGAAGCAAGTCCTGAAGAGAAGATGGAATCTTCACCCTGGAGATCTGAGATCCCTCTGGGAGGAGCCCTTGAGGATCCGGACTGCTGGGACTTAGGCGGCAGCAGCGATTCCAAAGCGAGGACGGAGCAGAAGTCGAGACAGGTGACAGACACGGAGTATCAGAGGTGAACCATGATCAGGAACCAAGGAGACAAACTGAGAAGAATCCGGAAGATGAGCAGGATCAGGAGCAGCAGAACCAGGATCAGGAACACAGCAGGATCAGGAACAGGAACACAGCAGGATCAGGATCAGAAACAGAGCAGGACCTGGATCAGAAACACAGCAACTGGTGCCTCCAAGGAGAGAACCTCGTTACTAGGCAACCTCCTTAGCCAGACGCCAAGCTTAAATACCTTGCCGGCGTCTGACATCATCAAGGAGGCGGGCCGGAATTTCCTGCAGTTGAATCTTTAAAACAGTCTCCCTCACGCGAGAGAGGAAAATAAGGACCTGGTCGCGAGTCTAGCGACAGGGACCGCAACAGTAACCCCCCTCTTACGCCCCCTCTTCAAGGGACCCGGTTTACCAGGATGGTCTTGATGAAACTGTTGCAGGAGAGATTTGTCCAGGATGTTGCGAGAAGGTTCCCAGGTGTTCTCCTCCTCACCGCAGCCCTCCCAAGCCAACAGATACACCCAGCGGCGGTGGAGGAATCGGACATCAAGGACCTCCCAAACCTGGTATGTGGGATCAGCAGCAGCGGAGGTATCCGCAGGGTCTGGAGGTCTTCGATGAAATCTAGAAAGAACAAATGGTTTGAGAAGAGAGACATGAAATACATTGTGAATACGTAAAGAAGTGGGTAATCGTAAGCGATAGGAAACCATTACAACTCTCTCAGCAATTCGGAATGGATCGCAGAACTTAGGAGCCAATTTCTTCGAAGGCAATCTAAGGTGAATGTTCTTTGTGCTTAACCAAACTTTGTCTCCTGGAAGAAACACTGGTGCAGGTCGATGATGCCGATCGGCATGCCTCTTGGCAGAGCTTGCTGATGCAGTTAATCTGGTTTGGATGGAATTCCAGAGATTATGCAATTGCTGAGCAGACACCGGGGCTGCCGGTGATGGAACGGTCAGAGGCAGGGGTAGCGGTGGATTAAGTTGCTTGCCATACACAACTTGAAAGGGTGACTTCCCCGTGACTGAGTGAATCTGAGTATTGTAAGGGAATTTGGCCCATAGTAGTAACTCTACCCAGTTGTCTTGTCTCTCATTGGCAAAGGCACGAAGAAATGTTTTTAAGGAACGGTTCATGCGCTCAGTCTGGCCGTTACTCTGGGGATGAAAGGCAGTAGAGAAACTGAGTTGAACCCCGAACTTCTTACACAGGGCTTTCCCATAACGGGCCGTAAACTGGGGGCCCCGGTCAGAAACAATGTCCAGTGGATGTCCATGAATCCGGAAGTTGGCTGAGTGAAAAGCAGAGTTAACTCTGGTGCAGATGGTAATTTGGCCAACGGAACAAAATGGGCCATCTTGGAAAAGCGATCTACCGTTACCCAAACAACTGATTTCCCGTTCGACAAAGGTAGATCCACCATGAAGTCCGTGGCAATATGAGTCCATGGTTCCGTGGGAACAGGCAGTGGTTGCAGCAACCCCCAAGGTTGGCCAATACGAGGCTTTTGTCTAGCGCAAGTGGGGCAGAAACTTACGTAGCTTCGAACATCGGTTCTCACATTTGGCCACCAATAATAACGGTTTAGCAAGTCTAACGTTCTTTCTCAGCCAGCATGACCACCAGAAAGGGAGTCATGGGCCCACCTTAATACCTCCTTTCAGAGACGCTTTGGGATTACCGTCCTTCCTAGTGGGCTCACTGTCACTGCCGCTATGTTGATTCTTACTGGATCAAAGATGTACTGGGGAAGCTCTCCCTCTTTTTCTAGTTCCATAGTTCATGACAAGGCGTCCACATGAGTATTCTTGGCCGCTGGACGATACCGAAGTGTAAAGTCAAAGTGATTGAAGAAGAGGGACCACCAGGCTTGTCTAGGGTTTAACCGCTGGGCTTGGCACAATAATTCTAAATTCTTATGATCGGTGTATACTGTAATCGGGTGCGCTGCCCCCTCCAGCCATTGCCTCCATTCTTCAAATGCTAACTTGATTGCTAGGAGTTCCTTGTCTCCTATACTGTAGTTACACTCGGCTGCTGAAAACGTTTTGGAAAAGTAAGAACATGGAAGTAGTTTACCCGAGCAAGAGTGTTGACTTAAGATTGCCCCTACTGCAATGCTGGAGGCATCCACCTCTACAACAAAAGGATGACGCGGATCTAGATGGTATAAACAAGTGTCCAACAAGAATGCTTGTTTCAGATCCTCAAAAGCTTGACAGGCTGCTTTGGGCCATTCTTTAGCATCCGCCCTCTTTTTGGTTAGCGTGGTAAGAGGTGTGACTCTGAGGGAATAATTAGGAATAAACTGTAGAAGTTTGCAAATCTAAGAAAACGTGTAACGCCTTCAACCCCACAGGGCGAGGCCAGTCCTTTATTGCAGACACCTTTTCCGTGTCCATGTGGAACCTGGTAGAAGAAACGATATAACCCTGGAAGGGGAGTGACTCACATTCAAACATACACTTTTCTAGCTTTGCATACAATTGATTGTCTTTGAGAACTTGCAGTACTTGTTTAACATGTTGAAGATGGGACTTCAGATCTGGTGAATAAATCAAAACATTATCAAGATATACTATTATATAGGAGTGTAGCATTTCACGCAACACCTCATTCATGAGGTTTTGGAAGATTGCCGGACCGTTACATAGGTCAAAGGGCATCACTAAATATTCGTAATGCCCGTCTCTTGTGTTGAAGGCAGTCTTCCATTCGTCCCTGGGGCGGATTCGAACTAGGTTGTAGGCCCCTCATAGATCAAGTTTGGTAAAAACCTTGGCCCCTTGTAGTCTGTCCAGAAGTTCTGGGATTAATGGCAGTGGGTACCGATCTCGCTTGGTTATGGTGTTAAGACCCCTGTAAGCAATGCAAGGTCTGAGCGAGCCGTCTTTCTTTTCCATGAAGAAAAACCCCGCCCCAGCTGGAGATCGGGGGGGTCTGATAAAACCATTAGCGAGATTCTCAGAGATGTACTCAGACATAGCGTGTGTCTCTGGCAAGGATAGAGGGTATACTCTCCCACACGGTGGAATGGTTCCTGGTAAAAGGTCTATTGCACAATCGAAGGGGCGGTGCTGAGGCAAAATATCCGCTTTCTTCTTGGAGAAGACTTCTGCAAATTCAGAGTAAGGTGCAGGTGGCAATACGGAAGTAGTCAACAAGGACAGAGACGATGGACCCTGAACCTGGAGACAGTGATCAAAACAAAAGGGACTCCAACGGACGATTTGTAACGAGTCCCAATGGATCATGGGCAAATGGCGTTGTAGCCATGGTAATCCCAATACTACCAGGTGAACCGCTTTCTCCAGGATCAAAAAGGAAATTTCCTCAGAATGTAGCACTCCGGTCTGGATAGACGTAATCCTAAGAAGAGGAGGACGAGTAAGTAATTGAAGTTGCTGTACCAAATCGGAAAGAATAAAATTCCCACCTGCTCCAGAATCAATAAAGGAGAGTGTGTTGAAAGACCCTCCAGGATATTCTAGTGTCACTGGTACAGTACATTGAGGAGCAGCATTTGCACAGCCTAGGAGTAGCTACTCAGTTTTGCCTAGGCCTTGGCGTTTTCTGGATGCTCTTTGCATTGGGCTAGGAAGCGACCCTTGCTGCCACAGTATAAACATAGGCCCAAGGCCCAACACCTTCGCTTCTCCTCTGCAGTTAAAGGCGTGTGACCCAACTGCATAAGTTCCTCTGTAGAAGAGTCGGAGTGTGTCGCCCCAGGACTTGACAAGGTTGTCAAGGGTCTAGAGAAGGCAGGTGCCAAGGATATGGGTCAACGTGGCGGACATCCCTCCCTTACTCTTTGCTGAAGTCGACGGTCGATCCGGCCAGCAAGGTCAATTACTCCGGTGAGGTCATTCGGAATGTCCATAGTCACCAACTCATCCTTAATGCGCGGTGACAGACCCTCCAGAAAAACTCCCCGGAGACTGTCTTCCCCCCACCCTACCTCCATAGCGAGGGTGCGAAATTCAATTGCATAGTCTGACAGGGAGCAAGCTCCCTGTCTCAGCTGTAATAGCTCTGACGTAGCAGTGGGCAAGCGTGCGGGTTCATCAAATGCTTGCTTGAAATTAAGGATGAAATGCTGCAGATTACTTAATAAGGGAGCCTGGCGCTCCCACATTGGTGATGCCCAGCTTAACGCCTTCCCTTCTAAAAGTGACAAGATGTAGGCTATTTTCACAGAGTCCGAGGGGAACTGACCAGGGAGTAGAGAGAACCTGATGTAGCACTGGTTCAAAAATCCCCGGCAGCCTTTGGCCTCTCCTGCGTAGCGTGAGGGCGCGGACAATTGAATGGGAGCAGTAATGTTCACAGTAGGAGCAGGAGGCGGTAATGGTGATGGCTCTAGCAGAGTGGCATCCAGGCAATTCGCCAGCCTCTCGACGGTGGCAGCCAGAACGTCGAGACAATGTTGCTGCTGTTGCAAGCGTTGGGCCATTCCTGGAATGGCTTGCAGACCAGAGATATCCGCCAGGTCCATGGCGTAGCAAACTGTTGCAAACTGTTGCAGACTGGACAGTGGACCCTTGGGCTGACATGGTGGAGGAAGATGGTTGGAAGAGAGAGCTCCGCGGAGATGGGACAGGCCGGGAGGCGGTACTAAGATGAACGCAGGAACAGAATCTTCACCCTAGAGATCCGAGATCCCCCGGGAGGAGCCTGTAAGGACACAGATTGCTGGGACTTAGAAGGCAGTAGCGAATCCTGAAGAGAAGATGGAATCTTCACCCTGGAGATCAGAGATCCCCCCGGGAGGAGCCCTTGAGGATCCGGACCGCTGGGACTTGGGCGGCAGCAGCGAGATCAAAGCGAGGATGGAGCAGAAGTCGAGGAGACAGACACGGAGTATCAGAGGTGAACCGGGATCAAGAACCAAGGAGACAAACCGAGAAGAATCCGGAAGATGAGCAGGATCAGGAACAGCAGAACCAGGATCAGGAACATAGCAGGACCAGGATCAGGAACACAGCAGGATCAAGATCAGAAACACAGCAGGATCAAGATCAGAAACACAGCAGGACCAGGATCAGAAACACAGCCGGACCAGGATCAGAAACACAGCAACTGGTGCCTCCAAGGAGAGAACCTCGTTACTAGGCAACCTCCTTAGCCAGACGCCAGGCTTAAATACCTTGCCAGTGACTGGCATCATCAAGGAGGCAGGCCGGAACTTCCAGCAGTTGAATCTTTAAAACAGTCTCCCTCGCGCGAGAGAGGAAGGTAAGGACCCGGTCGTGAGTCTAGCGACCGGGACCGCAACAAATTATACAAATTATAAATATGGAAGTGTGGCGAACACTAATATTGCATTTGTATTAAACAAAATATTCTTCTTTTAAATATTTCACACTCAGGACAATGCAATATCGACTTGCGAAAACTGGCATTCATGATTGAGCACCTGCTCTCCTAACGTGCATCAATTCATCTCTCCCGGGCGCCTGATTTAATATTTAAATGGGCTGTCGTGGTAAAAAGGAGGCGTTAGGGGAAATTCTACGTCCCTAGTGCCTCCTCTAAATCGGGCATCCAGGAGAGGTGGCTGTCAGTGCAGGTTAGGAAAACAGACACTCAATTTTACAAGCGTCTGTTTTCCTAACCCGTGCACAGCCACGGGTTAGGAACTGACAAGTACATTTTCAAAGGCCTACGTGCGTAAAAAACGGGGGTTAGGCGCGCATTTTAGAATGGACTTGGCCATGCATGTAACCCTATTATGCGCAGAAGTGCCAGCCTCTCCAAAGGGGCAGGCCGAGGGCAGGGGTGGGCCGAAGCAACACCATTAGCCGCTGTCCTGGGGAAGCACGTGTTGGCAGCCAGCCGGCGCGAAGATTTCTTCTGCTCCAGAGGAGCAGTAAGCAGTAAGTAACAAAACCAAAAAATTAGGGATAGGTAGGGTTAGGTTAAGGGTCGGAGAGGAGAAGAGGTAGGAAGGGTAGGGTTAGGGATAGGAAAGTTCCCTCCAAGTCCGCTCCTTAATTGGCTCCTTGCCTTAGCCACTTTTGCCTTGCTGCCTACCCAGGTCTACCTTGCTCTGTGGCTTCTGGGCCTTCTCACTCATTGTCTTGCCTTGTGGCCATCCGGTCTTTTGCTCTTAGCCTTGTCTTGTGGCCTAAGAGCCTTCCTTGCTTTGTGGCCTATTCTGACTTTGCCTTGCTCCGTGGCCTATCTAGGCCTCCCCTGTCTTGCTCCTCAGGGCCTTCCTGTATCGCTGCCTTCAGGCTTTTATGTTCCTTGTTCTATGTTGCCCTTATCTCACTTTGTCCTGTCTTGTCTTAGTCTGTTCCAGTCCAAGCCTTGGTTCCAGCCTTACCTGCAGTCATTTCCAGTCCAAGCCTTGGCTCTGGCCTTACCTGCACGCTGTTCCAGTTCCATCCTTACCTGCACTCTGGGTCTCACTGTTCACATCCATGCATTGATTCTAGTGCTGCATTATCCAAGCCCTGTGTAGGGACCCTCTAGGTTCATAAACTAAATTGTCCTTAGCTAGGAGTTCATAGTTTGCAGACCATCCCTGCTGGCACCTCCACAGAGCCTAGTCTGGATAGGTCAGCAGTGCACTATAAAAGCAGGCTATGCAGTGTTAAGATACTGTTTAGCATTAAGTTGCCTTTCTGGTGTTTTCTACTTTTTTGATCCCACAGCCTGAACTCTGCCCTGAAAAGTACCCCACGCTCTGGAAGTGTTGTGTCTGTCAGTTCCGGATGTCCTCTCTCCGCCCTCCTCACCTCTTTGGTGCCTCCCTCTTCATCCGCGGGAAGATTGGCTGCCGTGGTGTCCCTCTGCTGAGGTCCTCCGGTGTCCCCGGACCGGCTCGACGTTGCTGACCGCCATGTTTCCTGGAGGCTTAGGGGCGTGTGCGCGGCGCGGCCCCTAAGCCTCCAGGGGCCGCGCCCCTTAGGGGCGCGTGCGCAGCACGGCGATGGTGCGAACCTCGGGGGCAACCCCTGAAGATGACGTCACCTTGAAAGGATATTTAAGGTCCCAGTATTTGCTAACAGTTAGCAAGGATAAGGATTCGTTCCTATCTACGCTACTCTGCCTCCTTGGATTAACCAGGGGTATCTGCTCCTCGGGGTCTTCGTTCTCTCTCTTACTTTGTTGATTGCAGTCTGGAACCGGTACTCGCTCCTCGAGGGCCATTGTTCCCGGACTTCTTCAAATTTGCTTCTGCCTGGAAGTCTTCACTGCCAACTACATCTGTGAGTTACCATCGCTCTCTCAGAGCTTTCCCTGGAACCAGGTACTCGCTCCTCGAGGGCCTATATATTCCAGTTCCTGGGCTTCTATGAGACATTGTGTGAGTGTTACCATCGGGATCGGTACATGATATCTGCTTACCCTGCCTACTCACTATATTTCAGTTTCTCTGCAGCTCAGCCTTCAGGGATTGCTGTTCCAGTATCTGAGGGACTACAGCCTAGCCGGGCACTCCAGCTCACTACTGCCACGTCTGGTGGTTCAGTGTACTGTCTAATAAAAGAACTAGTGTGTGTCTGTCTCCATACTCTGAGCCTGACCAGTGGTCCCTCTCGGGATTCCCCTCCCGTGGGCATGGTCACCTGCAACTGGTCCAAAGATCCACCCACAACTCTCCTACATCACTACAGATTGCTAACTGCAGCAACTCCATTCATAACAGATTACCAACTCTGCTAGCAGGTTCCTTACAGATTGCTAACTATCTGATTGCTCCTCCCACAGATAGCAGGTTCACATCAGATTGCTAACTCCACTAGCAGGTTCCTTACAGATTGCTAACTCTATCTAATTGCTCCTCCCAACAGATAGCAGGTTCACATCAGATTGCTAACTCCGCTAGCAGGTTCACATCGGGAAGAGTTTATCTTAGAGGAGTGGAAGAGAAGTTTGAGAAGGGCTATTGTTTTTGTCTGTGAGTGCTGTTCTTTTTGATCCTCTGCCTGACTTGAGGAGGATTTTGCCTCTGCCTTTGGAGATCAGGAATGTGATGTGACTCCCTCCACCCAGCTAAGAAGGGACAGACATGACCAGATAGAGAAGAGAGAAGTATTTTTTTGTAGAGACTTGTGTTCTTGTTTGGGAGGAATTCTTTTGCCACCAATTCCTGCCCACTGAGAAGTAGGAGAAATTATGGACTTTTGAACATTACTTCCTGCCACCAGAAGTCCGTTTTGTCATCAGATAAAGAGATAAGGACATCCCAGCCCTATTAAGAACACACTCTCTATCACTCAAGAGTGTTGGGTCTGTTCCTTGTGTTTGCCATCCAAAAGGTCTAAGCTAGTAAAACTGAGACAAAAGCACTTTTAGATGTTGTTTTTTGTATGAAAATAAATTGGAGAATTTTTGTTGGAATTAAGTATTTTTGGTTGCAGTAAATTTTTGTTGAACAGAACTCTCTATCAGAAAGTCTAGCATTTTTCTTCAGAGTCAAAAGTGCCCTAAAAGTAAGGACATCCCAAGTATGAGTACATCTGTCAGAGCAATAAAGGGAACCTTGAAAGACTGTGTGTTAGTCCCCACCCCCATGAGCCTAGGGCCCTGGAGGTTTATCCTGCTCCCTCCCCAGCAGAATGAATCCCATCACCCAGTGGACAAATAGACCGTGATTAGCAAAAGAGAAGGAGCGCTGGGAGCAAGAGTGACCCAAGGGACAACCGTGAACACCTGCATTCTAGCATGTTCCCGAAGATGGTGTTACACCTATAATGGTACAATATTATGAGGAATATATTATAGATCCCCCCTCATTAATACATCATCATCACACACTAGGAATCAATAACAATAAATGTAATACAATTCCAAATTGTTACAATATCAAGTATTTCACATCAAATGCATAATTCCATTCAACACATAGCATAATATTGTTCAAAAATGTTTATTCATAGTGCACTTAACCCATATATATAATCTGTATGAAATAAACATTTTAATCAATCAAGATGGAGAACCTCATCCATCTTTTGACTGTGGACATGTCATGTTTACATCACATACAGTGATATTGAAAACTTCTACACATATATCAAATCCTTGTATCTTAAATATCCCTATTTCTTAAATATCCCAAAACCACATTCACACTCATTCATACACCTAAAATCCGAACCCACCCATAAAATCCAATTCACAATTCAATATTCATTCATTATTTTATACATCCCATATATTACTATATTGCATCCCCAGAATTACAATGCTGTTAACTTATATTTGAATCTATAATGCACAGTCTTTACATTGCATTATATACATTTTACTTCACTAATATTTCTATACATATATGTAATATGCCACTCCAAAAATTGTTAACTATATATTAGTTCCACTTCCATGATGTTTTGTCACCCTATTCCAGTGAAGTTCACCCCCAGCAGTATTCACCCCAACAAGGTGCCTTGTTTTGCCCTAACAAGGCTTCTTCAGAGGAAGTCCTTAACACAATTTGATATCCTCGGGGATAAATTCTCGTTCACACTCAGATTCCTGAATATGAACTGGAATAGGGTGACAAAACATCATGGAAGTGGAACTAATATATAGTTAACAATTTTTGGAGTGGCATATTACATATATGTATAGAAATATTAGTGAAGTAAAACGTATATAATGCAATGTAAAGACTGTGCATTATAGATTCAAATATTTATGTATTTATTTATTTATTTCGGGTTTTTATATACCGGCATTCGAGAACGCAGTCCCATCATACTGGTTCACATAAAACAAGGGTGTATCGTAAACATAAACTAAAACAATGGTGCAGAAAAAGGCAGTTACATATAACAGGGTGATTAGAACTTGGCAGAGAAAGTAGAGAAAGGACAGGTCATTAATTCAAACATATAAACGATAGTGGAGATGGTTAATCATGGTGTAGGTAAAGGTAGGGATTGGTCTGGATGAAATAGATCAGTTTGAGTCCGGGAATGCTTGTGTGAATATCCATGTCTTTAGTCTTTTTTTGAAGGTTGAGATGCATGTTTCCAGTCTGAAGTTTGAGGGGATGGAGTTCCATAACGGTGGAATGGCTGTAGAGAATGCCCGATCTCTTAGTGTGATGTGTCTGGTAGATTTGGGCGGTGGTACCTGTAGCGTTCCTTTGTATGCATCTCTTGTTGGTCTTGATGAATTGTGTAGTTGGAGAGGGATCTGTAGGTCGATGGGAGCCAATAGGTGGATATTTTTGTATGTGGTAAGGATGGCCTTGTATATTATTCTAAAGTGTATAGGTAACCAATATAAGTTAACAGCATTGTAATTCTGGGGATGCAATCTACCTTATAAATGGCCTGTGACCGACGGCCCGCAAATGCGCAGTAGAGACCAGCTCTACCGCGCATGTGCGGGCGAGCACGTCGCTCTGAGGCAGCTTCAGAAAGAAAAAAAAAATGGCGGCGTCCAGTGGCAGCAGCGGGCGGCGGCAGCGGTACCGGCAGCGGGCGGCGATGGCGGTAGCGAGCGGCGGCGGTACCGGCGGCGACGGCGGTAGCGAGCGGCGGCGGTAGCGGGCGGCGACGGCGGTAGCGAGAGAGGGAGGGACGGACTGAGTGGGAGGGAGGGACGGAGAGAGATAGTGGGAGGGAGTGACTGAGTGAGAGGGAGGGACTGAGTGGGAGGGAGGGATTGAGTGAGGGGGAGGGACTGAGTGAGAGGGAGGGAGTGGGACTGAGTGAGAGGGAGAGGGGGGGACTGAGGGAGGGAGTGGGACTGGGAGAGAGAGGGAGGGGAGTGGGACTGAGGGAGAGTGAGTGGGACTGAGTGAGTGAGAGGGAGGGGGGAGGGAGTGAGTGAGAGGGAGGGGGGAGGGAGGGATTGAGTGGGAGGGAGGGACTGAGGGAGGGGAGTGGGACTGAGGGAGGGAGAGGGAGGGAGGGAGTGGGGACTGAGTGAGAGTGAGTGGGACTGAGTGAGTGAGAGGGAGGGAGAGAGGGGGGAGGGAGTGAGTGAGACTGAGTGGGAGGGAGGGACTGAGTGATAGGAGAGGGAGGGTGGGGAGGAGTGGGTGAGGGAGGGGGTGGTGAAGAGTGAGGGGAGAGAGAAAGAGGGGGAGGTGAGAGACAGAGGGATGTAGCCCGTTTTAACGGGCTTAACGGCTTGTATAGTAATATATGGGATGTATAAAATAATGAATGAATATTGAATTGTGAATTGGATTTTATGGGTGGGTTCGGATTTTAGGTGTATGAATGAGTGTGAATGTGGTTTTGGGATATTTAAGATATAAGGATTTGATATATGTGTAGAAGTTTTCAATATCACTGTATGTGATGTAAACATGACATGTCCACAGTCACAAGATGGATGAGGTTCTCCATCTTGATTGATTAAAATGTTTATTTCATACAGATTATATATATGGGTTAAGTGCAATATGAATAAAAAATTTTGAAGAATATTATGCTATGTGTTGTATGGAATTATACATTTGATGTGAAATACTTGATATTGTTGCAATTGTATTACATTTATTGTTACACCTATAATCACATTCCTCATGTACCCTACCTTCATCCAACCTGATCAAATCTCATTTTTTATTTATTTAAAATCCTTCTATTCTGCCTGTATCAGCTCAGCTGCGTTTGGCAGTTTACATAAAAGTTTGCATCCGTTTTTAAAAATCAAAACTATGCTACCTGAAGAGGAAGATTACAGTTTAGGAGTCTTACTTTAAAAATGCAAATGTGGAAATTAGTGAAATGTTATGTCCCTGGATAATGTTTCTGGGATCAAGGATCACATTTTTAATTTTTATCCCAATAAATATGGAAATTGGATTAAGGTTTGGGTTAGATATTTATAAACAAAACCAACTTGCATGAAATATGTCAATTGTCAAATCAGGTTGGCTAGAGCATGAAGAATCCAAACCAAGCCGTTGCTGGCTCACAGATACCCTAACCATATTGTCTCTAACAACTCGAGCTGGCCCTTGAATTGGCAAAGAACGCAGTTCTAAACTCTCACCACTCGTGACTTCTAAAATACCACATATGCCAATATAGCAGCTAAGAATTCTAAAGAAAGTATTATTCTAGGCATCAAAGATGACTATCCAAGCATGTAAATAAATATTCTACTAAATCAATAAACATCTATCTTGGCAGACCATAAAAGGGACAAGTGATAATGTAACAGACCAACAATTGTCCTTTTTTTTTTCCATTTTCTTTTCATCATTCATATTCCCGTTTACAAGTATATAAGGAGAACCCAGCAGTACCAGAACAAAAAAGGAATTAAAAGGCTCTGTACAGCTCCTGATCATTAACTTCTTATTCAAGCGAGGATAGCAGAGGTAAAAAAAAACCAACTTTATTACACTTCTTAATATTATTTTATACTGCTGGGCATGAGAATGTGATGGGAAGGCAAGATGAATTGCCCCTTTTATGGATTATACATTTGTAAATTTCTGCCCTGTAGGGGAGAAAACTTAAGTTTTGAACCAATGTTATTTTATACTAACTGAGGCTCTGCTGGACCCTGGAAGCTGTCAGACCTTGGGGCAACTTGGCGTGGTGGATCCCCACATATGGTGAGACCAGAATACTGTATCAGTCTGGTGTGCACATTGGTATATCATGGAATACCCATATGTTACTGTCTTTAATGGCTGGGAAACACCCTGATGTATTAAACACGTGGGTATTCCTTATTCACTGATATTAATGGTCTCTTACCACAGAGATGTAATTAGTTTCCATTTGCTAAAGGACTCATGCCTTCAACAATAGTCCCAATTTGACACCTGGGGAAAATTCCTCTTTTCAGATCTGCGATTATTTAATATCCAAATTGTAACCCATAAATAAAAAAAAAGGGAATGTTGAATGGCTAAGAAAATCTGGCAGAAGGTGCTAGCTTCCTAGACCCAAAACAGAGGCAAAAATGCAGGCTACTAATTCAGCAAATTTACTTCATGGAGCATGGGGTACAGTTCTTAAAGGACTTGTCATATTAGAACAGGAAGTGCTTAAGTGCTTCTCAAATAGGCAGGAATATAAAGTGGACAAAAACTTCAGTTACATGTCTTCAAATCTTGCTGTAGAAGAAGGAAAACATTTTTAAATAATACTTTAAACTGAAAGATGGCATTTTTAATAGATTACTAAGAAGTTATGGTTGAAGGAAACAGATATCAAATCCTGATATTCCAAGTGTTCCAGGCAGAACGTTTGGGACTGATCTTCTAACAGAACATAGTAGAATGGGGACTACTTTAGCATAGTTGTTACCTCGGTTCTTTTGGCCAGTGATATATCTTCATGTAAAGGTCTAATGTATAGCCTGGCCCAAGTGGCAGTTGGTAATATAAGAGAAACAAAAACCTTTTCAAGCCCTTGCCAGTGAACCAGTGATAAACATTCTCTATAGTGATTGTAAAGAACCTATTTATCTATCAAGAATAACCCATTTCTTTGAGAGGGGAGCAATCTGATGCAGATAGCAATATTTGTGAGTTTTGGCCTCGCCATGTGGAAGATTCAGATGGTGTGATTTGACAGTTTATAAACCTTAGCCACCATCTCACAGTGTGGATTTTGTAGTTAACCTTTCAGAAGGCAAGGTGTCCCTACCTCCTGTTCATATTTTTGTTAGAGCTGTGGATTTTTAGTTGGATTTCAGAGTTAACCCTCTTAGGAGCAGTATGGCCTTTGCTATTCCCAGTCTTTTGATTATTTTTCACCTGTGTGTGATGATCTCCTATTCCACAAGGGGAGGGGGGTGAGCTCTTGCGAGAGTATGGCAGTGTAGATTTGATTTCAAAGGAGAAGGGGAGAGTTTTCACTGTGCTGTCCAAGTTGGGCCCTCAGCTTAGCACAGAGAGGGAGAGACATTGCCCTGCCAAGTCACCAGAAGTGGACTGGAGGGGAGAGAGAGAAATAGGATATTTGCAGTTTTCTGAAGTTTTCTTAAGTTTTGCTCTGAGCCTTTTCACAGGCAGAACCCCCTCTTTTCACAGGCAGTGCCCCTCTTTACCCAGTTCAATAGGAGGCCACAGTGACAATGCAGAGAGAAGTGTCTTGATCAGAGATTTAGTACCAAAAGGGAAGGAAGCTTTTTCTGCCACCCTTCCTTGCCCTAAGCTGGAAGAACTGCTTTCAGTGGCCGGCATTTCCTCTAGGAGGGCTGTATCTGCATCAGTTTTGAAGAGGAGTTTGGAGGAAGAAAATAGAAGGAGGACATCTGGAGACCCTCAATGGAGTTTCCACCCCTGGGACACAGGACGCTGCCAGGTTGGAGTACAGGATTCTTTGTGGACCTCAGGTACTGGTGTAACCCCATCCTGGTGTGCCAACCCAGCAAATGTGGGTACATAAAGCTATTTGCCTACTCTTTGGGGCAGGGACCATGGCTAGCTTCTCTGACTCTTTCCTTTCCAAGATGCAGGTCCTTTTGACTAGGGGTAGAAAGGAGTCTTCTCAAGTCCTAGAGCGGGATGGATAGTTTCATGCGCTGAATTCCCTGGGCTAGGTGAATTGTTACACTTGGTGCTGGGTGCTATGTGCTGAGTGCCAAAGAATACACCGGGACCATTGAGTGACTGTCCAAAAATAATACTTTACTGCAAACAACGTGGTTGAATTGCACAAATAAATAGGTTTCCATCTCTATTTTCTCTTTCTCTTAATATACAGTTCTTGTGCTCTCTATCTGTGCAAGAGTGTATTATTAGAGCCAAGGATCTCCCTGTCCTGGGTTAGGTAGACCTTTCCAGTTAGGGCCCTTTGGTGGGTGGAAACTTCTCCCAGCTGGCACACAATTGACTCAAGACGCCAAGTGGGTGCCCTCCCCTATTTCAGATGATTTTATTACTCACAGTTAGTTGTCCTTTCTTTTGATGTGCATCCCAGGTAGAAGGGATCCTGGATGGAACTTCAGTTCCACCGATGAGTAGGAAGAGAAGCAGAAAAATCACTTCCTCTCAGATCTTGGAAAAAAAAAATTACTTCTTAGTTCCCCAAAATAGATAATTTCGGAGGTCCTCTGCAACAGGTCTCCAACACTTCAGGGACAGGTATTCCCTAAACCTGGGTGTCTTCGACTCAGGGTTCCCCAATCCCTGAGCCTCAGAATGGCCCAGGCCTTTAGCAGGGCTTCTTTACTCAAAAATCCAAAATCTAACTTGGTCCCTGGACAAAACACTGTGTATCTCGTTAGAGAGTATAGCAGTGAAGTCCAAACCTGGTGTGAAGGGTCTTAGAGGGTCTCCAAGGCTCCAGGTAGGCCAAAAAGTAACTTAGGAAAAAACTCCAACCGCTCTCTCTAATTTCCAACATAAACTGCCCCCAGGGCCTTTTGCGGAGATCTGCTAAAAATGCTTTTGTAGGGGATATCCATTTCAGCCCCGCCACTGGGAGGGCTGTCACAAATTGGATCCTCCCTCTAATTCCTTTTTCTAATTGCACTGCAATTCATTACCAGGGCTTAATGGTAACCCGAAAAGGTGCCAGGTTACACCGGGTAGGGTATCCATCACGGTTAGGACACCTCCAGCCCAGTTGGCACACTTATTCTCAGTCATGGAAGATAAGCCAGTTTCAAGCCCCTGCCTGAAGGGACACATCCACAAAAGTCAGAGATCAATTAAATCGTGGCTCTTGTAAATCTAAGGGTCCTGGATGTAACTGGCTATTTCATCTGTTGCACCTCTTGATTAATTAAAACTCAATCCAAGTAAACT
This sequence comes from Rhinatrema bivittatum, assembly GCF_901001135.1. Lineage (NCBI taxonomy): Eukaryota > Metazoa > Chordata > Amphibia > Gymnophiona > Rhinatrematidae > Rhinatrema > Rhinatrema bivittatum. The sequence goes on from NC_042622.1 coordinate 44,915,039, forward strand.
TTAATTTGAGCTCCCACCCAGAGAGCCCTGCCTGGTTTGAAAGTATACCTGTCCCAAAGAGCCATGGTAACACACTCGATTGGGAGAACACTATTGCCTGGGCCAAGAAGGTTTTCCTTCAGACCCACAGAAAGGACCCACCCCTTGAAAAAAGAATGTGGGGCAAAAGACTGAGGAGCAAGCCACAGTTAATACATTCTTTTATGGCCCTTTGGCTTTAAAAAAGAAAAAAAAATCAAACCAGCGGTTAACCAAACACACTGTTTAGTGCAGATTCGGTTGAGATATGAAAGTTTTACTTGAATTGTGAAGTCACCGAGGATCCCCCTGAGGCAGTAATATTCTGAAACATTGGCTCTTGTTAGGAACAGTTTCATTAAGGAAGGATATGCGACTCAGTGTGGAGATATTCTCAACAAGATAAGTGATTTTGTTTATAAATTCTCAGTGTCATTCACATACAGTTGAATTTGCATCACACATATTTGAATCTGCAGTGTACACGTTTTATCTATTTTTTTTTAATGCAACTTTCTAAAATTTATAAAAAAAAAACTAAGGTTAAACTTTTTCTGCGATCGATGATTAAAATGAAGGGCTAGTAACCAAGCATTAAATTAGAGCTTTTAGCAATGTGACTCGCCCATCTTAATGAAGGTCCCATACATGAATGTGTGAGGTTAACTACTATGTGTAGTATGTGATATATTATTGCATATGGTGAGACATCAGAATTTTTTGGCTATAATTTATAGGGAGTTTATTTGTCTTTGATATATTTTTTCACTTCTTTTGGACCTTTTTTTGTTAGCCTTTGGAATTTGACACATTCCCCAGGAAAGGGTTACATAAATTGGCGCCCAGCAATGTGAAACAAGAGGGAGGTGGAAATGTGAAACTGTGTATTACTTAAAAAAAAAGTGATATTTTGCAACTATATCATGATTTAGAGTATTACAAAGTTAAACCGTGAAAACTGCTGAAATGGCTGTTTTTCTCGCCTTGGGAAAACAAAACAGCAAATAGCAGAGTATAAAAACGACAGCTCTTTAGCACGAGGCATGGTCTGTGAGGAGCATTCAGCCTGCGTGAGTTAGTCGAGACTGACGCAACAGTTTTGGATATCGGTTGATGCAGGATTTGTGCGAAAATGGCCAACGTCACAAGATCCAGGATCTACAGCACCACCAGCATCCAACCCACTGCTTGGATGAAAAGCTGTGTGGAACACTGTGGAGCCGAGAACAATACTGGATCTCCGGATCGAGGTGTTGCTGCTTCTGCAGCGGCGGGGCCTATCAGAGCTGCAATAAGAGGTGAAGCAACTACCTTTTTCACCCTTCGTGGGAGGATTAAGTTGACCCTCTGGGGATGCCAGGCACTGGGTGAGCTGGAGTGTGCCAACTGTTTCACTCTGCAATCAGCGCAGCCTCTTCAGCTGCAGGCCTGTTGCTGTTTGGCCTCGGTGTGCAACACATACAAACTAGCAAGCACGCTGACCACTTCAGACGTCCCGGGCCATCAGCTGGTCACGGTGTTCAAGAAAATAGTGAAGAAAGGACATTAGACATCGCCGTCCAAGGCCTCTGAAGGGAGGAGCTGGCCCAAGAGTGACTGAGTCAAGTTTCTCAACCAGTTCCAGAAATGATCAAGCAAACAGAAGGTAAATGGCCTGAACATTTCTCTGTTATCCGTCTGTTTTTGTTTTACAGACACCTGTTTCAGTTGGATCTGGAAGGCCAGAGTATTCCAGATTGTTTAAAGAACTGTTAGCTTACTCTCTATGGAGGGCTGGACTGGTTTCAGTTGAGGATCTCTACTGACAAGTAAATGACCTGACCAGCCAAGAGACCATCAAAGACCAGTTTCTCATGGTCTCTAGGGAATTCCCCTTAGGGGAAGGGTTTTCTTCAGTATTGTTTCAGTTATGAGATTTTGACAAAGGAAATGTCTTTCTTATTTTGAAAAAAAAGAAATTGTTTGGCTGAAGGCAAAGCTAATGTTGCAATTTCAAAGTATTTGTTGAAGAAAAACAAAACCCATTCTAGAAAAAATATAAAACACAAAAATTTGAAAAAAAAGTGGTGTTCCTTGATTATTTTCTCTAATCAATTGCTATTTATTCCTTCTTTTAGGTCAGAATAATCCAACAGGATCTCTTGCAGTATCTACTAACTTCTACTACTTGTTCTTAATCATATAATCAGGTTATTTATTTATTTCTTATAAAATCATATATATTATATATAATCATGTTTATAATCATATAACCACGTTTTTTATTTTTTAACTCGTATGTTATTTTAACTGTTTTAGCAATATATACTAATTTGTTAATTTGATTAATCTGTTCAATGTAAACCGCTAAATGTAGCGATAGTTCTTGTTCCTTATAAACCGGGGTGATATGTATATTATACAGGAACCTCCGGTATATAAACTCTATAAATAAATAAATAAAATAAATTTTCTTCCAGATTTCAGTTCTGACTCCTGTTATAGAGGTGTTTCCATTCGCAGCCCATGTGAAAGGAGTATGGAAAAGAGGAGAATGCTGATGCAGTTTGTAAGGGTGGGGTTTGAGCTAGTGTTCCCATTGCTGTTTTTGGATGCACTCTAGTGTCCACAAAGGTGAAAATGTAATCTAAAGTATATTGGTATCCAGCATGCCACCCAGGAATGCACTGTGGAAGTTTAGAAATTTATTGTAATAGTTCCTTGCTGGATCACATGGGATGGTGGCCTTGGATGAGACGATCCCTCCTTAATCCTTGGTGGTCTCTGTGTCAGGCCGGTGGAAGGGGCGGTAAGGCCCGTTGTTTTCCATTCCTGCTTTGAGTGGGAAATGCTGTGTGCCTTCTTTTCCGAGTTTTTCCCCTTGGAAATGCAGAGTGACGTTTTGGACATTGCAGTAAATTATGGCAGTTAACTGCCATACTAAAATGTTATGTGATTGCACGGGTGATGACTCAGGAGATGGAGTTCTTCCCATTGGAGAGCAATTGAGGTTTGTAGATTATAACATATATATAAACGTAGAAATGACAGCAGAAAAATACCAAACGGCCCATCCAGTCTGCCCAGCAAGACTCCCACACTTATTTTCCCATACTTATCTGTTTTACCAACCACCAAGTTCAGGGCCCTTGGTAACTGTTTGATTCGAATTTCCTGCCACCCTCTGCCGTTGATGCAGAGAGTAATGTTGGAGTTGCATCAAAAGTGAAGCATAAGGCTTAGTGGTTAAGGGTAGTAACCACTGCATAAAGCAAAAGTTACCCCGATGCATGTTTACCCAAACTGCACAGATCAATGCCTTGTTGTCTGAATGTAAATCCTCTTTTCCACATTTCCCCCTGCCATTGAAGCAGAGAGCATTCAAAGTGAAGTATCAGGCTTAATTAGTTTAGGGTAGTAACTGCCGTAATAAGCAAGCTACCCCCACGCTTATTTGTTTACCCAGACTGTGCAATTCAGTCCTTGTTGGTTGTTGTCTGAATGCAAATCCTCTTTTCCATATTTCCCCTTACTGTTGAAGCAGAGAGCAATGTTGGGGTTGCATTAACTGGCAGGTAGTAGCCAACATTCCAGCAAGCCACCCCCATGCCTCTTCTCTTTATTCTCGTCCTCTAGCCTTTATGGATCCATAGTGTTTATCCCATGCCCCTTTGAAATCCTTCACAGTTTTAGTCTTTACCACTTCCTCCAGAAGGGCATTCCAGGCATCCACCACCCTCTCCATGAAGAAATACTTCCTGTCATTGGTTCTGAGTCTTACTCCCTGGAGTTTCAAATCGTGACCCCTAGTTCTACGGATTTTTTTTCCAACGGAAAAGGTTTGATGTTAACCATGGATCATTAAAACCTTTCAAGAGTCTGAAAGTCTGTATCATATGACCCCTGCTCCTCCTCTCCTCCAGGGTATACATAATTAGGTTCTTCAGTCTCTCCTCATAAGTCATTTTATGAAGACCATCCACCTTTTTGGTCGCCCTTCTCTGGACTGCCTTCATCCTGTCTCTGTCCCTTTGGAAATATGATCTCCAGAACTGAACACAGTACTCCAGGTGAGGCCTCACCAAGGCCCTGTACAAGGGGATCATCACTTCCTTTCTCTTATTAGATATTCCTCTCTCTATGCAGCTCAGCATTCTTCTGACTTTAGCTATCGTCTTGTCACATTGTTTTACTGACTTCAGATGGTTAGACACTATCACCACAAGGTATCTCTCCTGCTCTGTGCACATCAGCCCTTCACACCCCATGAAATACAGTTCTTTCGGATTTCCACACCCTAAATGCATGACTCTGCACTTGGTATTGAATCTCAGCTTCCATATCTTCGACCACTCTTCCAGCTTCCTTAAATCCCATCTCATTCTCTCCATTGCTTCTGGCGTGTCCACTCTGTTGCAGATCTTAGTATCATCTGCAAAAAGACAAACCTTACCTTTTATCCCGTCCGCAATGTTGCTCACAAAGATATTGAACAGGGCCGTTCCCAACACCAATCCTTCCAGCACTCCGCTTAACACTGCTTTCTCTTCAGAGTAAGTTCCATCTACCATCACACATTGTCTTTATTTATTTATTTATTTATTTATTTATTTAGTTACTTGATGAGTTTTATAAACCGTCATTTGGTAAAGTCATCATAACGGTTTACAAAAGCTCAAAATGCAAGAATTTTTAACAATTGAGCAAAAAGGGATAACAAGAAGTATAAGTCTTCTGTCCATCAACCAGTTTGCAATTCAGGCCACCATCTTGGCACTCACTCCTAAGCTTCTCATTTTATTCACAAGCCTCCTGTGCGGGATTGTATCAAAAGCTTTGCTGAAATCCCAGTAGATGACATCGAGCGCTCTTCCTTGATCCAGTTCCCTAGTCACCCAATCAAAAAAGTCAATGAGATTTGTCTGACAGGACCTTCCCCTGGTGAATCCATGCTGCCTCTGGTCCAGCAACTCTTCTGACTGTAGATAGTACACAATTCTTTCCTTCAGCGACTCCATTACTTTTCCCACCACCGAGGTGAGGCTAACCGGTCTGTAGTTTCCAGCCTCCTCTCTGCTCCCACTCTTGTGAAGCAGGACCACCACCACTCTTCTCCAATCACTCGGCACCACTCCTGTTTCTAGGGATCTGTTGAACAGGTCACGCAGCGGACCCGACAGCACATCTCTGAGCTCCCTCAGTATCCTGGGATAAACCTCATCAGGTCCCATGGCTTTGTCCATTTTCAGTTTTCCTAGCTCTTCCCATACATTCTCTTCTGCAAACGGAGTTTCATCTACTCCATAAAGTACTGTATTGAATTCATGTGTTTACTGTAAGATCCTATATCTACAATCTGCTCTGGTTGTAGGCTGCCTTGGGTTAATGCACCCCTTGGTGGTCAGACTGGTAATGTAATATCAGTTTTCATTGTTGTCTGTTTGTAAATCTTTTGAAAATGTATGGATATATCTTGTCCACACATTTTTTTTTTTGGGGGGGGGGGGAGAGAGAATGTGGCAGACCTACTAGTCAGACACTAATTGACCCTAGCTCCCAGCCCTTAGGATTTATAGCAGCTTAGGTGGAGACAGCATTCCTGCATTGGCCCTCCCCCAGAGGCAGCCTGTGAGTGATGATCTCCTATTCCATAAGGGGGGAGGGATCTGTTTAATTTTTATTGGAAAAATCCAGGTTGAAACCACAAATGATTGAGAAGACTGGGCGATCTCAGTGAAATGAATGAGATACGCTGTCTGGCTTGCTGATACGGTTACAATCAAGAAGGATGATTTTTTGAATTTTTCAGCTATAGCTTGCATGTAAATCTTGCTATTTGATTTATACATTTTTTTGATCCCCCCTTTTTTTGTCTTGTTTGTTTTGGCAAGTTATTTCAAGCCAGGTTTTCTGTGAATTTCATATCTGTTTCCAAAAGAAATACAAAACACAAGTACCCATTCAAAGCCATTTTTAAAGCATGTACTCTACTTACCCTATGTAGTTTTTTTTATTATTGCAAATCACTGTTATTCTGGAACACTCCTAAAGATAAAATGCACTTTTGGCCTGGTAGATGAAAGGAATTAAGCATCAACTCTGAAATAGATGGGGATCGCCGAGAGGAATGCGTTTTATTTTGTAATTGTTTTTCTTTCTTTCCTATCCCTTTTAATTAAAACATTCTCTATATTAGTTTGGTAGCACATGTAAAATTGTCACGCCAGTGAAGTTATTTGAATCTAATGTTCCTTTAGCTCTGACGGAGAGACCACAGATATCAGGCCTAAGAAAAGTGACTCACTGAATTTTTTTTGAACCTGTAATACACCTGTCATGTCCTTAAATTTTAATTGTTAGCTTTTTCCCAACTATTCCTATGGATTCCATCTTGACTTTAATTAAAACTCCAAAGATAGTATTTATGTTTCTTCTTCTATCTGGTCTAATTTCTTCCCTTCTTTGTTTGATTGACTAAATGATTGATTGATTGCCTCAGTATCACTGATGTGATTATCATGCCCTCGTCGTTTCCTTTCATTCTAAGATATTATTCTGACCAAGAATGTTTCACGCAGGTACCGATGATGTTCAAGATGCTGGTCATTGGTCTCTTGTGCTGTCTACTGATCTTATCTCCAAGTTCTGCTTCTATGACTGAAAAGTTTTGTTCCAGCTTTTCAAATGGTAAGACATGCCTTCACAAGAAAAACACAATAGTGGTTGATGCAGCTTAGAACATCTTGTTTTACAGTCCACTTTCTCTATTTAGAGGCTAATACTCAATAAGGCAGTCAGAAGATAGGTAATCTGGATAATTTTTAAACCTAACCAGCTATATTTGAGTATAGCAAGTTAGATATAAAGTATAGATTGAAGGAGAGAACCATTGGGTCCCTATAAATGTGCTGAAGTGGTTTTGCTGAATCTCCAGCCAGAGGAGTTGAATAGAGTTTCCAGCATCCAGTAATGGGTAGCATGAGTACTTTCTAATGGGAATAGATTTGATCACAGGGCCTTGTGTTAATTTCTGAGTTTCTGCCTTTCACATTTCTGTTGTGAAATTCCTTAGTAGGTAAAAGGAAGTTACTTATCTGCAACACCTGTAAACACTTGGATTGCAAGTGAAACTAGCTCTGAGTTGTTTAAATGCTGACCCTTTTTAAATCACTGTACCCCAAGGGTGAAGAAATACCTCTTACTCATCCAAGTTGCAACAGAATATTGCCTCCCAGAAAGTCAAGTGCACTTTACATGGCTGCTAACTCTTGAGAGTCAAGAAAGAGTACAACTGCAGTGCACTCCTGGGGGAAGGGGTGGGGGGAGGCTATTGTCTTTTGCTTAAGCATTAACAATACTGGGCCCATTGATCAATGGAGTGGTATATCCCCAGGAGAATATAGTGAGCTCACTGGTAATTCAAAGGTATACTGGTCCTGGGTATTAGTAAATGCAAAGATTTGCTACTTTTTAATGATTTTCAAGCAGGAGTGCCTCAGGGATCTGTACTTGGACCGCTGCTTTTCAATATATTTATAAATGATATAAGGGATACGACAAGTGAGGTGATCAAATTTGGAGATGACACAAAATTATTCAAAGTAGTTAAATTATATGCGAATTGTGATAAATTGCAGAAGACCTTGTGAGATGGAAGATTGGCCGTCCAAATGGCAGATGAAATATAATGTAGACAAGTGCAAGATGATGCATATAGGGAACAATAACCCTTGCTGTAGTTACACAATGTTAGGTTCCATATTGGGAGCTACCACCCAGGAAAAAGATCTAGGCGTCATAGTGGATGATACGTTGAAATTGTCAGCTTACTGTGCTGCTGCGGTCAAAAAAACAAACGGAATGTTAGGAATTCTTAGGAAAGGAATGGCCAGTGGGTCCTCAGCAAAGAAAAAGCAGCACAGCCTCACCAAAATCAACGGCATTGTAAGTGCTGCCTTAGTAAGTGGAAAAGCAGCACAGCCCCACCGAAATCAACAGCGTTGTAAGTGCTGCTTTAGTAAGTGGAAAAGCAGTGTGGCCCCACTAGCTACACTGCTGATTCTGGCAGAGCCGTGCTGCTTTTCCACTTACTAAGGCAGCGCTTATGATGCCGTCAATTTTGGCAGGGCTGCGCTGCTTCAGAGAAGGAGGAGCGTGCCCTGCCGGAAGTAGTCCAATGCCCTGTGGCTGGAAGTCATTTCTTTGCCAAGGGGGCTGAAGAAGGAGACTGCCGCTTTCTGCTAAGTCAAGGAAAGTGAGTGAGAGAGAGCATGTGTGCTTGTGTGTGTGAAGGAGAGAGAGCATGTGAGTTTGTGTGTGGAAAAGTGAGAGAGAGCATGTGTGCTTGTGTGTGGAAGAGTGAGAAGCATGTGTGGGAAAATGAGAGAGCATGTATGCTTGTGTGTGGGAGAGTGACAGAAAACATGTGTGCTCATGTGTGGGTGAGAGAGAGAGCATGTGTGTATGTATGTGAGGGAGTGAGAGAAAGCATATGTGTGTATGAGAGGGGAGCATGTGTGTGCACAACTACCCCAGTTACTCTCTGCCTACTAATCCATGACAATTTCAGGGCATCTGGAAATCAAAAGTTCCAAGGTATGGATAACGGGGAATTTTTTTAAAACCTTATTTTAATTGTTGGGTGTTATTTGATGTGTCTGTTTTGAAATATTTTATTGATGTTTGGAAGATTTATATATGAGTTTTTAATTATTGAATGTTATTCTATTCATTAATTGTTTTGAATTATTCTTCTTATTAGTATGGTTTTATTAATGTTGTTTTAGGAGGAAGGCAATTGTTCTGTTTTTTACATTGTTGCAGTACATACAGAATTTGGCTTGTTATGGTTTCCAGTTCAGTTTTTGTCTGTACATTTCTATTTATACTGTAAGGTCTCTTTATTCTGTATTGAGGGTCTATCTGTGTTTTGCATGTGTGACTGAATTGAGTTATTCTATTAGTGTGTCGTTTTTATGTAGGATTTATAACAGTTTGGATTGTTCTGTTTTCCTAATAGGCCTGGTGTAATTTTTGTAGTATTAACTTTCATAGGTAGGGTTGTTTCTGTTTGAGAGGCTCTCTGAGCGTCATGCCCATGCCCAAGATGCATTACAGTAGGTCTAATACCATATAGGTTCCAAGTATCTCTTGCTTTTTGCAGGGTTTTCTGGTTGGCACCTCAGCAGTGCATGTAAATATACATATTGTAAGTAATATTTTTACCTCAGAAGACTGTGCTTTGAATGTTTTTTTACATGTAAACTCTGTTATTAAAAATGCATAATTTTTAAATGTGTTTGAGGAAGGTGTGATGGGGTGGGGGGGGGGTGCAAGATTGTAAAGTTTTCCTAGGGCACCTAGGGCACCTTGCACTGGCCATGGGCATTGCTGTATGAATATTGAACAGATTCTCCCAACTCATAGTGTCATGTGTTGGATAATGGGTGAGGGCACAGTTTTTCACTTGGCCATAGGTGCCAAATTGCCTGGCTCCAGCTCTGGTCATAATGCCTCTGTATCGCTCCATGGTGAGACTGCACCTTGAATACTCTGTGCAATTGTGGTCACTGCATCTCAAAAAAGATATAGTTGCACTGAAAAAAGTACAGAGAAGGGTGACCAAAATGATAAAGGGCATGGAATGGCTCCCCTATGAGGAAAGGCTGAAGAGGTTAGGGCTGTTCAGCTTAGAGAAGAGAGGGGGGATATGATAGAAGTCTATAAAATCATGAGAGGAATAGAACAGGTAAATGAAAATTTGTTATTTTCGCTTTTAGATAATACAAGGCTGAGGGCACTCCATGAAGTTAGCGAGTAGCACATTTAAAACAAATCAGAGACCCCTTTTTTTTTCCATTCAATGCTCAATTAAGCTCAAGACTTCATTGCTGGAGGTTAGGGCAGTTAGTGTAGCTGGGTTTAAAAAAGGTTTGGAAAAATTCCTGAAAGAGAAATCCATAAAATATTATTAATCAAGTTGACTTATTTATTTATTTATAGCTTTTCTATACTGACGTTCGTTTGCACATTACATCGGTTTATAATGAAACAAGTAGAAAAACATAGAATTAGCATAAGATAAGAAGTTTCATCTCAAAATTTAGGGAATAGCCACTGCCATTACTGGCATTAGTAGCATGGGATCTATTTAATGTTTGGATACTTGCCAGGTACTTGTAACCTGGATTGGCCACTGTTGGAAACAGGATGCTGGGCTTGATGGACCCTTGGTCTGACCCAGTATGGCAACTTCTTATGTTCTAATATTACTATGATACTGTTCATTCTCATTATGGAAGTGTGTATTTCCTTATACTGTTTATAGATTTTAGCTCTGATATATATGTATTTAATTTTTGTTTTAATCACAACTTCTGATGAAGTTTTTCTCCTGCAATAATAAAAGCAGTATTGTTTTGTTTCAGAGTGTTTGGTTGGTTCATAGGGACAGTTCCCCTCTGAAGGGATAATCCATTATCACACAGGTCACACGTAAGTGGGGCTACACATATAAACCATGTACCCCCAATTCCACACCCCGGCAAACATGTCTTTATATAGTGCACTTAAAAATACATGTAATTGCTTTTTAATGTGCTTTTACACCACAACTCTTAGAGTAAATTTTAAAAGGCCATTTATATGCATAAAACTGTGGATTGTGCAGAAAAATTGTTTTTAAAATTAATTCCATATATGCACAAAGTTATACCTGCTTGGGCGCAAGTGTAACTTTGTGTGTGTATACTTACGCAAATCAAAATTAAGCATGTAAATTATGTTCCTGTGCCAACTCCAACCCTCCATTCCCAGAATCCCTCTTTATAGTGTTTATAAAAGCACACGTAAAATCACTTTTCTGCAAGGTTTTTGGATCAGAGTCCCAGAATACATTTTAAAAGGCCATTTGCACGCATAAATCCTTTTGAAAATTACTGTTCCACCAGTGTCTCATTAGTTACTGTACAGTTCTTATCAAATTTATTTTCCTATTTTAGTAAGTTCTTCAATTTGACAGGGTCATTTATCAAGCCGTGATATTTTATTGCGGGAGGCACAAATTATTGCGGGAGGCAGTCCCATGGTAGTTTGCCTTTCCCTGACAAAATATCATGATGGTCGCACAGTAAGATTTTCTATCGAGGGAGAAACGTGTGATAAAAATTCATGCCATGCAATGGATCCCGACATGAGATGGTGGTCCACCTTGGCTGGGGCTGCCATCACCTTAAAAAGCCCAAGGTCCCAAAAGAACCTCCCCTAAAATACTGAAAACCATCTCTCAGGGGTCTGTGTAGACCCCATGACTTTCCACTGTCTTTTGAAGCAATGGGAACCCCAAAACGGAAAAAAAAAAATAGTAGCAATATTCACACAGAGACACCCCACCCCCTAGAGTTCATCCTCTGCTTGAGCTAAAATATAGCCCCCAGATCAGCACACTTTTCCCCAAACCCTTGGAATATACCCCCCCCCCCCAAACATGTACCTCAATCCCCCCTTCCCCCATTGCTATAATTCATAATCCTTGGTCTCTAATGACCCCTCCCCCCACTGAAAAGTAAGACCCTGGAGGTCTCATGTGGGCTTCTGGACACCCACCCCCAACCTTCCAAACCTCTAAAAGTTCTCATTGGAGCTTGGAGTACCTCCCAACTCTAGGTCCAATCAACATCATTTTCAAAATGGCACCAACTGGTCAGTTCCCCTAACATGTGGTAGAGGAACTGGTCATTTCCTCTACCATGCGATAGGGAAACTGACCAGTTGGCATTAACTTGAAAAATGGCATCTACCGGGCATGGAGCGGGGCGGGAACACTGTAAGCCTCCACTGAGCCCTAATGACAACTTTTAGAGGTATTGGGAGGTCGGAGTGAGAGTCCGGGTGTCCACCCGAAACCCCAGGATCTTACTTTTTAGTGGGTAGGGGGTTCCACTAAAGACCATGGATTTTATATTATAGCAAAAAGGGGGAGGGTGTTGGGGGGGGGGGGTTAGATTTTTTATAGAAACATGGAAATGACGGGAGAAAAGGACAATCCAGTCTGCCCAGCAATCTTATGGTAGTTTTTTGGCACCATACAAGTCACCCCCATATTTATCAGTTTCCCACACCGTCAGTCAGAGCCTTTGTTAGTAGCTGTTTGAGTCCAAAATCCCCATTACCTCCTTCCATGAAGCAGAGAGCAATGATGGAGTTGCATCAAAAGTATGAATGCAAGGGGATTAGGCACTCTAGGCACCTTCTGTCTTGTGCCCCCCCCCCAGTCGCACCCCCCCTCCGATCACACCCCTCTCCCTAGTTGCAGCCCCAACTCCTACCTCTCGTGAGTGGTGGTGGTGGCAAAGATAAGTGGAGATTCGAAACCTCACTTGCAGCCCTACATGACTCACTAGCGGCAGTGGCAAACAGGAGTGGAAGTTCGAATCTCCACTCTCTTTGCTGCCACTGCCGCTCATGCCCCCTGATGGTCGGTGCCCTAGTCCCAGGCCTAGTTCTTCTAGTGCTTCTGCCGGTCCTGCCAGCATGTTACCCCCATGCACTCATTTCTTCATTTCCATCCTCTAGCCTTTAGGGATCTACAGTGTTTTACCCATGCCCCTTTGAAATCTTTCACTGTTTTTATTTTCATCACTTTCTCCGGAAGGGAACTCCAGGCATCCACCAGCCCCTTCCTGAAGAAATATTTCCTGACATTAGTTCTGATTCATCCTGCCTGGAGTTTCATTTCGTGACCCCTAGTTCTACTGATTTCTTTCCAACGGAAAAGGATTGTTGTTGATTGTGTATCATTAAAACCTTTCAGATATATGAAGGTCTGTATCATATCTCCCCTATACCTCTTCTCCTCCAAGTGTACATATTTAGGGTCATTTAATGGAGACCACCAACCATTTTGGTCGCCCTTCTCTGGACTGCCTCTACCCTGTCTCTCTCTGTTTTGAGATATGGTCTCCAGAACTGAACATAATACTCCAGGTGAGACCTCACCAAGGACCTGTACAAGTGATTATCACCTCCTTTTTCTAACTAGTTATTCCTCTCTCTATGCAGCCCAGCATTCTTCTGGCTTTAGCTATAGCCTTGTCAAATTGCTTCGCCGTCTTCAGATCGCTAGTACCTATCAGCCCTTGTTCTGTGCACAACAGCTCTTTACCCCCCATCACATACAGCTCTTTTGGATTACCACACCCCAGATGTTGCATTTGGCTGGCTGAGGTCTCACCCCATGGCTGGCTGCTCTTACGTCTCCCAGACACGGTTTTAGACGCCACGGCGAAGATGCGGCAGGCTGCCATGTGGGCCAAACCATGCTGAAGATACTGCTCTGAGCAGGGGGCAGTCCTAGGTGTGTGCGTGCGCCGCAGGAAGACTTGAAGGGCCTGCAGCAGGAAAACCTCTGCAGCGCCCACCTATGATGTCAGCAGGACATGGGTATTTAAACCCGAACCCAGCCAACATCAGACACCTCAGCAACAGGTCAGTCTCCTTGAATTCCTGACTTGTTGGCTCCTGACTCGTTGGCTCTGGATACTTCATCCTCTATTTTGGACTGACTTTTGGCTGACCTTGGACCGCCTCTGGACTTCGCCCGCCTTCTGCCTGCCCCGACCTTTGGTACATCTTTGACTTCGCCTGCCACCTATCTGACCTTAAGCCTGTACTACTGACTGCTCTTCAGCTGACCTCTAGCCTTCATCAGATTCTTTGCCATCCAGAGAACCACACCTAAGTCCAGCTCGCCCAGCACCCAAGGGCTCAACCTGTGGGGAACATCGTCTAGTATTGGAGAAGGTCCCGTTGGGCTTCTGCTCCAGCCAGGTCCACCTGTTGATGGTGAAGACCTGCAGGGCTCCTCCCTGCAGGTGGTGCCAACCGTGCTTCGACCTAAGGGTCCACTACCGCAACACCAGATGCATGAATCTGCACTTCTTGGCATTGAATCCCAGCTATTTAAATAATGTAAACCCTTCTTTTTTTTAGAAAATTGAGGATTATGGTGTCTGCAAAATATGTTAATCTAAATACCGCAAATACCTCCAAACTTAAGCAAATAATTATTAGACGCTTAAATTGACCTTCATAATAGGCTTCATTGTAGAGTGAGATAACTTTAATACTCAGCCTTATATTTATTTATTTATTTATTTATTATTTATTTAGGTTTTTTTTATATACCGGCATTCATGATAAAATCACATCATGTCGGTTTACATTCGAACAAGGTGTGCAAAAAATACAATAACTGAATCTAGTGCAGAGCAGTTGCAGTTACAATGAACAGGGGTAATGGAACTGGGACAAGAGAGAAAAAGGCAGAAGAAGGTTATATATAATCATTGGTCAATATTAGTAAAGATATATTTTTTAGTCGTTATTTTTAATGCTACTTTTGTTGAGGAGCGCTAGGAGAGCGATCCCACTCCTGGGAGATGTATGTGTCCTTAGGCCGCGGCTCAACCCCAGAGTACTCCGAAGAGGTGCCGCGGGAGGCGAGGCATGCCCGTGCATGGGTTGGACGGGAGCGAGGCTGGACTGAAAACAGGCCCTCCTCCGGACCTGCACGCTTCGGAAGACCCAACAACGCAATGTTGGTCTTGTGAACAGTCCTCCGACCGTTCCCAGCCCTTTCGGACATGCCGCAGGGTACGGCACGAAGCGGCAGGCCAGATGGAGGCCAGGGCAGCGAAGACTGGAACATGGATGCAGACGAGACTCAGAAACGAGGTAGACTCAGGCACAGACATGGACTCAGGAACGAAGTACTGGAAGTGCAGCCGTAGACTCAGGAACGAGGTACTGGAAGTGCAGACGTAGACTCAGGAACGAGGTACTGGAAGTAGAGACGTAGACTCAGAAACAAGGTACTGGAAGTGCAGACGTAGACTCAGGAACGAGGTACTGGAGGTAGAGACGTAGACTCCGGAACGAGGTACTGGGAGTAGAGACGTGGACTCAGGCACAGACGTGCTCAGGAACAAGGTATGATGCATACAGGAGACTCAAGGGCGAGGTACGAGACTGGCAACATGAAGCACCCTACACAGCCCACCCGTGGGGATGGTCACGGACCATGACATGGGTTGCAGCAGGATACCAGGCTTTCAGAAAGTTCAGGAACAAGGTAAGGATTTCTTGGAGGCTCAGAAACGAGGTACATGGCTTGCATCACGAAGCGCCCTACTCAGCCCGCCCGTGGGGCTGGTCACGGACCACGACATGGCTTGCTGCGAGGTACCAGGACATTTTGAAGACACAGGAACAAAGTGCTAGCTTTCAGGAGATTCAGGAACAAGGTAAATACTTCTCAGAGACTCAGAAATGAGGTACATGGCTTGCATCATGAAGCGCCCTACTCAGCCCGCCTGTGGGGCTGGTCGCGGACCACGACATGGCTTGCCACGAGGTACCAGGACATTAACCAACTCAGGAACAAGGTGCTGGCTTTCAGGAGATTCAAGAACAAAGTACTTAAGTTTCAGGCGAATTCAGGAACAAGGTACAAGGCTTGCATCATCTGGGCTGGAACTTGGATAGCGAAACATCAGGGCTGGTACAGCAAGCAGACATCAGGACTGGAACAGCAGGTAGACATCAGGACTGGAACAGCAGGTAGACAACGGGACTGGAACAGCAGGTAGACATCGGGACTGGACGAGGAGCTCCGACAGAGAACAAGAAACACTGGACCTTGCAGAAGGCTGGAACACGGACGACTCCTGGAGCAAGGATGGTAGGATCCCAGGAATGACCAACTCCTTGCGAAGGCAAAGACAGAATGGAGGTTGAGCCCTTTTGTAGGGCTGAGGTGGACAACGCTCAGGGAGGGGTCAGCAGGGGGCCACACCTGACTGGCCCTTGAAGAGAAGCAGAGAGGCACGCGCCCGCGCCCTAGGAAGCTGAAGAGAAGAGCTGGAAGCTGGTGGCGTCCTCAGCCACGTGGAGGGCCCAGGGAAGCAGCGGAGCAGCCCTGGGCTGGAGCTGGGTGAAGACAGGTCACTGGAGCAGCTCCCAGCTGCAAGGACTGAAGCAGGAGAGGTGCTGGCTGCAGGAACGGCTCCATGCCGTGGAGACAGCCCCAGGGAGAGAAGTAAGGCTGTAGGCAGAGTAGAGAGCTGCAGGCCCCGGCAGGGACGGCCTCCCAGACGGGCGAGGACTCGGACTGCAGCACAGGCACCGGCAGGGACGCCCTCCCTGCCGGCCGAGGACCCCGGGAAGGCTGAGACATGTCGGGGAGACCCAGAAGCAGCAGCGGGGGCCCTGACCGCGAGGGAGAGCTCGTGGCAGGTCGGCCCCGCTGTACGTAGCAGAAGGCAGCCCGAGAGGAACCCAGACACCGCAGCAGGGCTGCCGCGGAGGCAGCAGCGTCAGCGGCCCGACTGGCCGCATGGAGGTAAGGGCCTGCCCGCGCTCCTCGCGGGCAGGATCGCAACAACTGTATCATTAATAATAACAATGTGTGAAAATTTAAATTCCAATTTAGCTTAAAAATTGATGTTGTTAATTTGTAATCCTTAAAACCTTATGATGCCATTCTTCAGGAGATGTTCGATCCAAGAGCGCCAGATTGAAGCCTATAGGGCCTGGTATAGGCCATCCTCCTTTCCTGAGTGGGATTTTCCAGGGAATATGTACCCAGGAGTCTCTGATGATTTACAGGAGGATGTGGATAAAGATGTTTCTGATGAAGATTTGTGTTTCTCCACTCTGGTTGAAGGGACAATTCCTCTGCTCCATTACTTTTATGCTGATGAGTTATCAAATCTGCTATCACAGACTCTGAAGCCACTTGGTGTGACAGGGGGTGACTCTATGGGTGTGCAAAAGACGGATCTCTTTTTGGTCATTCTATGCAAGCATCTTGTTTTTTCCCCTTCTGGATACAATTCAAGAGCTGATTGCCTTTGGGTGGGATGCTCCAGAATCAAACCTTAAAGGGGGACATGCTTTGCTGGACGGTACCCCTTTGGAACATTTATTTTTTCAAAAGGTGAAAGTGCTGGTGTGGTTTGTGTCTAAGCAGACCACCCTTCCGACAGAAGGAGGAGCAGCTCTAAAAGATATTCAGGATAGGAGACCTGAATTTATCCTTAAGCAGGCCCTGAGACCATGGCAATGAATTTTCTATTTGCCTTTTGTTGTTTCCTGATGACTTGAGCTAGTCTATGCCTCTCTCAGAAACCTGGAGAAGTGGGGTCAAATAGTTGTTACAACCAGAGCTACTTTCATAGTTGATGCGGGTTGTGACTTGAGAGCTGCTAAGGTTCAGCGGTGGTTGCGAAATTGGTTGACAGATACAATTTGTAAGTCCAGTTTCATGAGGTTACCCTTTAAGGGTTCCTTTTTAATTTGGAAGTAAGTTGGAGAACAGGTGCCTCGTTTGCCAGAGGATAAGAAGTCAGCATCACATCCTTTTGGGGCAAGAGACCATGCTAGAGGCTGCAGCCATTATCATCTCTATAGGAGAGCAACTACTCAGTGTTCTAGTCCTCTTGATAAGTCTCAGTCCTTTTGATCCAGAAAGCCTTGGAGGAATGTGGCCATAATTTCTGTTCTTGGATCACAAGAAAATATGGGATGCTGTTCCATAAGTAACATTTGCGATGACTCATTTCCGTATGGAAACTCTTTGTTCCGCAAGAATAGCTGTGCAATCAGGGGAATTCCATTGTCTCTAGATCTGACAGAGGCTTTCTACATATTTCCAGTCATCAGGAACATCAATGGTTCTTGCAGTGTGCTGTTCTGGGATTTTCTTATCAGTTTCAGGCTTTGCCCTTCTGGATGGCTACTGAGCACATGACCTTCTTTAAGGTCATAGTGGTGTTAGCGGCTTCCTTCCGCAGCAGTGGCATCTTCTTTCCCCATATCTGCATTGGAAGAGAGTCACCTGACTTCTCGCATGGCAAGAGCTAGCCTGAGTGGTGACTTCAAAACGCGGCTATTTCAAAATGCCAACAATCTTACTTAACCTCTCTGAAATCATCACTTGCTCCTACATTGACAAACTCACAATGAACCTATCTATAGACTTCATTACCACTCTTTTTCCAACCCAGCACATATAAATATATCTGAAACACCCTCTCTCAACCCCCCTTTATCTCCCTCAGCACCTTTTGCAAAAAGTGCTACCTAATCCCTGATACCTCACCACTGTATATCTCCCCTCCCCTGACCGTCTTACTCAACATACGTATCTCGCTAAAATAAATAAGAACTCATTATGTGAATGTAATTGGCTATTATATTTATGTCATGATGTAAACCGTTGTGATCTTCACTTGGAATGACGGTATATAAAATGGCTAAATAAAATAAATAAATAAATAAATAAATAAATGTGGCCAGGAGCTCCTTATAGCTGCTTCAGATGCTGGACTATCTTGGAGTCTGTGTTGTTTCCTAGCAGGGCTGAGTGTTTTTGGCCAGTTAGTCACTTTCAAAAGTTGATTGCTCAAGTTCAGACCCTGGAAAGGTCTATTCAGTCCGACAGTGTGAATTTATCTACAGGTCCTAGTGTCAATGGCAACCATGATGTAGCTTTTCCTTAGATGAAGGCACACATGTGGCCCTCTTCAGCGCAACTTCCCAGTGGGGTTTATGGTCTCACGACTACATGGTGAGGCTTCTCTTGGAGGTAAGCATCCATTTGCAGTGGTGGTTGCCAGAAGATTTTCTCAGTAAGGGAGTTTCCTTGGAGACACTGGAATGGAAGTATGGATCACTGGGGAACCAAGAAGCTTCAATAGATTGGAAACAGGTGCAGTTTGGCTGGCGTGCTTGTGATTGGTCGAGCTTCTAGAGGTTTGGATGGTAGGGATAATGTTGGTCAACGCACCATGGTGGCATACTTCTTTTCTCAGGCCTGGACTGAGAGACCTCAGGTGTCAAAGCAAATGTACGAGCTCATGATATAGGCAGTTTCAGCCGAGGCCTTTCTGTTCTTCATGGTGTGCTGGGGGTCACCCTTCTGGCTTTGCTAGTAACTTCAGTCAACATGAGGATCCAAGGTCCTTCTGTTGCAGGAGGGATCCAGAGCTCTGCATATCAATGCTCTCGTTACAGAGGGACCATAGAGCTATATCTCTTTTCGCAATGGCCACTATTTGAAAGGGTAATGTGAAAGATCACAAAACAGATCTAAACTCATGTTTCTGGTGACTTCAGCTTGACCCGAAGAACGTGGTAGGTCGATCTGCAGAGGCTACTGGTTGGCAGTCCTCTCAAGCAGCTGTCCAGGCCAGCTCTATTGTGCAAGGACCCATTCTTCATGACAATCTGGGTCGATTTTTGTCATTTGGTTATTGACGCATGTTTATTCTACTGCAGTGATTCCACCTTGTGCTGGGCTGGGACATTTTTTTTGTACATCTCTGGCTTATGTTATGTTTAGAGTGTTTTCAAGACCTGGTGTAAGGTGTGAGGTTCTTAGCCTCTCAAATGGAAATTCCATTACTTTTTGGAAGTTTCACGTGCAGTTCTAGCTTGCTGGGCAGACTGGATGGGCCGTTTGGTCTTCTTCTGCCGTCATTTCTATGTTTCTATGTTTCTATGTTTCTTCTGGGGAGGAGGGGGCAAGTCAATGGAGGGCCTTGGTCTTCCCCTCTGGATGTGTCTCAGTTATTGAAGGAAGTTAAGAATTGTTGTCCTTCCTGGTGGCTACCATTGCCCTTGTGAAACCTTAGTCTGGTTCTGGATCCTTGGTGGCTCCTTTCCTTGAAGCTACTTTCCTTAAGGATAGTTTTTTTTTCTATGTGTGACACCAGGGGTGATGCAGTTCCAGACTGTACCTTCTGTTGCTGAAAATTGTTTCAAAGTTTCATTTGATTCAGTCTATTTCTCCTGCCCGTGCTAGGCAGGAATAGAAATGAGAGTGATTATTGTTTCTTGTGTACCTTGGATGTCAAGTGGCATCTGAGATGATATTTGGAGGTTACTAAACATGTCAGGAAGTTTGATCGATTGTTTCTGATCCATGATGGAGGTAAACAAGGGAAACTGACAATGCAGGCAACCTTAGCCCATCGGAAAAAGGTTCATCATGGCTGCCTGTGTGGTTGCTGAGATTCTTTTCTCTAAATGACTTAGAGCTCATTCCTCTAGGGCTTAGGTGCTATTGTGGGTGGACCCTTGATTATTGCCTACCTCTGAGTTCTCCCAGGCAGTGATGTGGTCTTTCTTGCTTAACTTCCAAAGCCTTCTGATTGACTGTTTGGGCTCTAAAGGGCACAGTTTCACCCATGCAGTCTTAACTGGACCACTGGCAGCTTTCTGCCCTGTTTTTGAGTAGCTTTGGTACATTCCACTTGTGGGGAATGGCCTGTCTGGGTGCAGAGAAAAGAGAAATTACTATTGACCTGATAATTTTCTTTCCTCTAAGGAAGGAGGCCAATCCCCGACCTGCCCTCAGCTGCCAATTTTTGCCTTATGTCTCTCTTTAGGGGCAGACATTGCAGGGTGTTGTTCCTGCTATTCATTGGAGGACTGGCAAGTGTTTTACCCGGTCCCTCAGTTTAGTGAACATTAATTCTTTGATATACACTCAGTGCTCTCTGATGGTTGGAAGCATGAGTGATTGATTGTTAAGAATCATTTCAAGTATAATCAGTTTGCCCACAGTTTGGCTTTTTCAGAGAATACTAGTGGGCTGATGTCGGGGTGGGACTATATATCCATGATGTCATCTTTTACTCCGTCTCCATCTGCTGGTAGAGGTGTATAATCTACTTGTGGGGATTGACCTGCCATCCTTAGAGGAAATGAAATTATCAGGTAAGTAGTATTTTTCTCCTTGCATGGGCATCGGGAGGTGCACTAGTGTATCGATGTCCCCGTGATGGTTTAGCTACACCTCCCTGAAATGTGCTAAAATAATGGGAATGACTTTTTTCTAAGTCAGCTGCATTAGGAAATGTTATGCATGCAAATATATGCAAAGCATCTTATATACACTGGGGGAGGAAAGCATTTAAAATATTACGCAATAAACAGCATTTAACATGTGTTACATGCTGTTTAACGCACGATATCGCCTTATTGTGGCTTAGTAAATCTAGCTGTGAGTTTGTAAATTACATGTATATGGATATCCGACTTAAATGCTATATCTTGTGCAACAGTCCATACCTCTAGATCAGGGGTGGGCAGTTCCGGTCCTCGAGGGCCACAAACCAGTCTGGTTTTCAGGATATCCCTAATGAATATGCATGAGAGAGATTTGCATGCACTCTGCCTCAGTTGTATGCAAATCTATGTCATGCATATTCATTAGGATATCCTAAAACCTCGACAGGTTTGTGGCCCTCGAGGACTGGAATTGCCCACCCCTGCTCTAGATGCTTTCATTTATGTGGGACTCATAAAACCTTTTTTTTACAGGGTTTTCCAGCCGATCTGTACAGAATATTTTCAGTAATCTTATAGGCATGCAGTTGGAAAATATAATTAGCAACCTAAATTCGCATAAATCACTTCTCAGAATGTATATAAAACTAATCACAGCGCAGACAGGGTAAGTCATATATTGGAAGGTAAGTACCTTAATACTAAGATTATGATACACATATTTATTTATTTATTTATTTAACAACTTTTAATATACCGACGTTCGTATGGCACATCACGCCGGTTTACAGGTAACTCAAATAAAGGAGGAAATTACAATGAACAGGGATCATGGGATGGGAGCAGGCCAGAAAGAGGAGAGGGGAAGGGGAGACAGGAGAAGAGAGGGAAAAGATAGGTAGCATGAGATAGAAAAAGCAACCGTCAAAGTAGATGGAACTTATTTACAAAGGTATGTATTTACAATAGAACTATTTACCATAGATTACATTAGTTTAAATAAAACATTCTTGTAAAATTGCAATACGATGGAATGAGAGGGCGGTGAGGGGATGCCTGGGGTTAGGGAAGGTCGGGCGGGAGAGGGAGAATAGGAGGAGGGGGGGCTGGGTGGGTGCGTCTAGGTTTGGTTGGTTTCCGGATAGGCCTTTCTGAAAAGCCAGGTTTTGACACCTTTTTTGAAGGTGGCCAGGGAGGGTTCAAGGCGGAGAAAAGTGGGAAGGGTGTTCCAGAGTGTAGGGCCGGCTATAGTGAAGGCCCTTTCTCTCGTGGATGTGAGATGAGCAATTTTAAGGGAGGGAGTATGAAGGGTACCTGCGAGGGAGGATCTGGTTGGACGGGTGGATATGCGGAAGTGAGGCGAGTCCTTGAGCCAGGGGTTGGTTTTGTGGAGCAGATTGTGAAGGATGGTAAGGGTTTTATACTGAATACGGAAAGAGATAGGTAACCAGTGGAGGTCCTTAAGTATGGGGGTGATGTGGTCTCTTTTTCGGGTGTTAGTTAAGATTCTCGCCATGGCATTCTGTAGGATTTGTAGGGGTTTGATGGTCGACTCTGGGAGGCCAAGGAGGAGGGAATTGCAGTAGTCCACTTTGGAGAGGATAGTGGTCTGCAGAACTAGTCGGAAATCTTGTGTGTGGAGAAGGGGTTTAAGCTTTTTCAGGATGTGGAGTTTGTAAAAGCCCCCCTTTAGAAGGGATTTAATATGGGCTTTGAAATCGAGGCGCTGGTCTAGTTCAATATCAAGGTCTCTCACAGACGGAGATGAGGTGGGGGGAGATGAAGTGTTATTGGGGGGTGAGAGTGAGGGTGAGAGTTCAGGTTGATTAGATATAATGAGTATCTCGGTTTTAGAAGCATTAAGGGCAAGGTGAAGGTTGGATAGTAGTGAGTTGATGGTTGTAAGATAGGAGTCCCAGAGTTGGAGGGTTTCTTTTAGCGTATTTTGGATGGGGATGAGGATTTGAACGTCGTCGGCATATAGGAAAAAGTTCAATCCTAGGTCGGAGAGCAGGTGGCACAGGGGCAGTATATAAATATTGAAAAGGGTAGAAGAGAGTGAGGATCCCTGAGGAACTCCTTGCATGAGAGAAATGTGAGAAGATTCAGCTTTGTCAATTTTTACTATGTATTCTCTGTGGGAGAGGTATGAGGAGAACCATGATAATGCAGTGCCTGCGATACCTATTTCTGCTAGGAGGGAAAGTAGGATTTGATGATTGACTGTGTCGAAGGCAGCTGAGATATCAAGGATGGCAAGGAGATAGGATGTCCCTTGGCCCATGCCTATGAGGATGGTGTTGGTTATCGCTAGCAGAAGATTTTCAGTGTTACGCTCCTTACGGAATCCAAATTGGGATGGATGTAAGATGTGGTGGTCCTCGAGGAAGTCAGATATTTGTGAATTAAGTACCTTCTCTAGTACTTTGGCAATGAGAGGCAGGTTGGAAATAGGACGATAGTTTGCTGGGTCAGTGGGGTTAAGGGAAGGTTTTTTGAGGAGGGGCTTGACGACTGCTATTTTGAGTGGGTCTGGGACTTTGCCAGATGACAGTGAGCAATTTATGATGTCGGCTAGGGATTTAGCTATAGAGGTGGGTATGGAGAGGAGGGTTTTTGTGGGGATTGTGTCTGCTATGTGAGAAGCTGGTTTCAGGAATGGTGCTTTCAGGAATGGTGGCTGTTGTCTTAAAATAGCTAAACAAGAGAGAATGGAATATCATGTGGTTATAGTCCTCTGAACTGCAAGATTGTCAGCTAACTCCTTTTTATCCTAGCAAGCTAATCCAGTCCTGGTTTTATATTTTTGTATGGATAAATATGTGCTCCTGCTTTTCTTCAAGAAATCAGAACCAAAAATTAATGTATAAAATGGGGTAAAAGCAAAACTGTATTAGACAGTTGGGAAAGAATGGAGCAAGTTGCCTGGCAGATCTACTGGACTGTGAATCAGAAATTATGGATTCTAATTTAATCTGATTTATATTCTACCTTTCATGACTTCTCAGTCTCTTCAAAGCAGATTACATTCAAGTACTATAGGTATTTCCATGTCTCCAGTTACAATCACTCTAAGGCCCTGATTTACAAAGCATTTTCCCATAGTCACAGAATGAGAGAGAATTCTTAGTAAATCAGGCCCAAAGTTTGTACGTGAGACATTGAAAGGTGAAGTGACTTTCCCAAGGTCATAAGGAGAATCAGTAAAATTTCAACCTTGGTTTCCCTAGATGGCAGTCTGCTGCTCTAATCACCAGGTTACTGCACCACGCTGGTTCTCATGCTGTCTGGTTCTTTATTTGACCATTGTAGACCTCACTTTACTCACCTTTCACCTTATCTACAATTTGGTATTGCAAGGAAGGTGGACCCTTGAGCCAAGGAGAGGTTGTTGCCACCACCAAGGGGAGACACCTGGTGGTCCTCGTCGTCAGGGGGCGGTTCCGGGAGAGAGAACCCAACAGGACCTTCGCCTATACCAGCCCACGTTCCCCGCAGGTTGAGCCCTTGGGTGGCGGGGCCGGCAGGACTTAGGCGCGGGTTTCTCAGACGGCAGGCAAAAGATAGGTTGGACGTACCAAGAGTCGAGGCAGGCAGCAGGCTGTACAAAGCGGAGGCCAGGCCAAGGTCTGGGCAGGCAGCGAACAAGCAGAGGCACAGGACCAGGCTGAAGATCAGGGCAGGCAGCGAACAAGCAGAAACCAGGAGACAAGCAGGGTCAATCCAAGGGAGCAGGGACGAGGAGGAGCTGTAACAAGACTAGGGCTGAAACAGAACTAGGGCTGGAGCAGGAGCAGAAGAACCACAGGAACACGGGATCAGGATGCAGACAACACATACTCATCAGGAGCTGGACCTGTTGCCAAGGCAAGGAGGAAGTGGAGGTCAGGCTGAGTTCTGGGCAGGCAGCGAACAAGCAGAGGCACAGGACCAGGCTGAAGATCAGGGAAGACAGAGGACAATCAGAAACGAAGAACCAGGCTGAAGATCAGGGCATGCAGCAGCCATGGGGAACTTTCCTGCTGTTGGCCCTTGAAATCTAGCCCAGGGATCACTGTGGCGTCGGGAGCACCGCGACCAGGACTCAATGGTGTCGAACCGCGCTGGGAACAGCAGCGGCAGAGGACGCTGGAGCGGGCTTCCTGCCCGCAAAGGTAAGGGGACCTGGCCTGACTCCCCAAGGGCTGGGGCACCTAACAGGTATTAGCAACATTCAGTCTTTGTAAGGGTAAACTCAAGCCCTGCATTGGATTAAAAAGGTTCATATGCATGGATAAAAGAAAATGTTCATTTTGTATGCATTTTCTCAAATATCCTATTTGTGAAAACATTTTTCATACACTTTAATGATAAAATTTTAATGCAGAAAGCAAAATATGGAAAAATTCAACAGTAATGGAGATTTTCTGAAGTTTACAAAAGTAAAACATAAGCCAGGCTTGCAAATTTTGCTATTTTATGCTTCCTACTCACAAAAAAAGGGGCCAAAGTATTCCCACTTGCACCTAATTTAATCACATTCAAACTACTATTTACCACGAACACAGCATCAGAAAAAGGATATTGACCAAATTATACATCCACCACTTCTTACCATGCAATTGGCCTCAAGTGGTATCAGCGATGGACAACACATTATCACTCATCTGCCGGTTCAATGGGGAAACCCTATCTAAATTCTATATTAACCTTTATGTCTAATTTATTAGCAAAAGCCATTGAAAATACACTGTTTACTTATCTTGAGACAAACTTCATACGGTCCCACAAAATGCATGCCATCCTGTTGTCTGCTTTATAGCACTTTCAGGTCTTCATTGATGGAAAAGTGGTAATTCCTGAAGCAGGTGGCAGTGTCTGCTGAAACATGAGCTCCTGTTGAGTGATTTAAGTTTGGTGGATGCTAGCCTGATGGACCCTTGGTCTGACCCAGTATGGCAATTTCTTCTGTTCTTATGTAGTTTCTCTGTAGGGGTTAGTAGCAGTCTGGTTTGTTCTGTTATCCCAGTAGGTGGTGTATTAATGTTCTAGGGTCTGGTGTAGTATTTGTATTGCTTCTTTTTCATTAGGTTGCTGTTATTTGACTCCTGAGAGTCAGTGCAGTTATGATATGGTATGGCAAGATTCTAGGTGTCTTTTTTTTTTTTGCTGAGGTAACTCCAGAATTTGAATATAGTTTTTTTTTTCATGTTGACTTGTAATGTGAACTGTCATAGTTTTGCTCCGCACTCATTCTTACAATTATTGCTATTTTATAGCAGTTATGGTGATCTCTGCCTTTCTGTAAAGAGGATTCGAGAAAGAATACTTTGATATTTGTTTTATGACATGATTGATTGGATCTTACGTTTATGTGTTCTTTGCTTTTTACCTGATATTCTTGTTTATTTAATTAATTGCAATAAATATAAAATAAATTAATACATATTAATAAGGACATTTTAATGTTGTTAAGTGCTTGAAATAATAGAGTTAAAATATTCTAAAGAGTTTCACTGATGATGCATAAGGGCTGTTGTAGACTACTTAGGAACCCATTATAAAGTGCATGTTAAAGGCATTATTTATCAATAGGAGTACAACTAATAGGGTTCAGACCTGTATGCCCACAGCCCACCCTTGTTAACCTTGGGCCCACCCAAAAAACTGGTTCTGACTACACCACTGATCCCATGTAAATTAGCCAAATAAGTCTTATCCAGCTAACTTAACTAAACATTTAGGTTTGAATATTGAGGCCAATAAGGTCAATAAAAGTATATATGGTCAATTTGGAGGGTTTTAAGGATATGTAACCCTACCCTGGTGTGCCTGTCCTGCAAGGGTGGGTACACAAACTAATTTATGGCACTTCAGGGCAAGAACCTTTCACTGGCTAGTTCTCTCATATGTTCTCCCTCTCCCAGGGCCTGGTGTGACAGTGTGGTTTCTTTACACATTCCCTTTATGGTTTCGCTTGGGGAGAGTGATTGTCCCTGGTGTGGGTGCAGTGAATGCAAAATAAATACTCTGGAACTGCTTTGATACTGTCCAAAATAAAAGTATTTACTGTTAACACTGATGATGAATGGCATAAAACTTAAACTGCAGGACCACAGAACTCTCTACTCTAGTTATTCCATTCTCTCTCCTCTGTCTGTGACTGACCTGTATTGGGTCAAGGGAAAACACTCACTCTTTTGGATAAAGATGACATGGAGCTCCCAGATGGGCAGAGCCTTTTAAGCTGGGCAAAACCCCTTCCAAACTGACAAAAATGTTACAGAGTCTGTTGCACAGAGAGTAAATCCTCTCTTTCTCTCCCCAGAGTGGTAAACACTGAATGGGTGTCCACAGTGATGTTGCTTTCCTTTACTCACGGTTAGCAGATCTTCAGGATCTTCTTAAATTGTACACAGACTGTTTAGTACTCTCTCTCTCTGGATCCTTGATGGAAACGATCCTCTTAAAGCAAGCAGTTCTCTTGCTTCTATCAAGAAGGAAGGGGCAAACCAAACTTCCTCCTGGGTCATCTAAACAAAAATGATCTTTTCCCCAAAAGGAACAGAATTTAAACAGCAGAGTTCCCTCCTCCCAGCAGATCACCACCACTTCAGGGGTGTATCTTTTCTATCCCTGGATGGCCCACCAACAGGGTTCCCTAATCCCTAATATTAGACCCAGAAGGAATTTTAACCAGACAGGTTGTGAACTTGAAAAAGAAATCCCTCCCAACCCTGGTCAGAACCCACAGGCTGTGCTAGCCTACTTTTAGTGACTGGGCCTGAAAAAACAACAAAAGCTAAACTTCTCTATTAGGGATGTGAATCGTGCTTCTGACGATTGAAAATATCGTATGATATTTTCAAAATCGTCAGAATTCGGGGGGCCCCCGAAACCGATAGGAAACTCCCACGAAATTGTTCGTGGGGTTCTCTTATCATTTTGGGGGGAGGGTGCGAAACCCGGCACACCAAAACAACCCCTAAACCCACCCCGACCCTTTAAAACTAATTCCTTACCTTCCCCCATCCTCCCAAACCCCCCCCAAAACATTTTACAAGTACCTGGTGGTCCAGTGTGACAGGGTATCCGTGCCATTGGCTGGCCCCTGTCACATGGTAGGAGCACTGGACGACCCGTGCCATCTTTAAAGATGGCCGGCTCCATTTTTAAAGATGGCGCCGGCCGTGCAGTGCTCCTACCATGTGACAGGGGCCGGCCAATGGCACGGATACCCTGTCACATGGTAAGGGCAAAGGGCTATCGGCGCCATTTTTATTAGTGGCAGCCGACGGCCCGAGAGCGAGAGATTGGTCCCGGGGTTTCCACTGGACCACCAGGTACTTGTAAAAAGTTTGGGGGGGGGGGTTTGGGAGGGTGGGGGAAGGCAAGGGATTCGTTTTAAAGGGTCGAGTGGGGTTTTTTTTATCGGCTCGGGCGCAGCCGATAAAAAAATAACGATCGGGCTGCACGAAAAAAAATGTACGATGGGAATCGGAACCGGAATCGGAACTGATTCACATCTCTATTCTCTATAGCTCTGCACTCTTTCAAAACCTAATTGGCCTCCCGAGCTCACTGGGAGAGCTTCTAAATAGACTGTAAGGGGATAGGCCATTTTAGGCCCCTCAAAAGGAGGAGCTGCATTTGAATGGAACTTCCCTCTACTCTAACCTATTCTCTCTCCAGCTAAAACAGGGGCTCACCCAGCCCTTATGGTGACCGGACTGGTGTCCTTGTCACAGATATATTCACTTCAGTGGTACAGTGCTGTCAGAAAGTCCTAAAATGTTTTTGCACCTATTCTCTTTGAACAGCATGAAAACTTGGTAATTGTTGGTCTAGTTGACATTCTTTTATAACAATTGTAAAGTGAACTTAAGGCCTTAAGAGTATTCAGACAACAACCGATATGGGCCCTGACTTTTAGGGTTTGGGGTACTGAAATGCAGACATAAGGGGAAAAAGCACAGGTCTGCTTCTACAGGTAAGTCCATAAGCAAAGCACGTCAAGCAGCACTATCTGAATTTTCAAGAAGGCTCCTCACCATTAAAAATGTTGCTAGCAGAAATTTTTAATGGGTTATCATAAGGCTTGGGGATAACTGCATGGAGCGGTAATTACTACCCTTAAGAGAAACATGGGGATAACCTGCACAGCAGAGCAGACTGGATGGACCATTGGTTTTTTTTTCTGCCGTCATTACTATGTTACTTTGTTACTATGTAACTTGCTCATGTAAAAAAAATACACTGTCTTATACTACGTCTGTTTTCATTTTTCAGGCTACAAATTGTGAATGTAACAGTCTCTAAAATAACATTAAACCATACATCTGAAGATGGGATCTGTCTGACAATACAAAGTAACTTAATCATCAAAGGCATTCAAAAGTCAGTTTGTATTTTTATTTTTCTTATCGCTTCACATTATTGGTGTATATACTCATCTTGGCTCATGATGAAGGGGATTTAAGGAATGGGGAGGAAGAGGTAGGGAAGGAAGATGAGGAAGGGAAAAAGGGATTAGACTAGAAGATCACTCCCTTGTTCAGAAGCAAAGAAAGGGGCCTGTGTAGTTCCCAAACCCCCCTTTTTTCTTAGGCCTCCTTCTCACTATTTTAGCCTTGGTCCACCTAAATGGTCCCTTCAACAATGACATCGGGGGAGGAGAGTCTTACTATTGCCATTTATGTTTCATAGAAACAGAAGAAAAGGAACTCTTGATCCATCCAATCTGCTCATTAATCCACTAGATCACTGTCCTTCTATCACATCGGATCCTTCCCCTTCTGCGCTTACTTGTCACCATCAAAGCTTCTTTTTTAACAGTCCTACAAGCAGAATACAAGTTCTCTAGTTGTACTGGACTTGAAGTCAGACAGCCTTCATAACGAGGTCCATATTCAAAAGCATTTAAGAACATAAGAACAAGCCAGACTGGGTCAGACCAAGGGTCCATCAAGCCCAGCATCTTGTTTCCAACAGTGGCCAATCCAGGCCATAAGAACCTGGCAAGTACTCAAAAACTAAGTCTATTCCATATTACTGTTGCTAGTAATAGCAGTGGCTATTTTCTAAGTCAACTCAATTAATAGCAGGTAATGGACTTCTCCTCCAAGAATTTATCCAATCCTTTTTTAAACACAGCTATACTAACTGCACTAACCACATCCTCTGGCAACACATTCCAGAGTTTTATTGTGCGTTGAGTGAAAGAGAACATTCTCCGATTAGTTTTAAATGTGCCACACACTAACTTCATGGGGTGCCCCCTAGTCTTTCTATTATCCGAAAGAGTAAATAACCGATTCACATCTATCCGTTCTAGACCTCTCATGATTTTAAACACCTCTATCATATCCCCCCTCAGCCGTCTCTTCTCCAAGTTGAAAAGACCTAACCTCTTTAGACTTTCCTCATAGGGGAGCTGTTCCATTCCCCTTATCATTTTGGTAGCCCTTCTCTGTACCTTCTCCATCGCAATTATATCTTTTTTGAGATTCGGCGACCAGAATTGTACACAGTATTCAAGGTGTGGTCTCACCATGGAGCAATACAGAGGCATTATGACATTTTCCGTTTTATTCACTATTCCCTTTCTAATAATTCCCATCATTCTGTTTGCTTTTTTGACTGCCGCAGCACACTGAACCGACGATTTCAATATGTTATCCACTATGACGCCTAGATCTCTTTCTTGGGTTGTAGCACCTAATATGGAACCTAACCTTGTGTAACTATAGCATGGGTTATTTTTCCCTATATGCATCACCTTGCACTTATCCACATTAAATTTCATTTGCCATTT
This sequence comes from Rhinatrema bivittatum, assembly GCF_901001135.1. NCBI lineage: Eukaryota > Metazoa > Chordata > Amphibia > Gymnophiona > Rhinatrematidae > Rhinatrema > Rhinatrema bivittatum. Next base: position 44,945,682 of record NC_042622.1, read on the forward strand.
TAATGCCCAGTTTTCCAGTCTCACAAGGTCTTCCTGCAATTTATCACAATCTGCTTGTGATTTAACTACTCTGAACAATTTTGTATCATCTGCAAATTTGATTATCTCACTTGTATTTCTTTCCAGATCATTTATAAACATATTGAAAAGTAAGGGTCCCAATACAGATCCCTGAGGCACTCCACTGCCCACTCCCTTCCACTGAGAAAATTGTCCATTTAATCATACTCTCTGTTTCCTGTCTTTTAGCCAGTTTGTAATCCACGAAAGGACATCGCCACCTATCCCATGACTTTTTACTTTTCCTAGAAGCCTCTCATGAGGAACTTTGTCAAATGCCTTCTGAAAATCCAAGTATACTACATTTACCGGTTCACCTTTATCCACATATTTATTAACTCCTTCAAAAAAGTGAAGCAGATTTGTGAGGCAGGAATTGCCTTGGGTAAAGCCATGCTGACTTTGTTCCATTAAACCTGGCACTGAAGTCAGGCTAACTGGTCTGTAGCTTCCCGGATTGCCCCTGGAGCCCTTTTTAAATATTGGGGTTACATTAGCTATCCTCCAGTCTTCAGGTACAACGGATGATTTTAATGATAGTTTACAAATTTTTACTAATAGTTCTGAAATTTCATTTTTTAGTTCCTTCAGAACTCTGGGATTTATACCATCCGGTCCAGGTGATTTACTACACTTAAGTTTGTCAATCAGGTCTACCACATCTTCTAGGTTCACCGTGATTTGGTTCAGTCCATCTGAATCATTACCCATGAAAACCTTCTCCAGTATGGGTACCTCCCCAACATCCTCTTCAGTAAACACTGAAGCAAAGAAATCATTTAATCTTTCTGCTATGGTCTTATCTTCTAGAGATATGAATCGTGTGCCAGATCATCTTAATGATCAGATTTGGCTGGGGGGGGGGGGGGGGAGAATCTGATCGTTAAGATATGTAAATTGGAATTGTTTCCGATTCCAATTCACATTGCTAATTTTTTTTTTTTTAGGGAGGCCTGCGACGCTAAAAAAAAGAAAAACCACCCGACTCTTTAAATCGACCCCATCCTCCCGACCCCCCCAAAACCTTTTAAAATTACCTGGTGTTCCAGGGGGGCCTCGGAGGGCCTCGGGGAGAGATACAGGGGGGCCTCGGGGAGAGGAGAGATCCAGGGGGGTCTCGGGGAGAGATTTCCCGTTCCCAGGCATTAGCTGTTCTAAAAACAAATGGCGCTGATGCCACTTTGCCCTTACCATGTGACAGGGTATCCGTGCCATTGGCCAGCCCCTGTCACATGGTAGGAGCACTGGGTGGCCGGCGCCATCTTTACTCATCAGCCCCTTTTATAGAGTATAGTATAATAGGGGCTGATGAGTAAAGATGACCGGCGCCATCTTTAAAGATGGTGCCGGCCATCCAGTGCTCCTACCATGTGACAGGGGCCGGCCAATGGCACGGATACCCTGTCACATGGTAAGGACAAAGGGGCATCGGCGCCATTTTTTTTTAGAACAGCTGATGCCTGGGAACGGGAAATCTCTCCCCGAGGCCCCCCTGGATCTCTCCCCGAGACCCCCCTGGACCACCAGGTAATTTTAAAAGGTTTTGGGGGGGTCGGGAGGGTGGGGTCAATTTAAAGGGTCGGGTGGGGTTTTTTTTATTAGCGGTGCGGGCCTCCCTAAAAAAAAGGGTCGGTAGGGTGGGGGAGGCTAAGGGGGGTCGATTTAAAGGGTCGGGTGGTTGTTTTTTTTTATCGGGCCATCGGCACCATTTTAATTAGTGGCAGCCAAAATGGCGCCGATGGCCCGAGAGCGGGAGATAGCGCCGGGACCCCCCCCCCTCCCCCCACTGGACCACCAGGTAATTTAACATTTTGGGGGGGTTTGGGAGGGTGGGGGAGGGTAAGGAATTGGTTTTAAAGGGTCGGGTGGGTTTAGGGGTTGTTTTGGTGTGCCGGTTTTCCCGCCCTCCCCCAAATAATTCCCGTGCCCTATTTAACAATTTAGGACGATTTATGACGATAAATCGGGGGCATTTTTATTGTATCATGCACTCTAACAATTTAGGACGATTTTAAAATTATCTGATGATAATTTTAATCATTCAAAAACGATTCACATCCCTATTATCTTCTCTAAGTGCCCCTTTAACTCCTCGATCATCTAACGGTCAAACTGACTCCCTCTCAGGCTTTCTGCTTCGGATATATTTTTAAAAGTTTTTACTGTGAGTTTTTGCCTCTACGGCCAACTTCTTTTCAAATTCTCTCTTAGCCTGTCTTATCAATGTCTTACATTTAATTTGCCAACGTTTATGCATTATCCTATTTTCTTCTGTTGGATCCTTCTTCCAATTTTTGAATGAAGATCTTTTGGCTAAAATAGCTTCTTTCACCTCCCCTTTTAACCATGCCGGTAATCGTTTTGCCTTCTTTCCACCTTTCTTAATGTGTGGAATACATCTGGACTGTGCTTCTAGGATGGTATTTTTTAACAATGACCACACCTCTTGCACACTTTTTACTTTCGTAGCTGCTCCTTTCAGTTTTTTTCTAACAATTTTTCTCATTTTATCAAAGTTTCCCTTTTGAAAGTTTCACACGAGAGCCGTGGATTTGCTTACTGTCCCCTTCCAGTCATTAATTCAAATTTGATCATATTTTGATCACTACTGCCAAGCGGCCCCACCACAGTTTCCTCTCTCATCAAATCCTGTGCTCCACTGAGAATTAGATCTAAAATTGCTCCTGCTCTCATCGTTTCCTGAACCAATTGCTCCATAAAGCTATCATTCCAGGAACTTTATCTCTCTAGCGTGTCCCGATGATACATTTACCCAGTCAATATTGGAGTAATTGAAGTCGCCCATTATTTCCGCACTACCAATTTGGTTAGCTTCCCTAATTTCTCTTAGCATTTCATTGTCAGTCTCACCATCTTGAATTGGTGGATGGTAGTATACTCCTATCACTATAATCTTCGCCGACACACAAGGGATTTCTACCCATAAAGATTCAGTTTTGTATTTAGTCTCATGCAGGATGTTTATCCTGTGGACTCTATGCCATCCCAGACATAAAGCGCCACACAGCCACCCGGGTGCTCCTCTCTGTCATTGCGATATAATTTGTACCCCGGTATAGCACTGTCCCATTGGTTGTCCTCCTTCCACCATGTCTCTGAGATGCCAATTGTCTATGTCATCATTCACTGCTATACATTCTAATTCTCCTATCTTACTTCTTAGACTTCTGGCATTAGCATACAAACATTTCAAAGTTTGTTTTTTGTTTGTATTTTCATTCTGCTTTTTAATTGAAAGGGATAAGTTAGAATTGTTTAGCTCAGGTGAGTTTTTAGTTACAGGTACTTGGACTACTTTTCATATTATTGGACCTCACTGTCGGGATGCCCTAATTCTAATGCATCATTAGTATCCTTTGAAGATACCTCTCGCCAAATCATGCACTGCTGAGCGACTGTTGGCTTTCCTCTTTGTTCTAGTTTAAAAGCTGCTCTATCTCCTTTTTCAAGGTTAGTGCTATTTATTAAGTTGACTTAGAAAATTGCCACTGCTATTACTAGCAATGGTAACATGGAATAGATTTAGTTTTGGGGTAACTTGCCAGATTCTTATGGCCTGGATTGACTACTGTTGGAAATAGGATGCTGGGCTTGATGGACCCTTGGTCTGACCCAGTATGGCATGTTCTTACGTTCTTATGTTCTTAATGGAGACGTTAGGTCGCTAAATAAATATTTAGGTACATATTCGGCTGAATTCTAGCTGGCTAATAAGATAGGAAGAATAGAATTTAGCTAGATAAGTTAGGGGCGTTCCAGGGGCGTAACTGGGAGGAGTTGCGTTAGCTGGCTAAGTTGACCAGGGGATAGAGGAGCATTACACTGTTTCTTAGAAGCTGTCTATCATTTGATTTGGAATTCACTTTCAACAATTGGGAATTAAACTGTTTATGCTTTAGTCTTTATAATGAACCATCAGACCATACAATTTATTTTGCAGCATCCTTTTGCTTTTGGACATTGTTTGGTGTGCTGTGCCTAATTTTCTATATCTGTTGTGGAATTTAACGTGGCTGACAACTTTCTATGTCAGCCACATTGTTATTAACATCAGATTATCTATTAATGAGCTGTTTGCATGGATTTGCGAAATTAATGTAAACAAATCACATGCAAAGCAGCTCATTGTAATAGTGAAGGGAATTTGGGCAGGGCTATGCAAAAATATTGCGAATATCAAGCAATATTGCCGTAATAGGGCTATATTGAATAATAGGGGTATGCATTTGGTCCCTACGTATTGGCAATCCACAACGGATATTGCCATTTTCGTTGTATTCGTGGGGAAGCGAAATGTATCGCGATTCCCCACAAATACACGAACCTTCACCGAATTATTCGGCCACCTAAATAAATCAAATTAAACAAACCCCCACCCTTCTGACCCCCCCCCCCCCAAGACTTACCAAAACTCCCTGGTAGTCCAGCGGGAGGTCCGGGAGCCATCCCCTGCACTCTCACACCCTCGGTGCTGGTTTTATCATGGCGCCGATAGCCTTTGAACTACTATGTCACAGGGGCTACCGGTGCCATTGGTCAGCCCCTGTCACATGGCCATTTGCGCCATCTTGTGCTCCTATCATGTGACAGGGGCTGACCAATGGCACCGGTAGCCCCTGTGACATAGTATGGGCAAAGGCTATCGGCGCACTTTTGATTACTGGCACCAATGGTCCGAGGGCAGGAGATCGCTCTGGGACCTCCGTTAGACCGCCAGGGACATTTGGCCAGCTTGGGGGGCCTCCTGATCCCCACAAGACTTGCCAAAAGTCCAAAGGGGGTCCGGGAGCGACCTCCTGCACTCCGGCCATCAGATGCCAGTACTCAAAATGGTGCCGACCGCCTTTGCCCTCACTATGTCACAGGGGCCAACCGTCGCTCCCAGACTCCCGCTGGACTTTTGGCAAGTCTTGTGGGGGTTAGGAGGCCCCCCCCCAAGCTGGCCAAATGTCCCTGGGGATCTAACGGGGTCCCAGAGTGATCTCCTACCCTCGGGCCATCGGTGCCACTAATCAAAATGGCGCCGATAGCTTTTGCCCATACTATGTCATAGAGGCTACCGGTGCCATTGGTCAGCCCCTGTCACATGGTAGGAGCACAAGATGGCGCCGATGACCATGTGACAGGGGCTGACCAATGGCACTGGTAGCCCCTGTGACATAGTAGGTCAAAGGCTATCGGTGCCATGATGAAACTGGCACCGAGGGTGTGAGAGTGCAGGGGATGGCTCCCGGACCCCCAGGGAGTTTTGGTAAGTCTTGGGGGGGAGTCAGGAGGGGAGGGGTTGTAGTTAATTTTAATTTTAGCTGGGACATGAATAGAAATCGCCGTATTAACGCATCGGGGCGCCATACGGCCGAATGCAATGTATCTGCTCCCCAACGAATCTGAATCCCGAATGCAACATATGGCGTCCCTCTGCACATCCCTATTGAATAATATACACTGTTTAACTCACATTAGAACCCTACCCAAGGCTTGATGCATCTCCCTGTTAGATTGCAAGCCCTCTGGGGATAGGGAATTTTCTACAGTACCAATTTAAAAAAATCAGAATAAAGAGACCATAAAGTATAAATAGAAATGTATACACAAAAACTGAAATGTAAACCGCAACAAGCCAGTCTCTGTATGCCGTGCAACAATGGAAAAATGGAAACATCACCATTCCCCATAAAATATCAAACAATAAAATCAAGAAATATAAATCATTAATCATAACAGTAAAATCATACTAAGAAAAGACTACTTCTAAACAGCTGATATATAGAATAATATCCAATAATTAAAGACATATACATTTTGAAAGCTTTCCCAATCACCAGTAAAATATTTCAAAATATGGACACATCAAATATCACCCAAAAATTAAAAATAAGGATAAAAAATCCCCCACTCTTCATGCCTGGGAGCTTTTTATTTCCTTACACATATGTATACCCTCTTTCTGTCTCACATGCTCTCTCTCCCCCCACATGCTCTCATCTACACATGCTCTGTCCCTCACATCACACAAACATGCACAAATGCTCTCTCTCCTCACATGATCACACATACACATACTCTCTCACTCTCCATGATCACACACACATGCTCTCTCTCTACCCTATATGCTCACATTGAAGGCTTCTTACAGTTCTTGTCCCTGTGTTTACAGATAAATAAACCATACTCAGTCAGGTTAGAAGCATTTTATTGGTAGGCAAAATAAGACAGAGTATTGGGAAAAAGAGACAAATGACCTGATAGTCACTGTCGGAGCGCCTTCAGTTTTCTGCTTGCACATTAGCTGCTTATAAAGAGAATTTCTTTATTTGTTTTCCAGTTTCCTCTTATCTCAGCATCATGACAGCTGGATCTGTTTCTTTTCATTTTAGCCTAGCCCATTATTGTTACGCCCAACATTAGTATCTTTTCCTATTCCCACAGGGGTAGATTTTAAAAAAAAGCACGATCGCGTACTTTTGTTAGCGCAGCAGGCGCAAACAAAAGTACGCTGGATTTTATAAGATACGCGCATAGCCGCGCATATCCTCTAAAATCCTGGATCGGCACGAGCAAGGCTGCCGATTTTGGGCAGCCTGCGCGCGCCGAACCGTGCAGCCTGCCTCCGTTCCCTCCGAGGCCGCTCCGAAATCGGAACGGCCTCGGAGGGAACTTTCTTTCGCCCTCCCCTCACCTTCCCCTCCCTTCCCCTACCTAACCCACCCCCCCCCGGCCCTATCTAAACCCCCCCTTACCTTTGTCCCTAGATTTACGCCTGCGAGAAGCAGACGTAAATCTACGCGCGCCAGCGGACTGCTGGCGCACCGTCTTCCGACCCGGGGGCTGGTCCGGAGGCCTGGACCATGCCCCGGGTCCGGCGCCACGCCCCCAGTCCCGCCCCCGAAATGCCGCGTTCTGCCCCCGAAACGCCACGTCATCCGGTCCCGCCCCCGACATGCACCCGACACGCCCCTTCAAAAAACCCCGGGACCTACGAGCGTCCCGGGGCTCTGCGCGCGCTGGCGGCCTATGCAAAATAGGCGCGCCAGCGCGCAAGGCCCTGCTCGCGTAAATATGGGCGGATTTATGCGAGCAGGGCTTTTAAAATCCACCCGACAGGTTATATCCCTTCTATCTGAATTTAATCCCACAATGGCACATGTGGTTTTGATGAGTCTCTTCTGTCATGCGTCCCTTTTGTCTGGTTGTCAGATCTCCCCTCTATCAATGTTTCTCGAGCAACACCATTGCAGTTTTACATTTACACAATATATCTGCTAGAGCTGTCTCTCGCTCTGAAGATATACAACATACACTCACACATGCACTCGCACATGCTCTTGCATACACATTCTGTTTTTTTCTCTCCTCAGAACGTGGAGGCAGCAGAAGCAGTTTCTTCTTGGGAACCCATGGTAACAGGAGGTCTACTCTCTCTTTGTTATGGAACAGATATGACTCCTCTCTTTGACTATGCAGCCTGGCCCCTGTTCCTCTCTTTGACCATTCAGCCTTGCCTGTGCTCTTCCTCTGCTCAAAAGCATGGCCTGGCCCCTGCTCCTCCTCTCTTCAGCCACGTGGCTCAGCTTGTTGTTGCTCCAAAACTCTTAGGCCATGTAGCTTGGCCTGCTGTTGCTCCACTGATCTTAGGCTGGGAGGGCCTGCCAAAACTGCTTTTGCTTTTGGAAACCAGGTAGACCCAATTGTGACCTCAGAGTATTTTCTTCTAGCCATGTGGAACCTATATCTATTACTCCTTTTTGCTGCAATAATCGGGCCTTCTTCTATTCCATGCAGGCCCACAACGCACTTCGTCTGGTTCCCATGGATGGGAGGGAAGAAGCCCAATTGTTATGGTCCTATGACTGCCATCAGTGTAAGTGTTGCTTCCACAATTCTGAGCAGGGTTGATGAAAATATGAGGCAGCCAACCCCAAATCTGTGGCACTCTAGGCAACCACCTAGTTTGCCCAGTGTTTCCACTAGCCCTGCATCCACCATAAATCCAGAGACCAGGGCAGTGTAGCTATCATTGGTCAACATCGCATATACAAAAAATGACCACGGATTCACAAGACCAATCTTTCTCTTCTTCAGCCTACCATAGGAAACCAAGAAAATATATTTCTTAATCACTGCTTTCATATAGTTCTCAGCAGCCTTTATGATACATGCTGTAATTTGTGAAGTAAATGTGCTTTTAAAATATCCCCATGGCCCTTCCAAAACAATTCAAGCAGAAACTAAAGACCTGGCTATTTAAACAGGCATACACTGTCACTGGCTGAATCTCCCTCAGGCTCTCTCCTCCTGCTCTCCCACCCTACTCTTTCCCTTCCAGGCCTCCTCTCTCCCACCTCCCACTCTTGCAATTTCCTCTCCCCCTCCGTCCCCCTCTTTCCCAGGCATCCCCTGCTTTCTCCCTCCCATTAATCTTTATCCCAGTTTCCTCCAGCCGCCCCCCTCCCTCTCCCAGACCTTCTTACTCTTCCTAAAACTCTTAAACTCCATGCTCCCCCCCACCTTCCCCCATCCTAACCTCTAATAAGTCACTCTTATAAAGAATCTTCTGTTAAATACTGTAAACCAAGCTCACGTAATTCACTTTAAGCTAAGTTCCTGTATTCACATTTATAATTTTTCAAGTTACTCGTATATATGAATAGTTCTCTAGAAAGCGTTATTAAGCCAAGTTCATGTTTTATGTAAAACGATGTGATACTCAAAGTGTATGTCGGTATATAAAAATCTTTAAATAAATAAATAAATTATTTTAATCATAATGAGCATTATAGAACATCCAGAACAGTGTATCTGGGGATCACATCCTTCATCCAATACAAGCTTTCCCAGTGGGAGCACTGAGACGAGAGGATCATTTGGTTGCTGAAAAGATCAGTAAAGATCGCTTTGGGAAATTTTAGAACTAAAAAAGTTTTGGGGAGAGGAAAACTATTGGAATATATTCTTTAGTTGGGATGTGAATCGTTTTTCTGACGATTGAAAATATCGTACGATATTTTCAAAGTTGTCAGAAATCGGGGGCTCCCCAAAACCGATAGGAAAACCCCACAAAATTGTTCGTGGTGTTCTTTTATCGTTTTGGTGGAGGGCGGGAAAAACGGCACACAAAAACAACCCCTAAACCCACCCCGACCCTTTAAAACAGATCCCTTAGCTTTCCCCCCCCCCCCCCCCCAAAAAAACTTTTTACAAGCACCTGGTGGTCCAGTGGGGGTCCCGGGAGCGATCTCCTGCTCTCAGACCGTCGGCTGCCACTAATCAAAATGGCGCCGATGGCCCTTTGCCCTTACCATGTGACAGGGTATCCAGCCATTGGCTAGCCCCTGTCACATGGTAGGAGTAATGGACGGCCGGCGCCATCTTTAAAAATGGCACGGGCCATCCAGTGCTCCTACCATATGACAGGGGCCGGCCAATGGCATGGATACCCTGTCACATGGTAAGGGCAAAGGGCCATCGGCATCATTTTTATTAGTGGCAGCCGACGGCCCGAGAGTGGGAGATTGCTCCCGGGACCCCCACTGGAACACCAGATAATTTAAAAAGTTTGGGGGGGTCAGGAGGGTGGGGGAAGCTAATGGATCTGTTTTAAAGGGTCAAGGTGGGTTTTTTGTTTATCGGCTTGGGTGCAGCCGATAAAAAAAAAAACCGATCGGACCGCACGAAAAAAATTCACTATGTGAATCGGAACCGGAATCAGAACCGATTCCGGTTCCGATTCACATCTCTATTCTTTAGTGTGTATGTAGGTGTGTATGTATGTTTGTTATAAAAAGCAAAGCTTTTGTTATAAAAAGCAAAGCCAAAAGCTAGGAAAAAGCTTAGAGTTTGTGTATGCTTGTCTTTCCCTCCCTCCCATCCTCTTCCACCCACCCTAGCTCATCCTTTGATTTATAGGCAGGAGACACTTTCACATTAAAAATCAATCAGCCTTTTATCTAAAACATAGGACTTCTCCAGGACTTATCAAGAGTTTAATTATCCCATTGCAGGCCGCTACCAGATTAATAGTGAATATACAAATAAATTTAAAGGACTCTTATTTACCCTTAGCAACCTAAACTTAAATAAGAACTCAACAAAATTAAGATGAAGGCAGCAATCCAGTAGCAAGAGGGGAGCCTTCCAGTCTTCTGTATCAAATGTCACACGTATAATTTTTTACCCATCATTGAGAGGTTGTATGTGTGCACCCGGTGCAAAGAGCTCCTGGCTCTCAGAGAATTAGTCCAATTTATGGAGGCTAGAATGGCAGACCTGGAGATGTTGAGGCAGACAGAGAAATTTATAGATGAGACCTTCAGGGACATAGTAGCTAAGTCCCAACTCCAGTCTGGTAGCCCTGGTGCTTCTTGGGAGAAGGAAGGTCTCCTGATTAGAAAGCATCAACTTGGTGTAGCAGGAAGTGATCCAGTAGCAAGGACCTGTTCTCCACATGAGGCATTGGGCTCTCGCACTAGAATGTGTCTCCCTGGTCTACTGGGAAGGGTTAGGTTGGCTGTCATTATTGCTGATTCAATTATTAGGAATGTAGAGAGCTGGGTAGCTGGAGGGTACAAGGATTGCCTGGTAACATGCCTGCCTGGTGTGAAGGCGGCGGCCCTCACATGTCACCCAGATAAGATTTTAGATAGTGCTGGGAAGGATCTGCTGTTGTGGTGCATGTGGGCACCAACAACATAGGAAAATGTGGGAGGAAGGTTCTGGAAGCAAATTTTAGGCTCTTAGGTAGAAAGCTGAAATCCAAAACCTCCAGGAAAGCATTTTCTGAAATGCTGCCTGTTCCATGCTCAGGCCATCAGAGGCAGTCAGAGCTCCGGACTCTCAATGCCTAAATAATATGATGGTGCAAGGAAGAGGGATTCAGTTTTGTAAGGAACTGGGGATGGGGAACCTTTTGGTGAAAGGGGAGTCTCTTCTGAAGGAACGAGTTCCACCTTAACCAGGGTGGAACCAGGCTGCTGGTGCTAACTTTTAAAAAGGAGATAGAGCAGCTTTAAAACTAGAACAAAAGGGAAATCCAAAAATCTCTCAATAGCGCATGGTTCAGAGGGAAGTATCATTGAAGGATATTAATGAAGCAGGAGAGTTAGTGCATCCCAACAGAGAGGTTCCAATAAAAGCAAAAGCAGTCCTTGTGCCTATAAAGTAATCACCTGAGCTAAAAGATTCCAAATTATCCCTGTCAATTAAAAAGCAGGCTGTAAATGCAAACAAAAAACACACTTTGAAATGTCTGTATGCCAATGCTAGAAGTCTAAGAAATAAGATGGGAGAGTTAGACTGTATAGCAATGAATTATGATAGACTTAATTAGCATCTCAGAGACATGGTGGAAGGATGAGAACCAATAGGATAATGCCGTATAAAATTAAAAATTATATTGCAATGATAGGGAGGAGCAACTTGGTGGCGGTGATGGTGAGGGGGTGGCGGGTATCACTTTATGTCTGGGATGGCATATAGTCCAACAGGATAAGGATCCTGCAAGAAATGAAATGCACAATAAAATCTTTATAAGTAGTAATCCCATGTGTGTTGGGGAAGAGTATAATGATAGGAGTATACTACTATCCACCTGGCCAAAATGATCAGACGGACGATGAAATGCTAAGAGAAGTTAGGGAAGCTAACCAGATTGGTAGTATAGTAATAATGGGAGATTTCAATCACCCCAATATTGACTGGGTAAATGTAATATCAGGACATGCTAGAGAGATAAAGTTCTTGGATGGAATAAATGATAGCTTTATGGTGCAATTGTCTCAGGAACTTAACGAGAGAGAGCGAGCTATTTTAGATCTAATTCTTAGTGGAGCTCAGGACTGGTGAGAGAGGTAATAGTGATGAGGCCACTTGGCAATAGTGATCATAACATGATCAAATTTGAATTAATGACTGAAAGAGTGACAATAAGTAAATCCATGGCTCTAGCACTAAACTTTCAAAAGGGAAACTTTGATAAATTAAGAAAAATAGTTTAAAAAACTGAAAGGTGCAGCTACAATGGTTAAGAATATACAACAGGCATGGACATTGTTAATAAATACTATCTTAAAAGAACAGTCCAGATGTATTCCACATATTAAGAAAGGTGGAAAGAAGGCCAAACGATTGCTGGTATGGTTAAAAAGTGAGGTGCAAGAGGCTATTTTAGCCAAAAGATCTTCCTTCAAAAATGTGAAGAATCCATCTGAAGAAAATAGGAAAAAGCATAAGCAGTGGCAAGTTAAATGTAAAACATTGATAAGACAGGCTAAAAGATCATTTAAAAGGAAGTTGGACATAGAGGCAAAAACTGATAATACAAACTTTTAAAAATATATCCAAAGCAGGAAGCCTGCAAGGGAGTCAGTTAGACTGTTAGGTGATCTAAGGGTTAAAGGGGCACATAGGAAAGATAAGGCCATCACAGAAAGACTAAGGGGCATATTTTAAAAGCCCTGCATGTGTAAATCCGGCTGGATTTACACGCGCCGAGCCTATTTTGCATAGGACCGGCGACACGCACAAGCCCCGGGACACGCGTATGTCCTGGGGCTTTGAAAAAGGGGAGGGAAGGGGGCGGGGGGGGGAGCGCCAGTCCGGGGGAGTCCGGTGTGGGACCTAGGCCTCCAGCACAGCGGCTGTGCCAGGGGATCGAGCACCGGCAGCTGGCCGGCGCGCACACGTTTCGCCTGCCAAAGGCAGGCATAAATAACACAATAAAGGTAGGGGGGGATTTAGGTAGGGCTGGGGGTGGGTTAGATAGGGGAAGGGAGGGGAAGGTGGGGAGGAGCGGAAGGAAAGTTCCCTCCGAGGCCGCTCCGAGGGAGGGAACGAGGAAAGCCATCGGGGCTCCCCTAGGGCTCGGCGCGTGCAAGGTGAACAAATGTGCACCCGTTTGCGCGCGCCGACCCCGGATTTTATAACATGCGCCCTGCTGCGTGCGCATATTATCAAATCGGGCGTAGATTTGTGCGCGCCAGGTTGCGCGCACAAATCTACGCCCGCGAGTAGCTATTAAAATCCAGCCCTAAATGAATTCTTTGCTTCGGTGTTTACTGAGGAGGATGTTGGGGAGATACCTATTCCAGAGATGATTTTCAAGGGTGATGATTCAGATGAACTGACCCACTCACAGTGAACCTGGAAGATATAGTTGGCCAGATTGATAAAATGAAGAATAGCAAATCACCTGGACTGGTTCTGAAAGAACTTAAAAATGAAATTTCACGCCTATTACAAGTAATTTGTAACCTATCATTAAAATCATCATTGTATCTGAAGACTGGAAGGTGGCTAATGTAACCCCGCTATATGAAAAGGGCGTCAGAGGGGATACGGGAAAGTATAGACCAGTGAGCCTGACTTCAGTGCCAGGAAAAATCATGGAAAATATTATAAAGAATAAAATCACAGAACATATAGATAGACATGAATTAATGGGACACAGCCAGCATGGATTTACCCAAGGAAAATCTTGCCCCACAAATCTGCTACTTTTTTTTTGAAGGGGGTGAATAAGCATGTGGACAAAGGTGAACCAGTAGATGTGGAGTATTTGGATTTTCGGAAGGCAAAGTCCTGCATGAGATACTTCTAACAAAACTAAAACGTCATGGGATAGAAGAAGTACTTTTCTGGATTGCAAACTGATTAAAAGCAGGAAACTTATTAGGATTAAATAGTCTGTTTTCACAGTGGAGAAAGGTAAAAAGTGGAGTGCCTCAGAGATCTGTACTTGGACTAGTGCTTTTTAATATATTTATAAATAATCTGGAAAGAAATACGATGAGTGAAGTGATCAAATTTGGCAGATGACACAAAATTATTCAGAGTAGTTAAATTACAAGCAGATTGTGATAAATATCAGGAGGACCTTTGAGAATGGAAGACTGGGCATCCATATAGCAGATGAAATATGTGGACAAATGCATGGTGATGCATATAGAGAAAAATAACCCATGCTATAGTTACACAATGTTGGGTTCCATTTTAGGAGTTACCAGCCAGGAAAATGTTCTGGGTGTCATAGCTGATATAACATTGAAATCATTGGCTCAGTATGCTGTGGTGGGCAAAAAAGCCATCAGAATATTAGGAATTATTAGGAAGGGACTGTATTACTCAATAGTTAGACCGCACTTTGAATATTGTGTCAGGCAAGCGGAGGTCAGGCTTGGAGAAAGGCAACACGGTCAAAGCAAAGCAGAAGTTGGCACCAGGATTCAGTCAGTACAAGGAGACACACGAACTGGGAACTGGGAACCGGAACACTGGAACAGGAACGAAGACACAGTGAGGCAACAAGCACTTGGAACTAAGGACAGGTAAACCAAGGAGACCTGTTGCAAAGGCAAAGCTACTGCGGAAAAACAGGGAATTCATATTGAGCAGGAGATGATGTCAATATCTGGGGTCCTTGGGCTAGTTCCCGCTGCAGGCCCTTCAAAGGTCTCAATGAGACACGCGCACTGCTGGAGGCTCGGCCCATAGATGCGTCCCGGCTGGAGGGCCTGGGACGTGATGCAAGGCCCGAGGTGCTGGCGATGGCGTCCCGGCTGGTGAGCCTGGGACGTGATGTAAGGCCGAGGTGCTGGCGAGAGTGTCCCGGCTGGAGGGCCCGGGACGAGGTCCGGAGTCAGAGGCACTGACGGAGGTCCGTGGTCGGAGCCAGCAGCCCGCCGCCACATGGAAGCAGAACTGGGTCCCGCGGGCTACGCAGCAAAGTACGAGGGCCACACCGTGGGGTTGCTGTGGGAGGTGAGCGTAACAGTCATGAAAGTACTTTAATAGGTAAATGTGAAATGGATATTTACTTTTTTGGATAATAGAAGGCGTAGGGGACACTCCATGAAGTTAGAAAGTAACTCATTTTAAACAAATTGGAGAAAATTCTTTTTCACTCAATGCACAATTAAGCTCTGGAATTCATTACTGGAGGATGTGGTTAAGGTGGTTAATGTAGCTGAGTTTAAAAAAGGTTTGGATAAGTTCCTGGAGAACTCCATAAACTGCTATTAATTAATAAGGAATCGTCACTGCTTGTTGCAGGCATTTGTAGCATGGGATCTATATAATGTTTGGGTACTTGCAAGTACTTGTGACCTGGATTTGTCCATCAAGCCCAGGATATTGGGCTTGATGGATCCTTGGTCTGACTCAGTATGGCATATCTTATGTTTTGTTATCTTTTTCAGTTATGTTTTGTTTTTTGGTACTATTTAATCCAGTGGTTCTCAGCCCTGTCCTGGGGACCCCCCCCCCCAGCCAGTCGGGTTTTCAGGATATCCACAATGAATATGCATGAGAGAAAATTTGCATGCACTGCCTCCATAACATGCAAATTTTCTCTCATGCATATTCATTGTGGATATCCTGAAAACCCGACTGGCTGGGGGGGGGGGGGTCCCCAGGACAGGGCTGAGAACCACTGGATTAAATAGTACCAAAAAACAAAACATAACTGAAAAAGATAACAAAACATAAGATATGCCATACTGAGTCAGACCAAGGATCCATCAAGCCCAATATCCTGGGCTTGATGGACACTGGTTTAATCTCTCCAACCTACAACTACGCTAAAGTATGGCTTTCTGGGTTTTCATAAGCTGACACCGCAGAAACATCTGTTTTAAAGGGTATGCACTAAGGAGTAGATTTTCAGAGGGTTACACCCGTACGTTACACGCGTAACCCCCCAAAACCTACCCCAAACCCCCACTGCATGCGCTGAGCCTATTTTGCATAGGCTCGGTGGCGCGTGCAAGCCCTAGGACGCGCGTAAGTCCTGGGGCTTTCCTGGGGGGGGGCGTGTCGGGAGGCGTGTTGCGACGACGCGTCATCCGGGGGCGTGGTTGCAGGCGTGTTCCGGCCCGGGGGCATTCCGGGGGGCGTGGCCTTGGCCTCCGGACCAGCCCCCGGACCGGAACCTGGCGCGTGGGCAACCGGCCCGCGAGAGAGAGTTACGCCTGCCTCAAGCAGGCGTAACTTTGTCGACAAAGGTAGGAGGGGTGTGGATAGGGCTGGGGGGGTGGGTTAGGTAGGGGAAGGGAGGGGAAGGTGCGGGGAAGTCGAAGGAAAGGGAACGGGCAGCGCGTGCAGGGCTCGTTGCGCGCAAAGTGCACAAATGTGCACCTCCCTGCGCGCGCTGACCCCGGATTTTATAAGATACGCGCGTAGCCACGCCTGTCTTATAAAATCCGGCATACTTTTGTTCGCGCCTGGTGCGCGAACAAAAGTACGCAGGGCGCACTTTTATAAAATCTACCCCTCCATGTTTTAACTATTAGTATTGAACTCAACTGTACTATATAGCACATTGAGGGCCAGATGTACTAAAGTGGTTTTCCCATCTTCTGAGCAAATTTCACAAAAATACTTAAAGGTAGAATGTGTAGGCACTTTTCTACACATGTATCTTGTGAATTCTGGGTCATTTTCTTTGGAAATTTTCTAAAGATATATGAGTACAAAAGTATCTACTTACTTTGACTGCTATTTCCATGGATGAGGGTTAGGAGGGGAAACCACACATGTGCAACCTCTCTTGGTTTGAGGGTCCCTAATACAGAGGTACAGCAAGTCCCAGGGCCAATCTCACTGTCCCGACCTCTAATCTTCCTCTCATTCATCAAAGTTCTGGCCCTGGATTCTACAGGCAATGGAGATAGGGAAATGTCTAAGCTTCGGGGGTCCTAGGTGGTACAAGTGGGTATACAGCAAAATCTCTAAAGCTTTTCACTCCGCAATTTCCTTTGTCCCAAGTAGTACTACTCATACCAGTTCTCAAGCAGGGGGTAACAAAATTAGGCAGTAGATTAGGAGTAGTGTTCAAAAGAAAAATGTTTACTGCAACTTAAAACATAAAATCCAAGCAAGAATAGCAAACATCATCATCATCATAAACAAAAGAATGATAACTCCCAGTATTACTGTCTCTCTATCCATCTCCATCCCTGAATCCTTGTCTTTTTCCCAGTGATTGAAAAGGGAGAACAGTGCTTCAAAGGATGGAGTAGAAAGGGGAAAGCCAAAACAATTCCTCCCCTCAAAAATTAGGAAAAAAAAAAAAGCAATTGGTTTTCTTTGGTGGAATATAAATCAAATAAATAAAGGGAAACTGTCATTGTCCTTTATACATATAGTTTGAAATATTCAATATACAGGTCAGTTTTCTCCAGATCAAGTTATGTCCCCTGGAACATTATTTTATTTATTTTATTATTTATTTGTTTTTATATACCGGCATTCATGTAAAAACATATCACGTCGGTTTACATCTTAGATTAAGCATCGGTAGGGGGGGGGGGGGGGGGGGGCGCAAGCACAGCGGAGCAGGATGGTCGCATAAAACCTGAGCTCCTCCTATCCCCTTAGCAATAAACGGAGAAACTTGGCTGAATCCTTTTGCAATAACTCTGGCTATAGCCTGTGGGCCGGTAAATTGGTGCGAGATGGCTCAGAAGAAGAAAAATATTGATTTCCGCCAATATTCTTACTCTAAAGCGGACTCTGGAGAGTCGGGGCCTGCAGAGCTGGAGAAGCCTGGGAGCGAGGCTGACTCGGATACAGCTGAAACAGAGGCAGATCTGGGGCCCGTGGAAGCGGGAACTCAGGGGGCCCCGACGCGCGATGAATTTCGCCAATGGTTCGCGGATCTTCGTAGAGACATGAAGGCGAACAAAAAAGAATTGCTGGAGAGAATGGCAGATCTTAAGGAGGAAATCTCCGACATTGGCCAGAGGGTGGATGAGCTTGACTGCCGTCTTGACGCCCAGGCTGAGAAAATGGAGGGTTTGCATAATCAGGGAAAGCAGTTCACTCAGGATGCTCAGGAGCTGCAATATAAATTGGAAGACCTCGAGAATCGAAGTCGGAGAAACAATCTCCGTGTTCGGGGCATCCCGGAGACAGCGGACTACACGGATTGCGAAGCCATAATTAAAACTCTCGGTGCATTTTTTCTCCAAAAAGAAGAATCGGGGGCGGCTGCTGACTCTGCACCAGAGATTGCAATCGAGAGAGCCCATCGTTCGTTGGGACCGAAACTGGGGGACAGGCCGCGAGACATTGTGGTCTGTTTCACTCGGTTCCCGATCAAGGAACGGATATGTAAAATAGCACGGCAGCAGAAAGACTGGGAGTGGCAGAATAACAAAGTCTCCGTGTTTGCTGATCTTTCTCCCTTCACCCTGAAGCACCGGGCTGAATTCAGAGATGTTACGGCTATTATGCGCAAGGAAGGGATACGGTACCGGTGGCTATTCCCCAGCGGCATGGCAGTCACCATCAACGGCACTACTACTAAAGCTACCTCGATTGAGGAGGCGGCAGCCATTTTGAAAGAAGCTGGCCACGAGGTACGGGCCCTCCCGGCACAGAAGCGACAGCAGCCCTCTGCGACCTCCGATTCCCCCAAATGGCAGCGGGTGGCGAAGGGGGGACGGCGACTACGGCGGCAGGAATTACAGAAAGAGCCCACTGGTCATGGTTGAAGGGGGGTCCTTTGCCTCCGGGAGAATTCTTATCTTGACCACGTGGCGCATGGCGCTATTACTGGGAGCAGTACAAACTATTCTTTGCATGCCATGGTTCTTCACACGTTTTTGCTGAGAGTCTTTAGACTTCCATTGTGCTTTTCATTGTTTTCACCGTTTATATTGTTGACTTTAACTGTTTTGTATTTACTGGGGAAGGGGGATGCTGGCTCCGTGAGTGCTATTGTCCTTTTCTGCCTTGGCAGATATGCCCGTCACCCACGGCAATCTTGGGAAGGGGGGGGGGGGGGGGGACCGGGTGCTCGGTTGGGAATTGTTATAGTGCTCAGTATTGTCAATGGGGGATAAGTGTACATTCTGGACGGTATAGGGGATCAACTCACCTGTGTATTTTCTTTTGGGCTTTCTCCAGTGGGATGGGAAGTATTGTGTTTCCCAGACGTTGGGGGATTGCAGGAACTGGGTGGAAGGGCAGTAGTGGGGGGGGGTTATCCTAATGGTACTATGACTTCACTCACCATAAGATCTCTAAATGTTAAGGGCCTCAATAACCCGAGGAAGCGTCAACTGCTCAGGGAAGACATGCAGCAGTCAGGGGTGGATGTCCTGTTTTTGCAGGAGACGCACTTACTAAGAAAATATGAGCGCCTGCTACCGTGGTCTCTCTTCCCGCACTGTTACAGCGCATCAGCTTCCAAAACCCATAAATATACTGGGGTCAGCATTCTACTGCGGAACAATATGCAAGGGCAGGTAAAAAAATCTCACGCTGATCCAGAGGGCAGATATGTATTAGTTCAGTTGGAGATTGGGGGGACGCTGTATAATCTCCTAAATGTGTATGCTCCACATGTCTCTTATGGTCCCTTTTTGGCGCAATTAGATCGCTTTATGGCACAGCAGGACCCGGGGGTATGGATCCTAGCAGGGGATTTTAACATGACGGTTCATCCACCTCTGGATAACTCTTCTGGTGGCGGGTTGGGGGCCAAGGCTGAGAGGAAAAATCTTAAATCCTTCATTTCTAAATGGGACCTTCTAGATATTTGGCGATCCCGAAATCCACACAGGAGGGATTACACTTTCTACTCGCCTCCCCACAAATCATATTCCAGGCTTGATTTTTTCCTTTTGGATCGATCCTTTTCCTTCTCAGTTCGGGAAGCTTCAATTGGCCAGATTACTTGGTCTGATCATGCCCCGGTGGACTTAACTTTTACCATCTACGGGTCTGAGGGGGGTCAAAAATATTGGAAGCTAAACGACACTCTTCTTGACAATTTGCCTTTCTGTCAGTCGGTAAGGGATGAAATAGAAAACTATAGAATCCATAATGTAGAGGCGCTGGCTAATCCTTCCTTATATTGGGAGTGTCTCAAGGCCGTACTTAGAGGGAAATTTATTTCACAAGGGGCACATAAGAAAAAAGTTAAAACCTCTCAGATACGGAGTTTGCAAACTGAAATCGCCTGTCTTGAGGCTCAACATAAACAGCACCCTACGGCTGCAGTCCTTCGCCAATTACAGGCGGCTCGGTCTCAATATTGTACTCTAACTCTGGCGGATATCCCTGTTAAACTGAATATGGTTAAACAGCAATATTTTGAGTGGGGAGATAGGGCGGGGAGAATCCTTGCACAGAAGTTGAAGCATCGCATTGCGCAGTCTCATATCACTAGCATACGGGGGGCTGATAAGTCTCTTTTATTATCTGCGAAAGCAATTCATGAGAGATTCCAGAGCTTCTATGGGGAACTCTATTCCAAGGAGGAAAATATTTCTAATGAGCGCATTGAGGATTTTTTGGACCAGGTTAATTTACCACAGGTCTCTGACTCGGAATGCCATATCCTGGAAAGTGACATAGCATTGCGTGAGGTGCTCCAGGTTATTAAAGATCTTAAGGTTAATAAAGCTCCGGGCTTGGATGGGTTTACCGCTCATTTTTATAAAACATTTGCCCCAGAGGTTGCCCCTATCCTTAGGGAGCTTTTTAACTCCTTGAGGGCGGGCAGCTCGCTGTATCAGGGATCCAATGTTGCGGGTATAACAATTCTGGCCAAGCCGGGTAGGGACCCCACAGAGTGTGGTTCCTATCGTCCCATCTCCCTGATCAACCTAGATTTAAAAATTTTGACTAAGGTCTTGGCCAATCGGCTGAACCTGGTACTATCTCATTTGATACATCCAGACCAGGCTGGTTTCATACCAGGCCGTATGGCGGCGGACAATGTCCGAAAGATCTTGGATCTGATCTGGTGGGCGAAGAAAAATGACTCTCCAACTGTCCTTTTGTCCATAGACGCCGAAAAGGCTTTCGACATGGTCCATTGGCCATATTTGTTTAAAACGTTGGAGCGGATGCACTTTGGACCCAATTTTATCCGCTGGATACGGGCTTTATACGAGAACCCTAGGGCGTGTGTCAAGGTGAATGGCACTTATTCTGATTCCTTTGGGATAGAGAGAGGTACCAGACAAGGCTGCCCTATGTCCCCGCTATTATTTGCTCTATTTTTGGAGCCCCTGGCGATTAAAATTCGGGATACGACGTCCATTTACGGTATTTCAGTAGGGGGGGTAGACTATAAGTTATCATTATTTGCAGATGATGTGCTGTTTACCTTGACCCGACCGTCTGAATCCCTGGCGAGGGTGGTATCGGTATTGGCCCAGTTTAGTGCGATCTCCGGTTTTAAATTAAACTTAACAAAATTGGAGATTCTCAATATCTCCCTGCCGGATGCTCTTGCTCAGAGCCTTCGAGCTCAATTCCCTTTCAAATGGGCTAAACGAAGCATTAAGTATTTGGGTATCCAACTTGGTAATAAGTTGGAGGATCTTTTTCACTTAAATTACACTCCCCTTGCTTCAAAAATTTTTCAGGATTTGGACAGTTGGACGAGGCATCAGTTGTCTTGGGTGGGACGGATTGCTGCTATTAAAATGACTGTTTTGCCCAAGTTCTTGTACTTATTCCAAACCTTACCAGTGCCTATACCAAATGCCCTTCTTAAACGATGGCAGCAAAAGTTGTTTGCATTTATATGGAAGAGAAGACCTCCGAGGATAGCACGGTCGACACTATACAGACATAGGTTACAGGGGGGTTTAGGGGTGCCTAACCTGGGGTACTATTATGCAGCCGCCCAACTCCGGGCTGTGATAGATTGGAACAGACGGAAGGAGAGAAAGAGGTGGGTGGATATTGAACAGGCTCTGCTGGACCCCATGCCGCTGTGGGCTACTACGTGGCAACCGAAAGACACCTGGCTAACCGGTGGTGTTGAAACTCCGTTCCTGGCTAACTTCGGACTTGGGGTAAATGGAAAGCCACCTTAACAGGGGATAGGCAATATTTTTTGAGTTCCTCCCTCTACCACAATCAGACCTTTTCTCCCGGGTGGGACTCTAGTGGTTACGCACATTGGAAAGAAAGGGATATTCTCACATTTGGTAAATTGTGGGAAGCGGGTGGGTTTCTCCCATTTGCGACTTTCCAGGGCAGATATCAGTTGGAGGACAGAGATGCTTTTCAATACCTGCAAATTAGACATTTTCTCCACTCTGGTGTAGTGACCACTGGCCTTTCTCAGGGGAAAAGCCAATTTGAGAATTGGTGTGACCAGGCTGATAAGGTAACCAAATTGATCTCACAGATTTATGAGTCTCTTAATACGGCTGCCCAATCTACACCCGGCTTTATGTTAGCCTGGGAGAGAGATCTTGGGGCTCCTTTGGGTAAGGACAAGTGGGATATCATATTTCAGAACACTAAACGTAGTTCTATCTCAGCATCTCTTCAGGAGAATGGGTATAAGGTGCTCCTCAGATGATATTGCACTCCATATAAATTATGGAAGGCTAAAATATTGACGTCTGCAAGTTGTTGGAAGGGATGTGGGGAGAGTGGAACCTTTTTTCACCTCTGGTGGCGGTGCGATAGAGTGCAGCGATATTGGGCTCTAGTGAAATCTGTTTTGCAGGAGATATTTATGCGCTCTGTTGATCTGTCCCCTGAACAGGCATTGCTTAATGCTCCAGTGGCTGGTACTACATATGAATGGTTACTAACACAACAGATTTTAATAGCAGCATGGTGTGTGCTGGCAGCCCAATGGAAAAGTAGCCAGATACCTGATCTATCACTGCTAATACGGAAACTGGATGTAATGATGGAGCTATACAAGCTTACTGCGCAAAAGCATAGGAACCAGCCCAAACATCTGGCTGTGTGGGAGCCATACAGGAAGTGGAGAGCGAACAAACACACGTAGTGCCATTTTGTAATTTTGCTGGATATTTATTGGGGGCTACTGCATATGGGTTGGAGGTATTACCTGGGTTTCATGCAGACTCCTTGAAAAAGTTATTTACGTTGACTTCCCTTCTGCGGATACAGATCTTGGTCCAGATATACTGAGCATCGTCCCTATTGACTTATAGCTTTATGTACGCAATTTCCTTACCCAGACACTTCGGAACTGTTATCAAACTGAATACCATTGTAGTTGCTTTTTCTGTCTAATGTTTTGTATCATGTTTCCAATGGTTAATAAAAATCTAATTGACAAACAAAAAAGATTAAGCATCGGTAATTGAAATTGCATTTAAAATTAAACATTTAAAACCTAGTTAGATACTATCCATTTTGCTTAAAATATCTAAATAAAATAAAGATAAAAGAAATAGCTATACACTGAGAGATAAAATCATAAAATCATAAAAACTAAAATATAAATAAAAGTAGCACACAGCATCAAAGTCAACCGTCTGCATGCCATTTAGAGTAAAAAGAATGCTCTATTGAACTGCAATATACAGGATACTTTTCTAACAAGGTAACCAGCTGCCTAACTTTCTGGTTAGGTGGTTAGAACCCATTTGAAAATGTCTCTGAATGTATCTATGCGGAAATTGCTTAGTATATAAGCCTCTGCATTAGATACTAAATGTTCAATGTAATTTACAATTAATGAACTAGGATAAAATATGTGAAGACTGCAACGTCAAGATTCCAGAGCCAAAAAAAAAAAAATAAATTCCCTTGAAAACAATCTCTTTACTAAATTTTTTTCTCATAGTAACCATTCTTATTAAACTTATCAACAGAGCAAACTTAAATAAGGCACATAATGGCTATGGTTGGACATTCGTCTGGAAATAACATAAAAAATGCAGGGAAACAGGTTGTTTTGTTTCATGGCCTTCTGAAAATGAAACAAATGGCAATAAAATTTGTTTTACTTTCATTTTGGTTTCTGTTTTTGTCCATACAATTTGCAAACCGTGCATGCAAACTGCAAATAGTGCACATAAAATGAAATGTGTGCTCTGTTTGCATTTTGTGTGGGTTCTTAGCTAATTGCATGCACAACAATGGAAGATAAAATTGAATTTGATAAAAGGGGGTGGTCGCTGAAACGAGATGAAATAAAAATAATGGTTGTGCACACCCCTAATAATTGCTTTGCTACTTTTATTAATGTGTACAGTAATTCACTCTGTAGTAATTGTCATCAGTTTGTAGATAACTGATAATTGACAGGAGAAGAAACATTGGCCTCACTTTGTGTGCTTCTGTTTTTTTAGGGGAAGCAACAAAGATGGTTTAACAAGCGACATGGTGCATCTTTCCTTTATTGAGCTTGAGGTGGCACAGAATGACAAGGATGACAACATTAAGATTACTAGAAAAACATGCAAATGTGATATGACTAAAATGATTATCTCTGCTGGTAATACTGTGTGTGTATCCAGGATTTCATATGTAATAAGTACACATAAGCAAAAAATGTTAATAGACTTTAATGACTTCCCTGTTTTTCCTGATGGAGCTTTAGCTTCTAGAAACTGTGGGATAGATATTCAAATTAGCCGTTAAAGTGAACTGGCCAGCTAAGACTTATCCGGCTAGCTCACATGGTATATTTAGCGGTACAGCAAGCTGGATAAGCCTTATCCGACTAACTTTAGACCTGCCATTAAGTAGGTCTAACTTATCTGGATAAATTTGAGCATCGCTACTTATCCAGCTAGCTGGGTCATTTATCATTTTGCATTTGGGCCATATTGCACGCGATAATGCCATAACGCAATAAATAATGTTACGCAAAATGCGTGTGCAAATTAAAAATTGAGTATTTGAATGGGAGGAGTTGGGGTAGAGTAAATGGAAATGAGGGTCTGCTAGCACAGAGTGCGATAGAGTAATGCACACTATCATGGGATTTAACGCCGGAAATAACTATACCTTTTTTTTGTGGTACAGTGAAAAACTATTTATCGTGCTTCTACGGCCGATATCACGGATTGTAGGTGATAAAAAGAGGAATTATAACAGACACACCTACCAGGCCTTCCTGCTCCAATAAAAACACCTGCTCTTACCTGGTCTAGCTTCCTAAAGCCATAATGTTTATGGCAAGTTTAATTGCAGGGGGATACTGGATGCTTCGGGAGGCTCACCACAGACAGCAACAAGCAGAACAACAACAACCTCAAGAACAGGCAAAGGCAGTCCAAAGCCCTCCTAGGAAAGTCTCCGCACCAGAGGCAGAGCCACTGGCCCCGCAGGGTTGGGGCCCAGGGCAGCGCCTGGCATGCAGGTAGCCACAGCAGAGGAGATACAGGGAGCACATCTTTCCTCCACGAACATCCTTGCTGGGCATGCCAGAGGACTATGTGGTTTGCAGGTATCGCCTCAGCTCCTGGGCTATCCTGGAATTATATGAAGAAATCTGAGAGGATTTGGATCCAGTTACTGAAAGTTCCCACACTGTGCTTGGCCTCACTCTGCATTTCATGGTAACTGGCTCCTTCCAAACAACACTTTTTCCCTCTGTCTGGACCAGGTCATCAGAGCAGTCTCTGCCTGCATTAATCACTATATAGCATTTCCTTGGATCAGGCAGGACTTGATGGACTTCAAGAGAGGCTTTTATGACTTTGCAAACTTTCTCAATGTCTGGGAGCTATCGACTGCACTCATGTAGCCATCATCCCACCCTGTAACAGGGAGGAGATGTACTACAACAGAAAACTCTTCCACTCCATCAACATGCAAGTTTTCTGTGGCACTCAAATACGTATGCTCGACGTGGTGGCCAGGAACTCGGGAACTGTGCACAATTCCTTTATACTTAGGCAATCGAGCCTGTGTAAAAATTTTGAGGAAGGCCTGTACGGTGACAGTTGGCTTTTAGATAAGAGAGATGCTTCTTTCTATATTCCATCTCTTGCTATGTGTTTGTGGCAAATGGCATGGATATGGGGGGTGGCTGGAGGGGATGCAACAGCATCACTGCCATGACAAGTGGCTTGTACAGTTACATCTGCAGGCCATTGCCCCAGGGCTGGCCTTTTTCTCACCATGCTGCAGAGGCCTGCTAATCTTGAGAGGGCAAATAATGCACCTGCCCGAAAGCTTGGTGTGTAAGCAGGCACTATACACTTTCAACATGTTCATTTTCAAAATGGCCCTTTTCCTGTCATCCCATTCGGAGCTATTTAAATCTCACTGGTTAAACCCAAGCTTGAAGTGTTCAAACTGCTGGTACTCAATCACGTGTGGTTAGTGATGCGTCACCCAGATTGTGCGCCACAGTTTATCTTGACTCTCACACAGCTGAACCAGAAGCAGTGTCTTGTGCATGTTGGTGGCCTGGTGTATTCCCTGTGTCAGGGTTCACAAATTGGTTTCTATGGAGAACATACTGTAGAGTAGGCAGAGACATTCGCAATCATACCATTAGGTACCGTTTTTTCAGCTAACACAGGTGTGGTATCTCTCTTATGATTTGCTTCAAGGTTGGCAGAAGTATTGCTACACACCAGTAGCCTTAGCTTGTTGTGAGGGCCTGGCACGCAATTGTTTATTTATTTTATTTAACGTTTTTTATAGACCGACATTCGTTGGGAACATCACATCGGTTTACATGGAACACGAAATGCAGCGTAAAGGGCTTTACAATAAACTGAGTTCAAACCAAAATAAGAACAGTAACTAGGGATGTGAATCATTTTTTAACAATTTAAATTATCGTCCGATAATTTTACAATCGTCATTAATCGGTAAGGGACTCGATACAATAGGAATTCCCTTGATTTATCGTGAAAAATCGTTAAATCGAGTACGGGAATTATTTGGGGGGAGGGCGGGAAAACCGGCACACCAAAACAACCCCTAAACCCACCCCGACCCTTTAAAACCAATCCTTTACCCTCCCCCACCCTCCCGAACCCCCCCAAAATGTTAAATTACCTGGTGGTCCAGTGGGGGGGGGGGGTGTCCCGGAGCAATCTCCTGCTCTCGGGCCATCAGCGCCATTTTGGCTACCACTGATAAAAATGGCGCCGATGGCCCGATAAAAAAACCCCTACCCGACCCTTTACAAATTACCCCTTTGCTTCTCCCACCCTCCCGACCCCCCCAAAAACCTTTTACATGTACCTGGTGGTCTAGCGGGGGGTCCGGGAACCATCCCTTCAATCATACCCTCGGTGCCGGTGCTGGACTGGTTTCAAAATGGTGCCGATCGCTTTTGCCCTCACTTTGTCACAGGGAGCGACGGTCGCTCCCTGTGACAAAGTGAGGGCAAAGGCGATCGACTGCCAGTATGGCGCCGATCGCCTTTGCCCTCACTATGTCACATGGAGCGACCGTCGCTCCCTGTGACATAGTGAGGGCAAAGGCGATCGGCGCCATTTTGAAACCAGTCCACCGGCAGTGAGGGTATGATTGAAGGGATGGCTCCCAAACCCCCTGCTAGACCACTAGGTACATGTAAAAGGTTTTTGGGGGGGGGTCAGGAGGGTGGGTGAAGCAAAGGGGTAATTTGTAAACGGTCGGGGTGGGTTTTTTTTTATCGGGCCATCGGCGCCATTTTTATCAGTGGTAGCCAAAATGGCGCCGATGGCCTGAGAGCAGGAGATCGCGCCGGGACCCCCCCCCCCCACTGGACCACCAGGTAATTTAATATTTTGGGGGGGGGTTCGGGAGTGTGGGAGAGCAAAGGGGTCATTTGTAGGATGAATCGCCTAAGTCCCAGCAGCTGGGCTCCTACGGGCTCCTCCCGGGGGAGTACCGGCTTCCAGGGTGAAGCTCAAGTCCAGCTCCTGCTTGGTTTCTGCCTCCCAAACTGTCCACCACTAGAGACTATAGTACACCTCTCTCCAGTCTCACCCAGGTCGACCCAAGGGTTCACTAAACACCCATTTCACAAGAATTTTCAACATTATATCTTACAGATATTTTGCCAATTACAGATATATTAAAGATCATTCCAAAATAACACTACCATCATTTTTACAGCATTTTCATATCTGTACATTCTAGAGATGTGAATCGGAACTGATATCGGATCCGATTCTGGTTCCGATTCACATCTCTAGTACATTCTAAGAAATCTATGGGAGAAATAATTAAGCGGTCTATTAAACTACAAATATTTTCCAACATAATAACAAACACACCGCATGAATTAGCAGATGACATAACATAACTTGCACTGATCACACATCAGGACTCTCAGGGACTAAGGGTTCCAAAAACCTTTGCAATTGTAAGGGTTCAAAAAATATGTATTTAGAATTCTGATGCCTTATAATACATCTACTGGGGTATCTAAGGTTGAAACTGGCTCCTCTTGGTCGCATGGATAAGAATTTTTTCCGCATTTCTTGGGATGGTCTTGAGATATCCGGATATATCCATATTTTTCTACCATAAAACAATTCTGTACGGTTATGCAGAAATCTTTTCATTAGCAATTCTCTATCAGCAGAAAATGTACATGATAGAAACAAAGTCATTCTATTGAGGCTTCTGAATCATCAGACATTTCCAATATTTGAGTCAAGTTTAATCTTTATTCAATTCTTGATCTTCCGCCTTTTTTCTCTCTTTCAATGGTAAATAGTAAATTCTTGAGATGACCGGTAGGCCTTCCTCTGGTAACTTCAGTATTTTAAGCATATACATCTTAAACATCTCATATAGGGAAATCTCTCTCACAAATGGAAAATTAAGAACTCCGAGATTTAAAAGTTTTATCTGGTTTTCCAGGTTCCCTAACCTCTTTAAATTCAAATCTTCAACCCTTAAAATCTCAGTCTGTATTGTTTCCATTTTCTCAATTCTTAAATCCATTTGCTGGATCTTATTCGCTTGCAAAGTCATTTCTTTTTCAATATTCAGAAATCTCTGGTTTGACTCAACAGTTATTTTTGTCAGTTTTAAAATTGCTGTTTCCAAACAGTACAGTCTTTTAACTGTATTTTAACAGCTAAATTTATATGCATGTTCTCTTTTTTATATAATTTAACTGTTATAACTATTTATTGAATGTCTTATTGTATTTCTTTAATGTATTATGATTGTGAACCATTGTGAAGGCTATGCCGATGTGAAGGTATATAAAAAATAATAAACCATAAACCAGTTTGTAATCCACAAAAGGACATCGCCACCTATCCCATGACTTTTTACTTTTCCTAGAAGGCAGTTTCAAGCGAATAAAGCGAGTGCTGAGCCACACCTTGTCTCCAGGGTTAAACACTTGGGAGGGGTGGAGTAATCCTGTACTTACCCAGTACTGCCAGGAGAAGAACGGAGAATAGGGAAGACAAAGAAAAGATATGAAAGCTGAGGACTTGAGATTCATTTAAATAACTAAATATCTCCCCATTTCACAATGGGAAGAGATACACAAATTGTACTGAATGGAAAGGAGAAGGAGCTAAATTATTGAGCAAATTGGCTTTAATCTCTAAAGACAATTTCTGTGTCACATAAGGACTTAGTGCTGGATTTTAAAAGATTTATGCGCATAGAGTGGGTTACGCATGCTGGGCCTATTTTATAAAGGCCCTGCGACGCGCGTAAAGCCCCAGGACGCGTCTAAGTCACGGAGCTTTACAAAAGGGGTGGTCTGGAGCGGGGCATGGCTCTATGTCGGAGGATTATGTGCCAGCAGGCTGCCCAGAGGCAGGTGCAAAAGGTAAGACAGAGGTCAGGGAGGGGGGGTTTAGAATCGAGCTGTGGAGGGAAAGGTTAGGAGGGGTGGGAGGGGTGGGAGGTTAGAATATGGGGAAGTGAACGGGGGAAGGCCGCGGGCATCAGCACGCAGAAGATGCACTAGTGTGCACCCCCTTGCGCGCGCCGACCCCCGATTTTATAACATGCGCGTGCGCCTGTTAACGCGTGCACATGTATGCCCACGTGTATGTCTTAAAGTTTACCCCTTAATTTGTAAATCATTTGGACAATAACAACAATAGCTGTAAAATCAATTCAGTTCTGTCAATTAACAGTAAAATTGAGTTGGAAACCATACAGCTTCCAGCATGATTATAGCTGTTATCTTCTTTGAGGATATTGTCAGTGCTATTATCAAGGACTTAAGGGGTAAAATCTAAGTGACATAATTCAGGGCCTGGAAGTTTATTTTCCCCCTCCTTAAGGAATTCTGGAAAAGTAATTTGACCACCTTTTGAGAACCAACAGTGACTATCCGAGCTGAAATGTATGCCTGGCTGGGGCCCCTATTGAGGACAATCCGGCCCAAGGTTTTCAACTACAAACAAGCACTTGCAATGAGCATTTCAAAGGTATTATAAATTTTATTAGCGTGGGCCTGATATTCAGAACCTTTTAGCCAGTTAAATGCAGTCTTAGCTTGGGGTGCATAGAGAGAGGAATATCGAGGAATATCGAGTAAGAAAAGGGAAGTGATTATCCCCTTGTACAGGTCCTTGGTGAGGCCTCACCTGGAGTACTGTGTTCAGTTCTGGAGACCGTATCTACAAAGAGACAGAGACAAGATTGAAGCAGTACAGAGAAGGGCGACCAGAAAGGTGAAGGGTCTTCATCGGATGTCATATGAGCAGAGATTGAAGAATCTAAATATGTACACCCTGGAGGAAAGGAGGAGCAGGGGTGATATGATTCAGACCTTCAGATACTTGAAAAACTTTAACGATCCAAAGACAACGACAAACCTTTTCCGTCAGAAAAAAATCAGCAGAACCAGAGGTCACGAGCTGAGGCTCCAAGGAGGAAGACTAAGAACCAATGTCAGGAAGTATTTCTTCACGGAGAGAGTGGTGGATGCCTGGAATGCCCTTCTGGAGGAAGTGGTGAAGTCCAAAACTGTGAAGCACTTCAAAGGAGCGTGGGATAAACACTGTGGATCCATCAGGTCTAGAGGACGCGTATAAAGAGCAGGCAGCAAAACACTGCATGGAGCGGCAGTAGCCACAGAGGCATTCACGGAGCAGGATGCCAGTGGCCAGTGGTTGGTGTTCCACCTTCACGGACTGGAAGGATGGAGGGTTGCCATCTCCCAATTAAAAAAAGAAAAAAACAAACAAAAAAAAAAACAGGGATGGGTTCATGGGCTATAGGTATTACCAATTATTAGGCTTATTCAATTACCAATTTGTTGAATATGGAGGCAAAGAAGACACTTCAGGCAGCTTTCATCGCAGGCAAAAAAGAAGGGGTGAGCCCTCACGAGGCTCTTCTTTTTATTGTACATTCATACAAAGGCAGATGATGTGTCATTACATGATTGGCTACTTTCCCCATAGCAACAGACGAGTCCCTACACTATTGGCTTTGGCTCAGGGGGTGTGCACGGATCATATTTATTTATTTTATTATTTATTATTTTTATATACCGACATTCATCTCAATTGAGATATCACACCGGTTTACATTCAGGTACTGTAGGTATTTCTCTATCCCCAGAGGGCTTACAATCTAAGTTTTTTTTGTACCTGAGGCAATGTAGGGTAAAGTGACTTGCCCAAGGTCACAAGGAGCAACGGTGGGACTTGAACCTTGGTCTCCTGGTTCATAGTCCACTGTTCTAACCACTAGGCTATTCCTCCTCCCTTATCATTGGCTGCTGAAATCTATACCTCCTGACCTTATCATTGGCTGCTGAAATCTATACCTCCTGACTTTGTCCTGCCTCTGACTAGGGAACACCCAGCCCCTCCCCCAGGAATTCAGGGCAGTCAGGTATCCTTTCCTAGGCAGAGAGGCTTAAGCACAAGTGATGCTTCAGGCAAGGCCAGGGAGAAGGGAAGATAGTGTTTAACCCTGATGAAATGGCTTGCTGGCAAAGCTTATATTTCCCACACCAATTATTAGGCTTTTCAATATTTGATGATAGTTAATGTGTCTTTCAAGGCATACTTCACTTTCAATGCATATCTAGCATAGCTCCCTGCTTCAACGGCAGGGGAGAAGAAAAATGAATACGTCACGCATATCCAGCATTGCTCTCTGCTTCAACAGCAGAGAGCTATGCTGCCGCTTTCCCAACTAATCAAACTTAATATTTCACTTGGAAGCAGCTCCATCACTGCTCTCTACATTAATAGTAGGGGTGAAAGGGAAATAGAACCTAAGGTTACTAAGAGCCAAGAGAAACAGATAAGTATGAGAAAAAAGAAGTGAGAAGCTTGCTGGGCAGACTGAATGGACCGATTGGTCTTCTTCTGCCGTCATTTCTATGTTTCTATGTTTCTAAGTGGCGCTATCTGTATATTTAAACATGGTCAGTGGCTGCCACTTACCCGGCTAATTGTTTATCTGGCTAAATAGGTAACCGTCTAAGTGTGGGGTGGGATGGAGGCATTCCGGGATGGATCAGCATTATCCGGCTGTTAGATGGATAAGTGAAGGACAGCTATGTGGATGTCTTATAGTTAGCCGGATAAATTATCTGGCTAACTAAAACTTAGCTCAGTATATTCAATTTAGCATAGCTGCAGCCAAGTTAGCTGGATACATTTATGACCCATATGTATTCTGATTTCCTGCTGTGTAATATCTCATTTCATTCAGTGATTTTTGATAAAAGCACCATATTCATCTTTGATAAATATTTCCAACATGGGTTAAAAATTCTGAATGCTTTATTCATCTTTAAATATGTGTCAAATTACACTTTCAAACTCTGCTCTAAAGGACAGTGAATGTTTTGTTGTCTAGCACAATGGTTCCCAACCTGTGGTCCAAGGACCTCTAGGGGTCCACCAGACCATAACAGCGGGTCTGTGGGAAGTAAGCCCAGAGAGAAGAAATTCTGTGCCATGAAAAAAGAGGCTCTATAGGCCGCCGGTGCACCCCAGCCATAGAAGACTGAAGGAAGCAGTAGGGCCACCGGTGCACCCATCTCACTGGCAGCTGAAGATTGAAGATGGCCTGACAGGTTGCCAGCACACCCGCTGGCAGCTGAAAATTGAAAGAAGCCCATAGACCGCTGGCGCATCCATCTTGCTGATGGCTGAAGATCGAAAGAGTCCAGGTGCACCCATCTTGCCAGCAACTGAAGACTGAAAAATGTCACGGGGTTGCTGCCACCACATTCCAACTTGCTGGCAGCATGAAAGAAGAAGAGGCCATGGGACCTCCCCTCAACACAGACTCCAGGAAATAAAAAAGAAGAGGCCTGAGTGAGAGTATGAATGAGAGAGAAGGAATGTGTCTGTGACAGCATGTGTGTTTGTGAGAGAGAGCATGTGTATATGAGAGCATGTGTGCATAAGACCATGTGTGTCTGTGAGAGAAAATATGTGTGTTTCTGTCAAACCATGTGTATGAGAGAGGAAGCATGTGTGATTGAGAGACAGCTTGTGTGTCTGTGAGAGGATATTTGTATGAGATAGAACGTGTGTAAGAGAGCATGTGTCTGTGAGAGCATGAGTGTATGAGAGAGCATGTGTGTCTATGAGAGCACGTGTGTGCAAGAGAGAGCATGTGTCTCTGAGAGTATGCGTATGAGAAAGAGGGAGCATTAGTGTGTGAGAACATGTGTCTATGAGAGTTAGTGCATGTATGTCTGTGAGAGCATGTAAGAAAGAGTATGTGTGTCTGCGAGAACATGTGTGTTTGTGAGACCGTGTGTGTATCTGTGAGAGCATGTGTCTGTGAGAGCGCATGTGTGTCTGAGAGACAGAGAGTGTGTATATGTGAGAGATTGGCTATATGTGTATGAGTGAGAATTAACGTGAGCATGTGTGTGTATTGTTTGTGTGAGAGAGAGAGGGACAATGTGAGTGAAGAGGGAGGGACCATGTATGGGTGAGAATGAACATGCGTATGTGTGTGTATGAGAGAGAAGATAAAGATTGTGTGCTCCCTTCCTAATCTACAGCAATCTCAGGGCAACTTGAAATCCAATAAAATCCAATAAAATACAGGATTGACTACAAAATACTTTCCATAATTCACAAAATAATATATGAAAAACAAACTAACTGGCTCAGTGCTTCCATAAAGCTCCATACACCAAACAGAAATCTCCAATCAGCGAGCAAAGGCCTTATAAAAATCCCACCATCCCGGCACAAACTCATCTCAACCCGAAAAAGAGCCATATCCCTTGGAAGCCCAGAACTCTGGAACTCCCTACCAATGGACCTGAGAACACAACAAAACATAAAAACCTTCAAAAAAGAGCTAAAAATTTGGATGTATACACTCGACCCCTCTGAACTGACCAACTACCGTCCTATCTCCAGCCTGCCCTTCATATCAAAAGTCCTGGAAAAAGTTGTCAACATACAACTTACTGACTACTTAGAAAATAATAACATCCTCCAAAAATCACAATTTGGCTTCTGCAAATATTTCAACACAGAAACCCTCCTCCTCTCCCTCGCCGACCACCTACTCAAAGGATTAGACAAAGGCCAATCATACATCCTTGTATTACTAGACATATCTGTGGCATTTGATACCATAAGTCATAAAATCCTACTGGACCGCCTCTCCGAAATTGGCATATCAGGTACCCCACTTCAATGGTTAACCTCATACCTAGAAGGCCGCCAATACAAAGTCATAATAGGGAATCATGACTCTAACGCAATTAATCTTGCCCAAGGAGTCCCCCAAGGCTCTTCACTTTCCTTGACTCTGTTTAATAGAAACATAGAAACAGAAATGACGGCAGAAGAAGACCAAACGGCCCATTCAGTCTGCCCAGCAAGCTTTCGCACTTTTTTTTTCTCTCATACTTATGTTACTCTTGGCTCTTAGTAACCTTTTTTATTCTATTTCCCTTCCACCCCCACCTTTAATGTAGAGAGCAGTGTTGGAACTGCATCTAAGTGAAATAGCTTAATTAGTTAGGGGTAGTAACCACCACAATAAGCAAGCTACACCCATGCCCATCTGTTTATCCAGACTATGTAATTCAGTCCTTGTTGGTTGTTGCCTGAATATAGATCCACGTTTCTTCATTCCCCCCCTGCCATTGAAGCAGAGAGCCATGCTGGCTATGCATTGAAAGTGAAGTATCAGTCTTGCTCCCCTGCCGTTGAAGCAGAGAGCTAAGCTGGATATGCATGAAATGTCAATCTTTCTCCCCTGCCGTTGAAGCAGAGAGCTATGCTGGCTTTGCATTGAAAGTGAAGTATCAGTCTTGCTCCCCTGCCGTTCAAGCAGAGAGCTATGCTGGATATGCGTGAAGTATCAAACTTTCTTCCCTGCCGTTCAAGCAGAGAGCTATGCTGGCTTTGCATTGAAAGTGAAGTATCAGTCTTGCTCCCCTGCCGTTGAAGCAGAGGGCTATGCTGGATATGCGTGAAGTGTCAGACTTTCTCTCTTGCCATTGAAGCAGAGAGCTATGCTGTATATGCATTGAAAGTGAAGCATCAGGCTTATTTGGATTGGGGTAGTAACCGCCGTAACAAGCAAGCTACTCCCCACTTTTTTATGAATGCAAATCCTTTTTTCCACATTTCCTCATTGCCGCTGAAGCTTAGAGCAATGTTGGAGTTGCATTAGCCGTGTGTATGTTTATTGAATAAGGGTATTATCAGCAGATAGTAGCCGTCAGTCCCGTGAACCACCCACTTCATTCACATCCTCTAGACTTTATGGATCCACAGAGTTTATCCCATGCCCCTTTGAAGTATATACCTCCTGCCCCTCTGCCATCTCCTTTCCGAACACGGCCTTACCTGCTTCATCTATGCACATGATGTACAAATCGTCATCCCTATTACAGACTCCATAGCCAAAGCAATCAAAACCTGGGAAACTGCACTCACAGCTATAAACAACATCCTCACCAGCCTCAATCTTGCACTCAACTCCTCAAAAACAGAATTCATGATAATCTCACCCCAACGCAACACCAACTCACCCACCCAAATCCACTCCCCCCCCCCCCCCCACATCAATCCCAATTACACATGACGTAAGAAACCTTGGCATCATCATTGATATGGATGTCAATCGTGCTTCTGACGATTGAAAATATCGTACGATATTTTCAAAATCGTTAGAAATCGGGGGGTCCCCGAAACCGATAGGAAACCTCACAAAATTGTTTGTGGGGTTCTCTTATCGTTTTGGGGGGAGGGTGGGAAAACCGGCACACCAAAACAACCCCTAAATCCACCCCGACCCTTTAAAACTAATCCCTTACCTTCCCCCACCTTCCCAAACCCCCCCCCCCCCAAAACTTTTTACAAGTACCTGGTGGTCCAGTGGAAGCCCTGAGACCAATCTTCCACTCTCGGGCCATCGGCTGCCACTAATAAAAATGGCACCGATGGCCCTTTGCCCTTACCATGTGACAGGGTATCCATGCCATTGGCCGGCCCCTGTCACATAGTAGGAGCACTGGACGGCCCGCGCCATCTTTAAAGGCATCTTTAATGGCACGGATACCCTGTCACATGGTAAGGGCAAAGGGCCATCGGCGCTATTTTTATTAGTGGCAGCTGACGGCCCAAGAGCTGGAGATCAGTCCCGGGGCTTCCACTGGACCACCAGGTACTTGTAAAAAGTTTTGGGGGGGTTTGGGAGGGTGGGGGAAGGTAAGGGATTAGTTTTAAAGGGTCGGGGTGGGTTTTTTTTTATCAGCTCGAGTGCAGCCGATAAAAAAAAATGATCGGGCCGCATGAAAAAAAATTAACGATGGGAATCAGAACTGGAATCAGAACCGATTCCGGTTCCGATTCACATCTCTAATTATTGATGACCAACTCAGCCTTAAAAAATTCATCACCACTACCATGAAAGACTGTTACTTTAAGCTACAAACCCTGAAAAAACTAAAGCCTCTCCTCCACTTCAATGTTTTCAGAACAGTGCTCCAAGCAACCATATTTTCAAAAGTCGACTACTGCAACTCTCTCCTACTTGGCCTCCTCAAAGCCCACATTGCCCCCTTCCAAATGCTCCAGAACAAATTGCTCGTATTCTCACCAATACCAGAAGGAACGAGCACATCACCCCAATCCTCAAACAATTACACTGGCTTCCCATACAACAATGCATCCAATACAAAACCCTCAACATCATACACAAAACCCTACATAACCAAAATATGAAATGACTAAATGACTTCTTAGTCTGCCGCAACACCAATAGTCCAACCCGTCCCCAATACTGAGCAACCTTAAACACACCCTTACCCAGACTTACCCACTACAACTCCACCAAAGAGCAAACCCTCTCCATCGCAGGTCCCGCACTATGGAATACTAGGGATGTGAATCGTTTTAGGACGATTAAAATTATCGTCCGATAATTTTAATATCGTCTTAAACCGTTATGGAACACAATACAATAGAGATTCTAACGATTTATCGTTATAAATCGTTAGAATCGTGAGCCGGCACACTAAAACCCCCTAAAACCCACCCCCGACCCTTTAAATTAAATCCCCCACCCTCCCGAACCCCCCCCCCAAATGAGTTAAATAACCTGCGGGTCCAGCGGCGTTCCGGAACGGCAGCGGTCCGGAACGGGCTCCTGCTCCTGAATCTTGTTGTCTTCAGCCGGTGCCATTTTCCAAAATGGCGCCAAAAAATGGCGGCGGCCATAGACGAACACGATTGGACGGCAGGAGGTCCTTCCGGACCCCCGCTGGACTTTTGGCAAGTCTCGTGGGGGTCAGGAGGCCCCCCACAAGCTGGCCAAAAGTTCCTGGAGGTCCAGCGGGGGTCAGGGAGCGATTTCCCGCCGCGAATCGTTTTCGTACGGAAAATGGCGCCGGCAGGAGATCGACTGCAGGAGGTTGTTCAGCGAGGCGCCGGAACCCTCGCTGAACGACCTCCTGCAGTCGATCTCCTGCCGGCGCCATTTTCCGTACGAAAACAATTCGCGGCGGGAAATCGCTCCCTGACCCCCGCTGGACCTCCAGGAACTTTTGGCCAGCTTGTGGGGGGCCTCCTGACCCCCACGAGACTTGCCAAAAGTCCAGCGGGGGTCCGGAAGGACCTCCTGCCGTCCAATCGTGTTCGTCTATGGCCGCCGCCATTTTTCGGCGCCATTTTGGAAAATGGCGCCGGCTGAAGACAACAAGATTCAGGAGCAGGAGCCCGTTCCGGACCGCTGCCATTCCGGACCGCCGCTGGACCCGCAGGTTATTTAACTCATTTGGGGGGGGGTTCGGGAGGGTGGGGGATTTAATTTAAAGGGTCGGGGTGGGTTTTAGGGGGTTTTAATGTGCCGGTTTTGCGATTTTTAGATTTTTAGATTTTTCACGATTTTTCACGATATTTTACCCCCCCAAACGGCAACAATACGTTTCCCTCCCCCTCCCAGCCGAAATCGATCGTTAAGACGATTGAGGACACGATTCACATCCCTATGGAATACTCTATCCCCTGACCTTCAACAAGAAGTAACTACAGACTGGTTAGCCTCACTTCGGTGGTGGGAAAAGTAATGGAGTCACTGTTGAAAGAGAGAATAGTGAATTATCTACAGTCCGGAGAATTGATGGACCAGAGGCAGCATGGATTCACCAGGGGAAGATCCTGTCAGACAAATCTGATTGACTTTTTCGACTGGGTAACCAAGGAATTGGATCAAGGAAGAGCGCTAGATGTCATCTACTTGGATTTCAGCAAAGCTTTTGATACGGTTCCACACAGGAGACTGGTGAATAAAATGAGAAGCTTAGGAGTGAGTGCCGAGGTGGTGACCTGGATTGCAAACTGGTTGATGGACCGAAGACAATGCGTGATGGTAAATGGAACTTTCTCTGAAGAGAGAGCGGTTTTAAGTGGTGTACCGCAAGGATCGGTGTTGGGACCGGTCCTGTTCAATATCTTTGTGAGCGACATTGCGGACGGGATAGAAGGTAAGGTTTGTCTTTTTGCGGATGTCACTAAGATCTGCTGGACACACTGGAAGGAGTGGAGAGAATGAGACGGGATTTAAGGAAACTGGAAGAGTGGTCGAAGATATGGCAGCTGACATTCAATGCCAAGAAGTGCAAAGTCATGCATATGGGGAGTGGAAATCCGAATGAACTGTATTCGATGGGGGGGGGGGGGGGGGGGGGGGGGAAGGCTGATGTGCACAGAGCAGGAGAGAGACCTTGGGGTGATAGTGTCTAATGATATGAAGTCTGCGAAACAATGCGACAAGGCGATAGCAAAAGCCAGAAGAATGCTGGGCTGCATAGAGAGAGGAATATCGAGTAAGAAAAGGGAAGTGATTATCCCCTTCTACAGGTCCTTGGTGAGACCTCACCTGGAGTACTGTGTTCAGTTCTGGGGACCGTATCTA
The DNA here is from genome assembly GCF_901001135.1 of Rhinatrema bivittatum. Lineage (NCBI taxonomy): Eukaryota > Metazoa > Chordata > Amphibia > Gymnophiona > Rhinatrematidae > Rhinatrema > Rhinatrema bivittatum. The sequence goes on from NC_042622.1 coordinate 44,984,808, forward strand.
GAAAGAGACAAGGACAAGATGGAAGCGGTACAGAGAAGGGTGACCAGGAAGGTGGAGGGTCTTCATCGGATGACATACGAGGAGAGATTGAAGAATCTAAATATGTACTCCCTGGAGGAAAGGAGGAGCAGGGGTGATATGATTCAGGCTTTCAGATACTTGAAAAACTTTAATGATCCAAGGACAACGACAAACCTTTTCTGTCAGAAAAAAATCAGCAGAACCAGAGGGCACGAGCTGAGGCTCCAGGGAGGAAGACTAAGAACCAATGTCAGGAAGTATTTCTTCACGGAGAGAGTGGTGGATGCCTGGAATGCCCTTCTGGAGGAAGTGGTGAAGTCTAAAACTGTGAAGGACTTCAAAGGGGTGTGGGATAAACACTGTGGATCCATCAAGTCTAGAGGGCGTGAATAAAGAGGAGGCAGCAAAACACTGCACGGAGTGGCAGTAGCCACAGAGGCATTCACGGAGCGGGATGCCAGTGGTTGGTGTTCCACCTTCAAGGAGCGGAAGGATGGAGGGCTGCTATCTCCAAAACCCCCCCCCAAAAAAACCAAACAAACAAAAAATAAAAACAGGGGTGGGTAAGAGTATGGGCAAGGGTGTGGCCTGCTTGTAGCGGCGGTTGCTACCCCTAATTGAGCTGGATGTTCACTTGGATGCAGATACAGCGCTGCTCTCTGGGTTGGTGGTGGGGTGGAGGGGAATTAGGGCTGGAGGGTACTGGAAGCCAATAGCAGCAGGAGGGAGAGAGAAAAAAGGGGGAAAAAAATGGATAAAGTGCGTAGCTTGCTGGGCAAACTAGATGGGCCGTTTGGTCTTCTTCTGCCGTCATTTCTATGTTTCTATGTTTCTATAAGAAACAAGCCCACAAAAATTCAAACAAAAACTAAAAACCTGGCTTTTCATACTAGCATACACTTAACCCTCTCTTTAAGCTCCCTCCCCCCTCACCAGTTACCGATGTAATTATCTATGTTTATTATACATACCCTACCCAACTTTCGTTACATATATAGCCAATCCAAACCCTGCAAGCATCTAATTACTTGTAAATTTTTGTTATTATCTATATGTTTTGTATATAGTTCACCCCTTGCTCCTCCCTCCTGTAGCTACAACCTCTGTTTAAATTCACTGTGTTCTCTGAAAAGCATATTCTTGCTATTGTTATGTTTTAATGTAAACCAATGTGATGTATCTAACGAATGTCGGTATAGCAAAATCTTTAAATAAATAAATAAATAAATAAATAAATAAATAAATAAATGTTTACAAAAGCCTACCAAAACTCCTAATGTCACCATTCTCAAAACAACTATATCAGAGTAAAACATACTACACCAGAACAACTCTTGGAAAGAACATAAATGAGATTGACTAAAGAAAATGTTGCGGTTCGCTAGCTGGGAGCGCTAGGGGTGAGATGTGTGCCCCTTGTGGTAAGATGGACCTCGTCTAGGGTTGGAGGTGACCAGGTCCCTGCCGACCTGCATGTCTGAAAGAGGCCAACCACGCAAGGTTGGTCTCTGAGTGGTCCTCCGACTACTCCCAGCCCTTTCGGACATGCTGCAGGGAGCAGCAAAGGCAACAGGCCAGACAAGAGATGAGGACGGACAAGGGCTGAAGCTTGAAGGCTGAGACGAAGGCTTCAGGACTCAGGAGAAGAACACAAGGCATCAACACAGGAACGAAAGACCTCCGGAAGGGCGAGCGGGTGGAAGCTCTACCATGGAAGGTATCTGGAACTAGAAGAGATGGAGAATCAGTGCATCAGGAACGTCCGTGGCAAGGATAGCTCTTATGGACCTTGGGAAATCCAGATGAGATTAAAAGGAGTTGGAAGACTTAGATGAAGACAAGTGGGCACTGTTCCTCAGGGTGCCCTACACAGCCCACTACTCAGGGCGGACCCAATGGACTGGTCACGGACCACCCTGTCCTCTACGCACCCTACACAGCCTAACAAGGCTTGTCACGGACCACGTGGGAGCGGGACAGGCTCAGGACAGGAATCCAGCTGACAGGGGCTCCAGTGACCGGAAACAGGAACCGACGGAACAGATTTACCCTCGGGGTGGCCACCTGGAGGACTCGGGAAGCTGGAACATTGCAGGAACAGACATCAGGAAGAACAGGTACATAAGGACCTCTAGCTATCGAGGACGTCAGGCCTTCTAGAACATCAGGAGGGCAGAGACGGAGGACAATAGGCACATCAGGACATCAGAGACCGGGATCAGGAACAGCAGGTACAAAACGAAGAGGGATCCCTTGGAATACTGGAACACCAATCAAGAGCAGGAACATGGAGTCCAAAAGGAAGGAGAAACTCCTCAGACGACTGGCTCATTGCGAAGGCAAAACTGTCTGGAAGTTGAAGTCCTTTTATAGGGCTGCAGACAGGCAACTCCCTAAGAGGAGTTTGGATGGGCCACACCTAGCTGGCCCTATAACTGAGGAGAAGTGCTGCGGGCCGGCCCCTAGGGAGAAGGGCGTGGCCCAAACCAGGAAGTCCAAGCAGACCCAAGCAAGCTTCAGGCAGGCCCCAAGAACATTGAGGCCTCAAAAGCCCTGGAACAAATCCTGGACAGTTCACAGGCGAGACCCCGGCTTCGGAGCAGCCTCCAGGAAAGAGGTAAGAAGCACAGTTACAGGAGGGTTCATAACAGAAATATACCATGATCTAATATATGTTATATAATTGTATAAATCGACCTTTTGTAAACCTCTGTAATTCTACGAAAGAATAGATTCGAGAGAGACTAAAAAACAACACCACATTAACTAATATGCCTATACGATTATATAAATCGATCCTTTGTTAACCATTGTGATGGCGATACTGAACAACAGTATATAAAACTCGATAAATCAAATAAATAAATAAATCTAAAGTTCCCAGGTATGGAGAGTGGGGAATTTTTAAATCCTAGTTAGTTTTAATTATTGGCTATCTGAAGTGTCTGATGTTTGAAATATTTTATTGGTATTTGGGAAATTTAAAAATAATGTTTTAGATTTTGATTATTGGATGTTCTGTATATCAGTTGTTTTGAAATATTATTTTTGTTAGTATGAATTTACTATTATTAATATATTATATTTCTTCATTGTATTGTTTGATGTTTTATGAGCAATGTGATATTTTTATTTTTCTATTATTGCACTGCGGTTTCCATTTCAGTTTTTGTTTGCACTATTGTATTTATACTTTAATGTCTATTTTTTATTTGGCAAGGGTCTGTCTATGTTTTGCATGTGTAACTTAGGTGAGATATTCTGCTAGCATGTAGTTTCTTTATAGGGACCTACAGCAGATGGACATGTTCAGTTTTCCTAACAGAAAGTGTTTTGATGTTTTGAGGCCTATTGTAATATTTGCAGTATTATTTATGTATTTTATTTATTTAAAACAGTTTTATATACCGTTGCACGGACAAATCCATCTCAGCAGTTTACAATTAATCACAATGATAAAATAGGTGGCGAAATGGAAAAATACAATTATTATATTATAAATATAGATCTAAATATCTAAAATTATTAAAAACTATAAAATCACTAAAGTAAAGATAAAAAGTAAAAGCAGTATTATAAAAAGTTAAAACACATTAGAATGTCTAGCCTCCTATGCTAATTTCTTGTCCGCATATGCTTGCTGAAACAGCCATGTTTTTAGTCCTTTTCGAAATTACCTTTTCATAGGTAGGATTGTTATTGCTTGAGTCTGGCAGTTAGGGTGTTATGGTATGGTAAGTTTCCTATTGGTCCCAAGTATATTTTTGCAGGATTTTATATTATACAATGTTCCTGGTAGTGGAGGGAGTTTGTGTTGCTGTTAATGAGGTGACATGAGAGGGCTACAAACCAGGGTTCAAATCCCACTGCTGCTCCTTGTGACTATGGGCAAGTCACTTTACCCTCTGTTGCCTTAGATACAAACTTAGGCCCTGATTCACTAAAGCTTTCTTCCCATTCTATGTCTATGGGAAAATAGCTTAGTGCATCAAGCCCTTAGGGACAGTGAAATATCCACAGTACCTGAATGTAATCTACTTTGAAGTGCTGAAAAGCAGAACCCCTCCCCCCCCCACCCCCCCAAGAAATAAATAAGTAAAAACCTGTTTGCCAATCACTAATTCTCAGAATATTTTCAGAATTTTCCTCCTCTGTTTTTTCACTTTTCTCTTTCGTTTTGCTTTCTCCACTTTATTTTAAAAAGGTTACGCGCACTGGGCCTATTTTAAAAAGGCCCGGCAACGTTCGAAAAGCCTCGGGACGCGTGTAAGTCCCGGGGCTTGCAAAAAGGGGCGGGGAGAGCTCAGGGGCATTCCGGGGGTAGGGGAGGGGTCTGGGGCTCCTGGCCATTTGCTGCTGTGCCGAGGATTGCGTGCCGGCAGTTGGCAGGTAGGCACAAAAGTTAAAATAAAGGTCAGGGGGGTTAGAGTAGGGCTAGGGGGGGAAAGGTTAGGGGAAGGAGTGGGAAGGTCAGGCCTTCCCTCTCAGGCCGCTCCGATTTCGGAGTAGCCTGGGAGAGAATGGGGGAAGGCAGCACGGCTCGGCACGGACAAGGTGCACAATTGTGCACCCCCTTGTATGCGCCTACCCCGCAAGTTATAAAATCGGGTGTACATGGGTGCGCGCCGGGTAGCGTGCGCATATGTACGCCCACGTGCACCCTTTTAAAATCTACCCCTGTGTCACAACCTCCCGCTCTGACCTTCTCTCCCTCTTTTTCCCATGTCACAAATCTTAAAGCTCATATACTATTTTGAAAAATGAAATTTAACAATTTCAATAATGATGATATTGATGAGACATATGATAAATTTCTATGTTATGATTCACTGACCATCTATAATACAATCTAGGATTATTTGCTCATGGTTATCAGACATATATGATCTTGGGAAACCTATGGTGATTCCATTAAAAGTAATGGAATTGTTGCAGTAAGGTATATTTCATTTTGGCTCTTCATTATGGGGGTAATTTTCAAAACGAGTTACATGCGTAAATGTAGCTACTATTGTAGCAATTTTCAAAAGCCATTTACTCAAGTAAAGTGCACTTATGTGAGTAAATCCTATAGACAAGTCAATGGCATATATTGTAGCAATTTTCAAAAACCCACTTACTCAAGTAAAGTGAATTTACTCCAGTAAACCTGGTTTTTACTCGAGTAAATGCTTTTTAAAATCAGGCCCTATAAGTTAAAAATTCCTGAAGAAGTGCAAATATCCATACTCTTCTATAGTCTCCTTGTTCATAAAAGTTTTTATTCCTATTATTTTCCAACTAGCTCACTTTTTCTGTCAGAATTCCTTTTTTTTTGTTCTGTTTTTGCTTGCTTCATTTATTAATCATGGCTCTCTACTGCTGTAAAAAATATAGTTGTACAGATGCTAACCTAAGTTATTTTAAATGTCCTAGGGTTGATGTATCAAAGGTGATTCCATATGTGAATGAGAAATTTAACGTCGACAAAGTCTTGAATCCCTTGGTAAGTCTTATATTCCTACTGAAAGTGGATTCACGTTGTGGCCTGGCACAGAATTCCCCATAAACAGGACCTGCCAAGAAACAGACCTGAACCTCTGCAAATTGCTATTCTCAGAATTTGTAAAACAAACAAACAAACAAAAAAAACCGTATCGGGAATGCTCATGGATATTGCATTGAGCATGTTAAATCCATGGAGAATGGATAAGGAAGTAGTGGCAGAATAGTGGCAGAATAGTGGACAAACCTAAAAAGGAGCTGTAGCAAGGGCCAAAGATCTTGATGTTAGGAAAGTACAGTAAATAAAAGTAAAGTGGGAAAAGAGGCCATTAGGGTTCTCAGAAAAGTATAAGGGCATTAGAAAGGGAAGAACAGGGAAGAATATCTGGAAAAGCTGAGGGAAACAGGGAAGGTCAGCAGGAAAGCAGAAGGATGAATGGAGGAAAATTATAACTAAGCTGGTAAAGCAAGGAGGGAAGACTATTTTTTAGGTATGCCAGTGCCTCAGGGATCTACTTTAATAATCATCTCTCAAGCACAGGAATTCATTGTACCTGAACGTATCTTACTGTACGGTACCATGGCTTAGTGCGCTTCATAAATGCTTCAATAAGTATACATAGGAGGTAAATATTCAAAAGCCATTTAGAGGGATAACTCACAAGGTATCCGTCTAAATGGCTTAAATGGCATATTCAACTTTAATTTAGCCAGATATGAAAAGGGCATTTTGGCAGGCGTAGTCCCATTATCCAGCTAACTTAGCTGAATATCGGGTGTATCCGGCTAAGTTAGCTGCTTCTAGCAGGTCTAAATTTATCCAGCCTCGTGTGGCCGCATAACTTTGGACTTAACAGGATATATTCAAAAAAGAATATATCTGGTAAAGCTGCTTTGCATTAAAAAAAAAAAAATTAACAGACTGTCCCCAGCCTCCCACCCGAGTTGCAAAGGCCCTAAGGGGCCAAACTAGCTATCCCCTCCAAAAATGGCCTTACCTAACCCTTTCCCTTCTTCCCACCCTGTACCTTTTGTTCAAAATTCCTGGCAGTCTGCTACCGCCATCTGGGACCTGCGCTTTTGGGAACACTTCTGCCATTGCTAGGCTGCCTCGATGGAGCCTCTTCTGGTCACGGATCATGGTAGTAGATTGCCACGATTCTGCCAGTTACCTTGAACAAATGGTACGGGGTGGGGGAAGAGGGAAAGGGTTGGGGGGGGGGGAACACTGGAGGCCGCCAGATAGATTATTTTTTTGTTTATGAGGAAATAGGCACAGGAGGTGGGAGAGTGGGGAGGGGGCTCTCCCACCACAAATAGTAATTTTTACAATTAAATGCGCTGTTTTTGGGGGTGGCTAGTTCGGCCCCATAGGGCCTTGGCAATTTGGGTGGGAGGGAGGCGGGGGACAGTCCACTAATGTTTTTTTTTTTTTTTTAATTAATTCTAAAATTATACAGCTAACTATAGCTGAATAACTTTATACATAACCGGCGATATTCAAAAAGAATATCCGGTTATATTTAAAGTTATCCGGCTATGGTTAGTCGGATAACTTTAAGCAAGTATATTCAGTGGGATGTTTATCCTGTTGAATACATGGGACAAGTTATCCGGCTACCTGTAGCCGGATAACTTGTCCACTAAATTTCCTACTGAATATGAGCCCCATGGTCTTTGTCCATGTGAATGTCATGCAACATAACTCAGGGGTAGATTTTCTAAGGTGTGCGCGCTTCCCGGCGGCGCATGTTATAAAATTATAAGGCTGCGCGCACATGCGAGCCGGATTTTGTAATCCGCGTGCTCATGTGCGTGCGGCACGGACATGGGGAGTACAGTTTTGCACATTTCGCGCAGCGACATCCTGGCCTTCCCTAGTTCCCTCCCACCTACCCTAACCTCCCTTCCCCTTCCCCCTCCTCCCCATCCCCTAAATGTAACGTACCTTCCTTTTTTTTTTGTTTTTTAAGTTTTTGCTCCTCCAGATCAGAAGCAACTTGCGTGCACGAGCCGAATGCCAGCGCGCGCTTCCCCGGCACAGCAGCAAATAGCTGCTGTGCTAGTTGCCTCCAGCCCCACCGCCCCCTTTACAGGCACCAGCACTTAATCGCATACCAGGGTTTACGTGCGTGGCTGGGCCCGTTTCAAATTTGGCCTGGCACGCGTAAGGCCTGGATAACGCACGTAAACACCAGGATTTACGCACGGGGCTGATTTAAAATCTATCCATCAGTGCATAGAATGAATATGTTGACATGATTGGGATAAAGGCTGATTATCATAGCTACTTACAACTTCCTGCCATTACTGTGGAATATGCCTCAGTTTTCTTTGTAAACTGTATTATGTTCAGACATTAGAGCTGTGTATTTGTGCATTATCTTACAGTTATGTTCATCGGTTCATGCAATAGTTGACCTTCTGATTCCTGCTTTAAAATCCGCAGTCGGTAAGTTTTGGATATTATTTAATAATTGATTAATTTACTTCACAAAGGGCAAAGTACCTACTTACCTTTCAGTCAGGATTTGAACCAAGAGACAGGACACAACAGACAGACAGCAAAACCCATTCAGCACTTCCTCTTCATTCAGTCACACCAGTTCAGACGAAGGAGTTTTGCTCACCTACCAGCAGATGGAGACAGAGATCAACAGGTTCACTGATGTCACCCCGTTATAGGCATTCGTACTGATCTCAGCCAGCCAGTATTCTCTGTCTCCAGCAGATGATAGGCATCCAATGCTATGGACTGAGGCTGGATATGGAATTCTGGCAAGAAGCTGCTCCTAAGGGGAATGTCAAGCACTTCCTTCTTCGGTTGAGTGTGGTGCTGGGTTCATTAATCATGAATTGCAAGTGACTCCTGCACTGAAAGAGAATTTCTCCGTCCTTCAGTTAAGTGGTGGCAGGACCAGGGGGGTCTTCCAGCATGGCTGGAACTTTTTGAATTAGTTGCCTTTACCCCATCTCCACCTCTTCTTTTCCTCTTTCCCACCGAACCCCACCCCTTAAATTGGGTCCCCTGCGCTGGTTCCTCTTGCTTAAAAGTGCAGAGAAGAGAGTTTGTTGTTGGCTGCTTGTGAATGAATAAAGTAAAAAGAAAAAAAGAAAAGGAACTAGAAGAGGATTGCAGGGACTTGTAGCAAAGCAGTTGTCATTATTCGGGGCAAACCTCTGGGTAGAGAGGCTGTTTTCCCCTCTCACGCAGTTTTGCTCTCTATCAGAACTAAAGCCTTTCTAGTATACACCCGCCTCCAAATTTCCCCATAAACACACAGCCTCTTATCTTATACACACACACACTCCCACACACGCAGCCTCCTCTCTCTCTCACACACTCACTCCCAAACACACATTTCCGATCTCACACACAGGCACTCCCAAACAAACAGCCTCCTCACTCTCTCTCACACACACACACTCCCAAACACATATCTCCTATCTCACACACAGACACTCCCAAACACACAGCCTCCTTGATCTCACACACACACACACACACCCTCCCAAATACACATTTCCTATCTCACACACACACACTCTCAAACACACATTTCCTATCTCACACACAGACACTCCCAAACACACAGCCTCCTTGCTCTCACACACACACACACTCCCAATCACACATTTCCTATCTCACACACACACACTCCCAAACACACAGCCTCCTTGTTCTCACATACACACACCCTCCCAAACACACATTTCCTATCTCACACACAGACACTCCCAAACACACAGCCTCCTCACTCTCTCTCTCACACACACACTCCCAAATACACATCCTCCTATGTCATACACACACATACATACTCCCAAACACACATTTCCTATCTCACACACACACACTCTCAAATACACATTTCCTATCTCACACACAGACACTCCCAAACACACAGCCTCCTCGCTCTCTCTCACACACACACACACACTCCCAAACACACATCCTCCTATCTCATACATACATGCACACTTCCAAACACACAGCCTCCTCGCTCTCTCTCACACATACACTCCCAAACACACATCCTCCTATCTCCTACACACATGCACACTTCCAAACACACAGCCTCCTTGCTCTCTCTCTCACACACACACACACTCCCAAACACACATCCTCCTATGTCATACACACATGCACACTTCCAAACACACAGCCTCCTCGCTCTCTCTCACATACACACTCCCAACCACACACATCCTCCTATCTCATACACACATGCACACTTCCAAACACACAGCCTCCTTGCTCTCACACACACACACACTCCCAAACACACATCCTCCTATGTCATAAACACATGCACACTTCCAAACACACAGCATCTTCTCTCAAACACAGGTGGTTCGCTCTCCCTTTCCTTAAAACCTTCTCAGTCTTTCATCTGTGTCTCCCTTGTGCCACCCATCTCTCAATATGCCCACCCCTCCTCTGTGTACTCCTCTCTTGTGCTGCCCTCCTGTCTCTAGTTCCTTCCCTCCCCATTCTCTTGTCTTTCTCTCCCTCCTTCTTCCCTCCTGTCTCTCTCTCTCTCTTCCCCAGTGCCTTCCTCGCTATCTCTTTTCCTCCTTTTTCCCTGTCTCCTTTGTGCCTCTTCTGTCTCTTTGTTCCTTTCCCCCATCTATGTCTCCTGCCTTTTCACATGCTCCCGTTGTACCTCTCCCCTTCCTATGGACAAAGTGTAGTCATTTACAGAAACCAGTAAGGTCTCTGAGCTGTGAAAAGCTTGAGATCCACACTGGCTGGAGTGCAGAATTCCTTTTCAGATATTCCGTATGCTGAGCGAGAGCTGCCTTTTCATTCAATTTACCCAAGGTTAATAGGTTTGATAATGGCCTATAACTTTCTGGTAATTCAGGGATAGATTAGTTTTCTTTTTTTCTTGGTCTAACTGATGATTTTTTCATTACATCTGGAAAATGACCTTCTATAAAGGATATGTTAAATAAATCTCTAAATATAATGATAAAATGTTCCTTTAGCGCAATGAAAATCCATAAGGGCCATGGGTTGAGGTAACAGTATGAGTTTTTTAACTTTGATACATGATTCAACATTCACAGTAGAGACAGGATCAAACGAGGTCCAGAGATTTGTAAATCACATAAATGTGATTTATTACTAGCCACTAACTCACTTGATAAGAGGACGTCAACTTTATTTTGAAAGAAATCTGCAAATTCTTGGGAAAATGGAATAGTCCCTGTTGTGTATCCTGGCCGTGTGGGTGCCGCAACCGGGCCTGTTCACCTGGCATTACCTTCCACAAGCACAGGCTTGCCCACTGCCATAAACCCCCGGTGTCCCCATCGCTCACTACAGCCTTCCTTGGCATCTCAGTCCCTGCAGGCCTCACAGTGGAGCTCCCGTCGGAGCTCCGCGTCCTCGGCTGGCTCGGTCCCGCTCCTAGGCGCGCGTGCGGCCGACCTCTCCACTCTTAAAAGGAGCAGCGCGGGAAAACCCCGGGAGGTGCACGCTGATAACATCATTTCGGCTCCATATATAAGGCAGGGCTCAAACCCCTGATCCCTGCCTTGGCAATCGGGTCGACACCGTTGGTGTAGTGAGTTTACCTTCATATTCAAGTTTCTCCTGTTCCAGTGTCTCCTGATCCAGTATCTTCCTGGTCATGTGTCCTTCCCAGGTAGTTCCTATCCGGACTGACTTCTTGATAATGACCTCTGCCTGCCTGACCATTCTCTTTCCTGCTGCCTGGACCCAACTACTGCCTGCATGACAATTCTCTTGCCTGCCGCCTGGAACCGACCATTGCCTGCCTGACCATTCTCTTGCCTGCCGCCTAGAACCGACCCTCGCTTGCCATGACTACACACGGACTGACTCTGGTATTCACCCCCGCTTTGGCTGACCTCTGTTGGACTGATACTCTGGCTTTGACCCTTGTGCTTCACTCAGACACTCTTCTGGCCACCAGTTACCATCGGACTTACGTCCTTGGATAAGGACTGCGGCTTTCATGTGGCTAGACCTGCAGGCGCTGCCTGTCTCATCCAGAGGACCTATCTGAACTGTTGCCTTCCCGAGGTGTCCGGAGCTTCCGGTTCTGGTCTAGCCCATTCGCTCTGCATCAGCCATGCACCCTTGCTCGTGGTGGGCACACCTCTCCGGGAGACCACCGGAGACCCACCTAAGTCCAGGCGGTCCAGGTACTCAAGGGCTCAACCTGCGGAAACCCCGGACTGTTATTGGCGAAGCTCCAGCTAGCCTCTGTCTCCTCATGTGTTCTGCCTCCTGGTGGCAGGCGCTCTCTGGGGCCGACCAGAGGGCCGTACCAATCCTGCACCAGGCCAAGGGTCCACCTCCAACGCAACAGTCCCTGATTGCTGTTGCTCTGGTCTAACAATATTAAAAAGTTTATAAGGTCTATTCAAAGATTCCTTAAGACAGGTGGAAAAGTACATTTTCCTAGTGGTTATAAATAATTTTCTGCATTCAATGCAAATTTTACGATATAAATCGAAATTTTCATTTGAAGGTTGTCCTCTCCATTTCCTCTCTGCTCTTCACGTTTCATTTTTTAGCCCTAAATTCTTAGCTAAACCATGACAGTTTTTTATGTTTGAAAGATGAAATTGAGTCCTTTACAGGGGTAACAACATTCATTACTAAACTGAGAGCGAAATTAAAGAGGAGGCCAAATCATTGACAGAGTCATTTCAAATTTGCCTTCTGTTTATCCCACTACAAGACAAACTGATCTTCGTCTAGTGGGGGAAGAATTTGTCTTGTTAGTGCATGAATTTGCTTTGAAGCTTGAAATCCTAATAGTTCTTGTGGCAAAGCATATAATAGAAATGTTTCCTGCATCTTGGATATCTGCTGCTTTCCTGACTTTCTCTCCTGTTTTTTCCTCTGAATGAATGCAGCTGCATAGACCATCCAAGGCCCCACCCCTTTAAATAGGTTGCTACCTGGCTTCAGGCTCTGGCATTTCCCTCCTGCGTTTTGAGCTTCTGGGAGCTGTAGTTTCCCTCTTTTCAGCCCTGTCTGCTCTGGTTCTTGGCTTATCTATTCCCTTACCACATTTTAGCCAGGTTAATGGGACATACCTCCCATTACAATGTCCTATTTTCAAGAAATATAAATATAAAGTGGTTGTAAGCAAGTAAAGGAAGATTAGGGTAGAAGATATTTAAGCATGCTACAAATGTAGAAAATGGCAATAGAAAATAATCTGGATTAGCTACTGCTGGAAACAGGATACTGGTTTGATTAACCTTTGATCTGACCCAGTATGGCAAATCTTATATTCTTAGACTTGTTTCTTGCCTTCCTTTTGGAGCATTGCACAGCAAAAGTTGAGAGGGTCAAAGGATCAATGGGTGGAGAGAGATGAAGAAATGGCAGAAATTTTAAACGAATACTTCAGTTCGGTGTTCACTAAAGAAGACCCCGGAGAAGGACCATCACTAGTTAACAAGAAACTGGAGGGGAATGGAGTAGATGAAACTCTGTTTACGGAAGAGAATGTATGGGAAGAGCTAGGAAAACTGAAAGTGGACAAAGCATGGGGCCTGATGAGTTTCATCCCAGGATACTGAGGGAGCTCAGAGATGTGCTAGTGGCTCCGCTGTGTGACCTGTTCAATAGATCCCTGGAATCGGGAGTGGTGCCGAGCAATTGGAGAAGAGTGGAGGTGGTCCCGCTTCACAAGAGTGGGAGCAGAGAAGAGGCTGGAAACTACAGGCCTGTTAGCCTCACCTCAGTGATGGGAAAAGTAATGGAATCGTTGCTGAAGGAAAGAATAGTGAACTATCTACAGTTAGTAGAATTGCTGGCCAGAGGCAGCATGGATTCAACAGGGGAAGGTCCTGTCAGACAAATCTTATCGACTTTTTTGATTGGGTGACTGGGAAATTGGATTGAGGATGAACGCTCGATGTCATCTACTTGGATTTCAGCAAAGCTTTGATGAGGTCCCGCAAAGGAGGCTTGTGAATAAAACAAGAAGCCTAGGAATGTGTGCCAAGGTGGTTGCCTGGATTGCAAACTGGTTGATGGACAGAAGACAATGTGTGATGGTAAATGGAACTTACTCTGAAAAGAGAGTGGTGTTAAGTGGAGTTCTGCAAGGATCTGTGTTGGGACCGGTCCTGTTCAATATCTTTGTGAGCGACATCGCAGATGGGATAGAAAGTAAGGTTTGTCTTTTTGTGGATGATACTAAGATCTGCAACAGAGTGGACATGCCAGAAGGAGTGGAGAGAATGAGATGGGATTCAAGGAAGCTGGAGGAGTGGTCAAAGATATGGCAGCTGAGAGTCAATGCCAAGACATGCAGTCATGCATATGGGGTGTGGAAATCCAAAAGAACTGTATTTGATGGGGGGTGAAGGGCTGATGTGCACGGAGGAGAGAGACCTTGGGGTGATAGTGTCTAATGATCTGAGGCCGGCAAAACAATGTGACAAGGTTGCCATGAATATCTAGTAAGAAAAGGAAAGTGATAATCCCCTTGTACAGGTTCTTGGTGAGGTCTCATCTGGAGTACTGTGTTCAGTTCTGGAGACCGTATCTCCAAAGGGATAGAGACAGGATGGAGGCGGTCCAGAGAAGGGCGACCAAAAAGGTGGATGGTCTTCATCAAATGACTTATGAGGAGAGATTGAAGAACCTAAATATGTATACCCTGGAAGAGAGGAGGAGCAGGGGTGATATGATACAGACTTTCAGATACTTGAAAGATTTTAATGATCCATGGTCAACAACAAACCTTTTCCATTGGAAAAAAATCAGCAGAACTAGGGGTCACGATTTGAAACTCCCAGGAGGAAAACTCAGAACCAATGTCAGGAAATATTTCTTCACAGAGGGGGTGGTGGATGCCTGGAATGCCCTTCCGGAGGAAGTGGTGAAGACTAAAACTGTGAATGATTTCAAAGGGGCATGGGATAAACACTGTGGATCCATAAAGGCTAGAGGATGGGAATAAAAAGAAGAGGACTGGGGGTGGCTTGCAGGAATGGCGGCTACTACCTGGTGATTAATACCCTTATTCAATAAGCCTTCAAACAGTTAATGCAACTCCAATATTGCTCTCTGCTTCAACGGCAAGGAGAAATGGGGAAAAGAGGATTTGCATTCAGACAACAACCAACAAGGACTGAACTGCACAGTCTGGGTGAACAAATAAGCGTGGGAGTAGCTTGCTTGTTGTGGTGGTTACTACCCTAAACCAAATATGCCTGATACTTCAAATTGAATGCTATCTGCTTCAAGGGCATTGCTCTCTGCTTCAAGGGCAAGGGGAAATGTGGAAAAGAGGATTTACATTCAGGTTCTTCTAACAAAGCATTGATCTGTGCAATCTGGGTAAACAAGCATCAGGGTAACTTGCTTGATACGGCAGTTACTACCCTTTAACATTAAGCCTTATACATCACTTTTGATGCAACTTCAACATTACTCTCTGCATCAACGGCGGGAGGTGGCAGAAAATTAGATAATGGCCCTGAACTCGGCAGTCGGTGTAACAGATAAGTATGGGAAAATAAGTGTGGGAGCTTGCTGGGCAGACTGGATGGGCCATTTGGTCTTTTTCTGCTGTCATTTCTATGTTATGAGTCAATCTGTTCTGGGTTAGAAGCATCCATCCAACAGGGATGTGCTACAATTTTTAAACAACAAGGAAATCACAATGACATTTGTTTTGTTTTGTGTCATTTCCCATCCAAAGTGACACACAAAAATAACAAAATGTAATTTCATGCCTGCATTTTCACCCCACACAAAATGGTCTTACCATGCACTAATATACAGAAACAAAATTTAAAAAATGGTAAAGGAAACGGAAAACAAATATTTTTCCTGTACATATCCCTAAGATCCAATCGCTTCAAAGCAGACATGAAGGGAAAGATTTGGCTTCTTCCAAACTTCTGAACTTTGCACCAGAACTCTATGATGATGTCCAAAAAGGAGACCTTTCAGATACTACTGGATATTGGCCCCAATTTCTCCTCCAGCCCTTTCCCCATCAATAATTCTGTGTCTCTCCACCATTACAAAGGAGCAGCATTGGGCTGATGGAAATGTCCATGTCTTGTTATTCAGCATGATTCAAATGGCATTTAACATTCAACATTCATGCTTGGTGAGACTTCCATAGTTTGAAAGCCACACTGGCAACCATCTGAGTGCCAAGCTACACGTTCACCTCCATCAATGCTTACACCTTATGACAAGTTTTTCTGCAGTTGGCTCTGGGTTGCAGTCATCCCCAGAAGAATCATGGATATCTTTTTCTTTTCTTTCAGCCACCGTGCCAGCTGATGCTTTGGGAGAAAATCCTATAAAAACTATAACCTCATGGATTACAGAATGTATGAAATTGAATGTAAGTAATTGCCCTCTACTTTATGCTCTGAGAGCACTGAGGTCTACTGGCACCTGAAATTCCTTCCTTGATTTGGTGATGGTTATTTGTACAAAAACAAATAGGAAAATATGTTATGAGAGACCTCACTCGTGGCATTTCACAAGTACTCATAGGGGACAATTAATAACTGTGTGTGGGTAGTTGCTAGAGATGTGAATCGTGTCCTCGATCGTCTTAACGATCGATTTCGGCTGGGAGGGGGAGGGAATCGTATTGTTGCCGTTTGGGGGGGTAAAATATCGTGAAAAATCGTGAAAAATCGAAAAAACGTAAAATCGCAAAACCGGCTCATTAAAACCCCCTAAAACCCACCCCCGACCCTTTAAATTAAATCCCCCCCCAAATGACTTAAATAACCTTCGGGTCCAGTGGCGGTCCGGAACGGCAGCGGTCCGGAACAGGCTCCTGCTACTGAATCTTGTTGTCTTCAGCCGGCGCCATTTTCCAAAATGGCGCCGAAAAATGGCGACGGCCATAGACGAACACGATTGGACGGCAGGAGGTCCTTCCGGACCGCCGCTGGACCCGCAGGTTATTTAAGTAATTTGGGGGGGGATTTAATTTAAAGGGTCGGGGGTGGGTTTTAGGGGGTTTTAGTGTGCCGGCTCACGATTCTAACGATTTATAACGATAAATCGTTAGAATCTCTATTGTATTGTGTTCCATAACGGTTTAAGACGATATTAAAATTATCGGACGATAATTTTAATCGTCCTAAAACGATTCACATCCCTAGTAGTTGCATCGTCCGCAGAGATTTTTATTCTTTCTATCATTTCTGAAAAGAAAGTACGTGCATGCCTGCCCTTTGAGAATTTGCTAGAGATAAAGCGCTTACACAGATCTGCACCTGCTTTCTCTATGGGTGCTCTTCCCCTGCAAAACAACCCTGAAAATGCAAAACTATGAGCATTCTGCCCTTCTCTGTCCTAACTCCGCCTCTGAGCCTGTCTGCTTTTCCCACACCTAAAAACATTTGCAATCTTGATCCCTGCATATACTTTTATCTGGGTAAAGGGTAGACATTTATCAGACAGACTATTTACCCAGGTCATATCCATTAACCTGGGTAAACGACTTTTCATAGTTGCCCTCATAGCCTTTATTCTACAAAATTTGGAGATGCTGAGGGAAAACAAAACTCTGTACAGGTGGCAGTTTGAATGGTACAAACTAAAATAACTCTAAAGTTATAATGAATATCTTCTTTTTTTTTTTTTAAGAAGTAGAAGAAGAAAAAAATGCCACAAGACAAATTTTGCCAGATATTTGCCCATTTATGTGGCTCAGGTATCTTTCAGATTTGAGGCCTTTATTCTTACTTATGTGCGCCTTCAGTGCCAAGGAACTCTGTAACAATAAGATCCCACAGTGCTGTGGGGGAGACCTGGGTATCGTTCCCAGCTTCCACTCCTCAGATTGGTCAGGGCTGGGAATACCTCACAGGCTGCATTCACAGTCCCTGTGAGAGGAGGGAGTCTCAGACATTGCACATCTAGTTGACAGACTTGGGGTGCATGTATACAAGTTTCCAAAAGGAGCCACTGTCTGTGACCCCTGGCCAAGAAGTGTTGCTATAATAGCTAAGCTAGACAGGAGGAGAGAGAGTTAAAAATTTGAATTTTGTTACTTGTCTTTCCAAATCTGAGCTCAAGATGAATTACAAATTCTGGTACTGTAGTTAGTTCCTGGTCTCATAGAGATCACAATTTACATTTTTACCTGAGGCAATGGAGGGTAAAGTGACTTGCCCAAGGTCACAAGACACCTCAGAAGGAAAGTGAGATGCAAACACTCTCTTCCCTACATGTGTGGTTGCTTATTAATTGAGACTTATAGAGTCATAGGCCAGGGTAGTTCCAATTGAGTAGGAAGCTCAGAGTTACAGGAAGAACAATTTATATATATTTTCTTACAGCATAGTCAAAATGTCTTCCAAGGTTCAACATTCTTCTCAATCTAACATCAGCAGAGAGTCACACTGAAAAGATCAGACAAAAATTATATTATTGTTTTATGTCCATATAATGACATTCTCAGATACCACTGTAGAATTGTCTGATGTCAGCTAAATTATTTTCCATCGAGTGATACCTGAATATGTACTAAGTGATTTTTTTCCAGGAAACTGAATAGGTAGCACAGACCCAAGACATTGTGCAATTCACTAGTTTTGATTTAAAAACAAATCATGTCTGTCTTGCATGGTCAGATTATTTAATTGTATTTCAGTATGTATGAATTGTATAAAATGAAAGTCAGGAAGAAAATACACTTAAAATCAGAGATCTCGCTCATAAAAATAAGAGACTCTTATCATGCAGTAGAATCTTTTTATCTTGTTAAATTAAAATCTGCTTAAAATGTAACTAATTCTTGACCAATGACAGAACCTATCGAAGGAATAAACTCTTCATGCCATAAGATAAATGTCTGAGAGTTTAATTTACCTTTTTTTTTTCCAATTTAGTAGTTTGATTTTACCAAACATTCGGAAGGCCAACAGAATCCTGCGACAGCATCGTAAGCCTCCATACAGTGAACAAATGGAGTTTCTGTTTCTGATCACAACGAGAAAGAAGTAGAAGACTGAAGAACTCCAGATTATGATGCGACATATGCCAAAATATTACACTATATAATTACTGCTATATCTATAACTCACTGCTTATTTGCTTAATTTGATGTATCAGTGAAGACACAACATAAATAATTTGTTTGCCAATAGTTAACTTTAATAATTCACCTAGTAAAGTTAGAGATAGAGTATAGCACAATGAGTTACATTAAGAATAATGGTATTTTGTGCCGTCTATGTTCCTCTTTCAATAAATAATTCTATTTCCTTGGCTTCAACAGTTTAAAATGTATTTTTTTTCACTCCTTGTTTCTTTGCTGAACTTTAAACAATGAATTACATCCGAACAAGAAGAAAATGACAGATGGATCCAGTGATATAAAATATGGCACTATGTAATTCTAGAATTCGTGTAGTAGGAAAGCACTTATAGAAATTACAGTCTAAATATTGGGTCCACAGGCCTCCACATTTCTAACCAACTTCTAACTCTATTACATTTCACAGTTACTTCTGTCTCATACCTATACACCATAATGTCCATATTCAAAGATCACTGAGCAGGTAAAATTAAGTAGATAACTTTATCTGGTTAAATTTATGTGGATATTCAGCAACACATAGCTACTGCTGCTGAATATAGCCAGATACTTTATCCAAATAAATGTAACATAGGCACACACAGTCTCCCTTCTTGGCTCACCCACCCTAAACAAAATCACACAACAAATTAAACTAATGGCAAAATAAGACCACAGCTTTATTAATAGCTTACTGTATTACATAAAACAAGCATCTTAAAAAATTATTCTCCAAACCTCTCTCTTCACCCCCACCCCTCCCTCCGATCAGCTAAAATCCCACTTAAGATCTTTGAATACATTGCTAGCTGGCAGCCAACTATACCACCTTAGGGCTACTAGCCCAAATCTAGGTACTACTGCCTAACTCAGCCACCTGTCTAGTCTGTGACATTTTGGTCCTAATGAGGTAATTGTACCTGCAGATCACCTCCAGCTATATCTTCAACCCATGGAACACTAGACTGTAAGGTACTCAAGCCCCTACTGAGAAGTGCTAAGCTCCAGAAAACTCCAATAATCCACAGCCCTGGTTCCTTTGGAGTCCCAATCAGGAACAACAAGGGAATTACCTTTAGTCAATATCTGGGAAGCTGTGAAGACATAAATCTTGCCAAACTTTAAGCTGCAATTAGCAAAACCTAACCCTTTCCTCTTAATAACCCTCCCAGAAATGCAAATGTCCTAACAACAGGGTGGAATGCAAGGAAGAACACACAATATCAAGTAGTTAAAGCAAGTGAATAAAATCATGGAGCACGCCAATGCCAAGACAACATCATGGAGGCCAATGATTGGCCAAATAAGATGCACCCAACCTCAACCGGTGCCCCTCCTCTGACATGAGCATCACTCATCTAGCGAGAAGAGATACCTGAAGCACAAGTGGGGAGCCTGAGAAGATGGGCAGGGACTTAGCTATGTTATTTATTAATTTAATAACATTTATGAATGGATTTCCAGATTTCAAAAAAATCACTGATAGTGATATAGATACACATAGAATAATACACAATATCAACATGAGAGAAAAAACAAAATACAACTCAAAATATAAACAATAAAATAAATAGAATCAAACCCCTTCAATCAGAAACACTGATCTTAAACTCAGCCACTCCTATCCATATTATCCAGCTCCTGTGCATCCCAGGACCCCTTTTATCTGATTTATTTTAGAGCAGTGATTTATCTGACCACAATTACCCAGCTAACTTGTCCCAGCAAATGCTGAATATCAGCATTGACCCTGCACAGCTAAATACTGTGCTGGCATCAATTTGCTCACATAAAATTTACCCACTCCCGCTGTGTTTTTGGGATCTCTAATGTGGTGTTAGCTCAGCTGATAAAAGCTCCTTTTGAGCTGCTGAGCTCCTGTGACCTGAAGTACCTGACCTGGAAGGTCATATTTTTAGTGGTGGTCATTTCAGCACTGTTGTTAAAGCTCTGTTTAAGAAAGCTGGGAGTTAGCAATCTGTTATTATCAGAGTTGCTGGAGTTAGCAATCTGTATTATATAGGAGAGTTGAGGGTGGATCCTTGGACCAGTGGCAGATGATCCTGAGAGGGACCCCCGGTCAGGCTTAGAATTAGGAGACAAACACCTACTAGTTCTTTTATTAGACAGTATACTGAACCACCAGAGATGGCAGTAGTGAGCTGGTAAGCCCGGTTGGGCTGTAATCCCTCAGAGACTGGAACAGCGATCCCTGGAGATTGAGCTGAGGAGAGAATGAGATATAGTGAATAGGCAGGATATGCAGATGGTAACATTCACACAATGTCCCAATGAAGCACAGGAGCTGGCAAGTATAGGCACTCGAGGAGCGAGTACCTGGTTCCAAGGAAAGCTCAGAGAGAACAATGGTAACTCACTGATGTAACTGATATAGTTGGTAGTCAAGACTTCCAGGCAGAAGAGTATACGAAGCAAGTCTGGGAACAAGGGCCCTCGAGGAGCGAGTACTGGTTCCAGACTGTCACCTGGAAAACAAAAGAGAGAGAGCGAGGCCCATGAGGAGCGGGTACCTCTGGTAAGTCCGAAGGCAGAGTAGCTTAGTTAGTGAAACCTTTACCCTTGCTAACTCGATCTGTTAGCAATTACTGAGACCTTAAATATCCGTCGTGGGTGGCATCATCTTCGGGGGATGCCCCCGAGGTTCGCACCAATGCCGGTACTTTAATCGGGGCTGTGCCGCGCGCACGCCCCTAGGCCTCCGGGAACATGGCGGATAGCAGCGTCGAGCCGATCCGGGAATGCCCAAGGACTTGCGGCAGCCAATCTTCCCGCGGACGGAGAGGGAGACGCCAAAGAGGTAAGGAGGGCGGAGAGAGGGCATCGGGTACCGATGGACACAAAAGTACTCCCCTTCAAAGGGCGACTTCCTCTTCGGGTACCAGGCTTAGGTTTTGAAGGATGTGCGAGGTGGAACTGACGAAGCATCTCTTTGTCCAGGATATTGGTCTGAGGCTCCCAAGAAATCACTTCGGGGCCGAAACCTTCCCATTTTAGAAGGTATTCAAAAGTTTTGCCTCTTTTACGAACATCCAAAATCTCTGTGATTTTGAGTTCTAATTCGTCTTCTGTACTGAAGATAAGTGAATCTTGATGTTACGATCCCCCCTGTTGCTGCGCTACAGGAGGTATCTTACCTTTCCTCTGGAGGCCGCTCTGAAGCCAGGGCCTCGCCTGCGCACCATCCAGAACTTGCTCCAGGGCCTGGGAGGCCTAGCTGTTCCTGAGGCCTGCCTGTGGCTTGCATGCCTGTGTCTGGACTTCCTGGTTTCCGGCCACGCCCTTTTCCCTAGGGGCTGGCTCGCAGCTCTCCACCTTAGTTATAGGACCAGCGAGGGGCGGTCCAGGTAAACTCCTCCCAGGGAGTTACCCTCTTCAGCTGTATAAAAGGACTTTCTTGTCAGTTCCTGCTTGCCTTTTGGATTGGGTACTACAGTTGCCTGTAACCTCTCCTGATCCAGGTCCTCCGTGGTCGTCCGTGCCTTGATGGCTCCCTGTCTAGTGTCTCTGCCCTGATGTCTTCAATGTCTTGCTTCAGCCCCCGTCTGACGTCTTCTGTGTAAGGACTCTGTCTGCCCTCGCCTCTGTACGGCCTGCCGCCCATTGCCATACCCAGCAGCAGGTCCGAAAGGGCCGGGAACAGTCGGAGGACTGTTCATCAATCAACATCCCCGTGTTGGTTGCCATGGGCGTGCAGGTCCGGCTGAGGGTCAGACTCCACTCCTTACCCCTGCTCCTGTACCCGCCTGGCTCACCATGCCTGCTCGGCTCACCTCCCACGGTGTGGCTTGGGGCTCCCTAAGTCTTGCCGTGGCCCAAGGGCTCACCAACCGCTTGAGACGACCGCGCTCCGTGTGCGCTCGTAACACTTGAGATATTGAAAATAGTTCATTAGGAGTTGTATCATCTTCTTCTGGAGATACTGAAGAGCATTCACTGGTTAGTATATTGTCTTCATCTTGAGATATAGAAGAACAGTCACTGGTTAGTGCATTGTCCTCGTCTTGAGATATTGAAGAACATTCACTAGTTAGTGCATTGTCCTCGTCTTGAAAAATTAAAGAACATTCTCTGGTTAGTATATTGTCTTTATCTTGAGGTATAGAAGAACAGTCACTGGATAGTGCATTGTTCTCGTCTTGAGATATTGAAGAACATTCACTAGTTAGTGTGTTATCTACTATTACCCCAACGCCAATGTCCGCACCAGCTGGTGATTCTGATGGTTGAGAAAATCCCTTCTGGAGATTTTCTTCCGATGTTGCCTTATTCTCGAATACTGCGAGAGAGTGCGCCTGTCCTTTTGGAGACTCAGCTTTAGACTTCTGTCGAACGGCACAATCATGAGGCTCCAGTGAAGGAAGATTATCAACTACTTCCTTGGAGAAGATATCCCCGAAGGGTGTGAACTGAAGGGGCAGACCCAGTACTGCTGGAGTCGCAGGTGTGTTTGCAATAGACGATATCTCCTTAAGGCATCTCCCATGACATTCTGGGCCCAAGTGGGAAAGATCCAGAGATGCCCAGTCGAATTGGGGTTGGTGTACTTGCAACCAGGGTAACCCCAGAACGATAGGGTGCACAGATTTTTCCAGTACGAAGAAGGAGAGTGACTCCGTATAAGAACTCCGGTGTGGAGAGTAACTAATTTGGTTTGGCAAGCCACATCTTCCGGTAAAGGCTTTCCATGAATGGAGGATAATCGTAGTGGGCTTTTTTAACTTGATGAGGGGGATCCTCAAATATTCCACTAGACTTCTGAGAATGAAATTACCTCCTGCCCCCGAGTCCACCAGGGCAGGAGTCTGAAACGTGACTGGTCTGTGCTTTCGGACGAATGGAGCATGTAAAAACATCGTGGCCTAGCTGACCACAGTACATGCAAAGGCCGCACTTCTTCCGAAATCCTCTCTCCTTGGAAGTGAAGTGTCCACGACCAAGTTGCATCAGTTCATCTATATCAGCAGCAGGGGTTACTGGAACCATCCGAGGTGTACAGATAGCACTGGCCTGTCTCAACCCGGGTACCACCCAAGGTCGGAATTCCTTCACCTTGTTCCGGAGTCGTAAATCAATCCGAGTACCTAAGGCTATTAATTCGTCCAGCGAGTCAGGTGTTTGGCGAGCGGCCAGCTCGTCCTTCAAATGGTTATCCAGGCCTCTGCAGAAGAGAGTCTTGAGACATCTGGGGTCCCAGCAAAGTTCTGCCGCAAGAGACTTGAACTCTATGGCAAATTCAGCCAATGATCTGCTGCCTTGCTTCAAATCCACTAAAGCAGAACCGGTGACAGACATTCGAGCAGGGTCATCGAAAACGGATTTAAACAAGTCCATAAATCCTTCTATGTCTTGCAAAATAGAATCCTTGCATTCCCACAAGGTAGATTCCCAAGGCAGTGCCCTACCATCCAGATATGAAAGGATGTAGGTAGTCTTGGAGAGCGCTGAAGGAAATAGAGACTAGGGGTGTGCATTCAGTCCCTACATATTGGCAATCCGCAATGGATGTGGCCATATTCGTTGTATTCGTGGGGAAGCGAAACGTATCGCGATTCCCCACGAATACACGAATCTTCGCCAAATTATTCGGCCGCCTAAAGAAACCAATTTAAACAAACTCCCCACCCTCCTGACCCTCCCCAAGACTTACCAAAACTCCCTGGTGGTCCAGCAGGGGGTCCAGGAGCGACCCCTGCATTCACACCCTCGATGCCAGTTTCAAAATGGCGCCGATAGCCTTTGACCTACTATGTCACAGGGGCTACCGGTGCCATTGGTCAGCCCCTGTCACATGGCCATTGGTGCCATCTTGTGCTCCTACCATGTGACAGGGGCTGACCAATGGCACCGGTAGCCCCTGTAACATAGTATGGGCAAAGGCTATCGGCGCCATTTT
Organism: Rhinatrema bivittatum; assembly: GCF_901001135.1. Taxonomy (NCBI): domain Eukaryota; kingdom Metazoa; phylum Chordata; class Amphibia; order Gymnophiona; family Rhinatrematidae; genus Rhinatrema; species Rhinatrema bivittatum. The sequence goes on from NC_042622.1 coordinate 45,009,294, forward strand.
GATTACTGGCAGCCGACGGTCCGAGTGCAGGAGGTTGCTCCTGGACACCCGCTGGACCACCAGGGACTTTTGGCAAGTCTTGGGAGACTCTCCTGACTCCCACAAGACTTGCCAAAAGTCCAGCGGGGGTCCGGGAGCGACCTCCTGCACTCCGGCTGTCGGATGCCAGTACTCAAAATGATGTCGATCGCCTTTGCCCTCACTATGTCACAGGGGTCGACCATCAGCCCCTGTGCCATTGGTCAGCCCCTGTCACATGGTAGGAGCACAAGATGGCGCCGATGGCCATGTGACAGGGGCTGACCAATAGCACCAGTAGCCTCTGAGATATAGTAGATCAAAGGCTATCGGTGCCATTTTGAAACCGGCACCGAGGGTGAGAGTGCAGGGGATGGCTCCTGGACCCCCAGCTGGACCACCAGGGAGTTTTGGTAAGTCTTGGGGGGGGGGGGGGGTCAGGAGGGTGGGGGGTTGTAGTTAATTTTAATTTTAGCTGGGAAACGAATATAAATCACTGTATTAACATATCGGGGTACCATACGGCGAAATGCAATGTATCTGCCCCCCGACGAATCTGAATCCTGAATGCAACGTATGGCGTCCCTCTGCACATCCCTAATAGAGACACTGTAAGGCAAAGTGCATGCAGCACTGGTTCAAAAAGCCCTGGGTCTTCTGGATTTCTCTGGAAAAGCGGATTGGAGCTGCCAGTGGTACAGCAGTCTTCAAAGTTACCTCCAGTGACCGACCTTCTTGGATGGAGGTTGCGCTTTGAACCTTCTGTGTGTGTAGTTGATGAAACGCTGAAGTAAGTTTCTCCAAAGCGTCTTGCTGTTCCACAATGCATTGGGCCAGGCCCGGTATGGCCTTCAAAACACTGAGTTGTGCCAGATCCATGGAGTTAGCAATCTGTTCAGGATCTGATGATAGGAGTTAGCAATCTGTTGTTAAAGCTCTGTTTTAGAAAGCTGGGAGTTAGCAATCTGTTGTTATCAGAGTTGCTGGAGTTAGCAATCTGTATTATATAGGAGAGTTGAGGGTGGATCCTTGGACTAGTGGCAGATGACCACGCCCTGAGGGGTTGATCCCAAGAGGGACCACTGGTCAGGCTTAGAGTTAGGAGGCAAACACACACTACTTCTTTTATTAGACAGTATACTGAACCACCAGAGATGGCAGTAGTGAGCTGGTAAGCCCAGCTGGGCTGTAGTCCCTCAGAGACTAGAACAGCGATCCCTGGAGGCTGAGCTAAGGAGAGACTGAGATATAGTGAATAGGCAGGATATGCAGAATGGAACATTCAAACAATGTCCCAATGAAGCCCAGGAGCTGGCAAGTATAGGCCCTCGAGGAGCGAGTACCAGGTTCCAGGGAAAGCTCAGAAAGAAAGATGGTAACTCACTGATGTAGCTGATATAGTTGGTAGTCAAGACTTCCAGGCAGAAGAGTATACAAAGCAAGTCTGGGAACGAGGGCCCTCGAGGAGCAAGTATCGGTTCCAGACTGTCACCTGGAAAACAAAGGAGAGAGAGCGAGGCCCCCGGGGAGCGGGTACCTCTGGTAAGTCCGAAGGCAGAGTAGCTTAGATAGCGAAACCTTTACCCTTGCTAACTCGATCTGTTAGCAATTACTGAGACCTTAAATATCCGTCGTGGGTGATGTCATTGTCGGGGGACGCCCCCGAGGTTCGCACCAATGCTGGTACTTCAATCGAGGCCGCACCGCATGCGCGCCCCTAGGCCTCCAGGAACATGGTGGATAGCAGCGTCGAGCCGGTCCGGGAACGCCCGAGGATTTGCGGCAGCTGGACACCGCAGCAGCCAATCTTCCCACGGACAGAGAGGGAGGCGCCAAAGAGGTAAGGAGGGCGGAGAGAGGGCGTCGGGCACCGACGGACACAACAAGCGCACAGGGTCAGTGAACTCCAGGCCTTAGTGACTTCCTCTGTCTTCCCCTGTGCCAGACACTTTCCTGCAACCCCACACCCCCTGACAGATCTTCACTTCAGCCGCAGAGGCCCGCACCTAAGACCAGCCAATTCCAGCACCCAGGGACCAAACCTAAGGGGTATGTGGGCTGGTATTGGTAAAGCGCCAATTGGGCCTCTGCTTAGCCAGCTCTGCCAGCTGATGGTAGGGACATACAGAGCTTCACCCTTTAGGTTGTGCCACTTCCTCCTTAACCCAAGGGTCCATGCCCACATCAGTTCCCCTTTCCAGATCATTTAGAAATTTATTAAAAAGCACCAGTCGCAATACAAATCCCTGAGCCACTGCCTATTAACCTTTCATCACTGAGAACACTGACCGTTTAGGAATATTCTCTGTTTTCTATCTTTTAACCAGTTTGCAGACCACAATAGGTCAATCAATGCCTCCTATCTTATGACTTTTTAATTTCTTTGGAACTTATTGGGCGCTTTGTCAAATGCCTTCTGAAAATTCAAATACACTTCATCCACTGGCTCACCATTATCTACAAGTTTATTAACCCCTTCAAAAAAATGCAGCAGATTGGTGAGGCAAGAATTCCCTTGTGTAAATCCATGCTAGCTGTGTCCCATTAAACCATATCTTTATGTTCTGTGATTTTGTACTTTAGAATAGTTTCCACAATTTTTCCTGGCACTGAAGTCAGACTCATTGATTTATAGTTTCCTGGATCGCCCCTGGAGCCTTTTTTTTTTAAGATCAGGGTTACATTTGACCACTCTCTAATCGCTACCAGTAACAAATCTGCAATTTCATTTGCCTGTTTTTATCCCAGATCAGTCCAGATGCATGTGTTTTTCTTCTCTACCAGCAGATGGAGGCAGAGAACAAAGCTTCACTGTCACTGCTACATAGCAGAGTGTGCCATTTGCAGTACTTCAGTATTTTTCTTTCTCTGGTGGAGGTGTTAAAACTTGCCGTCTGGAGAATTAGAAAACTTTTCTATAAATTCATAAGGAATTTGGTACAAAATGAAAACCAACGTTCTTGATATCTAACCATAGACTTTAAACTAATCATCAGATCACTCAAGTAAAGCCAAGATAGCAAATCTGAATAAATGCTCATACTGTGAGTTAGAATCTATTGTAAACTAAGTTAAAACTTGCTTTCTCTATAAGATCCAGTTATATAATTTGGATTTGCTTTTCATTGCTTTTTTTTATTATTTTATGAATTATAACAAAACAGAGAGGGTAAGAGGGTAGACCACACCTTGAATACTGTGTGCAATTCTGGTTTACGCATCTCAAAAAAAATATAGTTGCATTGGAGAAAGTGCAGACAAGGGCGACCAAAATGACAAGGGGCATGGAATGGCTGCCCTATGAGGTAAGGCTAAGGATTTTATGACTGGTCACTTTGGAGAAGAGATGACTGAGGGGGGATATGATAGAGAACTTGAAAAGTTAATGTAAATCGGTTATTTAACTCTCTCAGTTAATAGGACCAGGGGGGCATTCCATGAAGTTAGCAAGTAGCTCATTTAAAACAAATCGAAGAAAATTCTTTTCACTTAGGGGCAGATTTTAAAACTTACGTGCCCCTATCCTAACTTTCCTTCCCCTTAACCCTCCCGCCCCCTAGCCCTATCCTATCCCCCCCCCCCCCCAACCTTTATTTTACCACTTGCACCTGCCTGTGCGAGCCGGCAGCCTGCCAGCACATGATCCTCCAACACAGTGGCAAATGGGTGCTGTACCGGAGGCCTCTGGCCCCGCCCTGCCCCCTCCCCGCCCCATTTCGAAGCCCCAGGACATACGCGCATCCCAGGGCTTTATGCGCAATGCAGGGCCTTTCTAAAACAGGCGCGTAGGGCTTTGAAAATCTGGGCCTTAGTGCATAGTTAAGCTCTGGAATTCATTGCCAGAGGATGTGGTTACAGCAGTTAGGGGTACATTTTAAAAGGTGCACACGCACATGGACTTGCCGATTTTATAATCCGCACGCGCATGTGCAGGTAACGCCCGCAAGGGGTGGTGAATTTTAGCAAATTACATGCGGCGATGCAATCAGGCCTTCTCCAGTTTCCTCTCAGTGTGCTCCAATTAAGGAGCGGACTGGGAGGGAACTTCCCCAACTCCTTACCTAACCTTCTTTCCCCTTCCCCTCTCCTTCCCACCCCCTAAACCTAACCTACCTTTACCCAATTTTTTTTTTAATTCTTTATTTATCATTTTCATATTCAATTTACAGGAAACAAAAACAATCCAAATAGGATAGCCATATATATATATATATATATATATATATATATATATATATATACACGAAAACAGAAATTAATGATAATATTGAAAGAAAAACTTAAAAAAAAAGAAAAAGAAAGAACTATTATTATTTCCTTCTTGTCGTATATCTGAGAACAAAATACTCCCAATTAAAGACTGCAAATATTGGAATAAATACAAGTAGAAGAAAAAGAGGCCGAATTAAGGAAACTTAGGCGAATTAAAGGAGATATTTAAGAAAATTAACAATGATAGGCTTTACATAATCCAACTGCCATTATTTCTATGCCTTATCATAGCTACTCACTTATTGGTAACACACTTGAAGGAGATGATTCTGCAATAGGCAATTCTGGTACACCCACACCAGATTGCTGGGCTTCCACAAATTGTTGTATCTGATCTAACTGATGAAATACATATGTATATTCTCCCTTCTTAAGTTCGGCCGGTACCATCTTAAAAAATGGCGCGCGCCATCCAGTGCTTCTACCATGTAACAGGGGCCGGCCAATGGCACGGATACCCTGTCACATGGTAAGGGCAAAGGGCCATCGGCGCCATTTTGATTATTGGCAGCCGACGGCCTGAGAGCGGGAAATCGCTCCCGGGACCTCCATTGGACCATCAGATAATTTTAAAAAGTTTTGGGGGGGGGGGGTCGGGAGGGTGGGGGAAGCTAAGGGATCTGTTTTAAAGGGTCAGGGTGGGTTTTAGGGGTTTTCATTTTTCCCGCCCTCCCCAAATCGATAAGAGATCCCTACAAACAATTTTGTGGGGTTTTCCTATCGGTTTCGGGAAGCACCCGATTTCTGATGACATTGAAAATATCGTACGATATTCGTCAGAAAAACGATTCACATCCCTACTTTCCATAGTTTTAGAGTTCTATACAGAGCAGCCGATTTACACCCCAGGCTACCCTTAGCCATTTTGACAGTCATTCCATCCAACGTTGCAGCGGGCCTAGTGGATAAGAATGCAGGTGGAGGGTTCCCCTCAGTTGAGAGGACCATAGAGATTGCTCCCCATTCCACACAGTGGAGGCCCAATGCTGGTACCACTATAGACTGGTGGCTTGGGTAGGCGAACTGGAATTGGATATCTCGCACCCAGCGGGTGTATCTGGGGGGAGGACTTCCGGGGGGGGGGGGGGGGGGGGGTGAGGTATGCATATACAGACTATAAGTGGGTGGGTGGTGTGATGGCTCACCGTCCGTGAGGCCTCGAACGCCGCTCTTCCGTCTCCAGTTCTCCACCGCCACCAGTTGCCCTGCTCCCTGGAGTCCGATGTGTTCAAGTAACTCCCTGAGTCTGTGCCTCTGCTGGCCCTGGTTTTGCTGGGCTGCTGGGTTCCCTTTAGGCAGGGTTGGGGGTAAGCAGTCCCCCCAATCCCCAGAGACAACACAGAGAGAGGGATAGTTCCTTCAAAGCAGTTTAATAAGTAACAACTGGATGCATTACATGGGGTTTGTCCCCTCCCCCTCCAGCCCTCTGATTCCCTTACCAGCAGTGCTAGTTCAGAGCACTCATTTACCTCCTCTGTTCAGCACTATTACAAGCCCCAACCCCACAGGCCCCTTTAGGGTAAAGAGTATACTCCACCCAGCCACCTGGATTACTCCGTATCCATGCCTGAACTGGAGGACTCCTCTATCCCTGAACCTACCTCCATCTCCTCCTCCTCTGACTCTGAAGAGCTGGGTTTTTGTGGCCAGTTCCACCAAGGGGGCACGCCCTCTTCCTCCACCTCCATGGACTCATCTGTGTCTGCCTCATTAACGTCTATGCCTGCAACCTGTTCGCCTTCAGGCTTTCCTCCCCTGTCTGGTGGTGTTTCAGGGAAGCTGGGATTCGTAGTTCTTCTCTTCCCCTGCGCCCCCTGCTGTCTGGCTCCCTGCGGGATGCAGGGCACAGTTATTTGTCTCTTTCGGTGGGAGAGCGGGCTGGTGCCCCTCTCCCGGGCACTTTCGTACGGTCTGAAATAGGCCCCTGCTGTCTGGCTCTGGTACTCTTGTTGCTCTTATGGTAGCTTGTCAGCTCCTGCCTGCGGCCGGGCTGCGCTACATCACAGTGGGTATTGGGGGAAGCAGCCAGATTTCTATTTTTTAAATAAACCGGGGAAGGGAAGGCAAAAGGCAAGCCCCAGGGCATTTTTGAGCATGTTGGGGGAGGGGGTGCAGGTGAAGGATGGGGGAACCACAGTCAAATGGCCATTTATTTTTTTTTAAACATCTGGATATCCTTTGAATATATCTGGATAACAAGTCTGAAGCAGGTCTAAAGTTGTCTGTCTAACATAGCTTCTTATAGTTGAAAATCAGCTAAGTTAGTTGGATAACTTTACTCCTCTCCAAAGCGCCTCTTTTTTTAATCAGGCTAGATTTTAGCTGGATAAAGGGCTTTACATCCCAAAACTTGCCATTTAGCCAGATAACTAAGGCCTGGATTCACCATTCTCGCACAGAATAGTGAATCCAGCGGTAACAGGGGGTGGGGAGGCGAAGTTGGGGGGCAGTCCTGCGAAAGCCGGCAGCCATCGCACCACCGCGGCGTTATTGCTGCCGGCTTTCGCATCCAATAGCGCCACCATGAAAGGTGGCACTATTGGGCGCGCTACTGGCGGCGATAACGTGGCTTACCTTATCGCCGCCAGCGAAGACATCGCAGTGTCCGCCTCCTCACCGCCCCCGATAAGCGGTAAGCGATAGAAAATAACCCCCTAATTTCTCCATCTAAATGGCTTTTGAATATTAACCTCTATATTAATATTTGCTGATCTTTATTTCACAGCACTATCAATCATCTCCGCAGTGTCTTGAGACATGAATAGTGCAGAATGTTATCCCTTCCAACATATAAAGAAGCTACTGTGGATACTGGTGTCAGTGGCTATTCTCAGAAAAAGAGTAAACATATGGTAGCAGATTGTCTCTCTTCATGCAAGACTAGCATTAGAAACGCAACAAGAGACTGGGAATGTGATGCAAGCGGTATCATTTAATAAAAGAATGTAACCAGTACAGGCAAGAAGTAGGTGATTCCATGCTGCATGCAAATCAGCTAATATCCATTTATACTCTTTCTTCCAATTTTTAAAGCTTTTCAGAACGTTGAACACCAACAAATTACATAGATAGAGTGATCTCTTTTTAAGTTAGCAAAGGTTCAAAGATAAAAGCTTTGACATGAAACACATTAGATCAATAACAGAGCTTTCTGCAAATTTTAGAAAATAATCCTGATTTTTTTTCTTCCCCTAAGCATTACTGCAGTATCTTTTCCCATTTCAATTTCTCATTCTTGTGACTAGAACTTTAATCTAATAGTTAGATAGCACATGAATTATCAAACTTCTGCAGGTGTTCAGCCACAAAGATTCTTTTCGTTGTTTGTTTAGGTTTTTAAGCAGCCCAGGTCTGGAAGAAATAAAATAAAGAGAGTTCACAATATATTTTGATGAACTTGATCATATACAGTATGCATTTTTAGAATTTTGGTTTCATAAGAAGAACATAAGAACATGCCATACTGGGTCAGACCAAGGGTCCATCAAGCCCTGTCTAGAAGAGCTGTACCGCTATGACTTCCAATGCTTACGTGATGTACTTGGACCTCTATCCCTCCCCCATCTCCCCCAAGGTCTTGCAGCAGCTCAAGAGTAGATTCTGCAGCAATGACGAAAATTCTGGGAATGCATTTTTACATTTTGCAGTGTATTTGCATATACCGTAATTTATTGCAGCCAGATTTGTGATTTGAAATGTCCGTTAATTGTTCATTTTAAGAATATATTCCACTCATGTTTGTGTGTGTCTGATAATCTTTTGTACTTAATTATATTCCTTTCTCTATTTCAGTTCTTTCGGCTTTTATATGTTTTGTTATTCCTTCGCCTGCCTTTTCCTTTTCTTTTGTGCCTTTTTTTCTCCTCTCACCTTCCTCTCTCCTTTGCTTATTCCTACTCTTCCTTCTTACTTCCCTTCCATTGTTTGTGTTGGCACTGGCTGAACTGAATGAACAAAGCTGGCTGCCAGAGGAGGGGCACATACTGGCATGATAGGCAGCAATGGACCCATTTTCCATGGCAAGTCTCAGATCCTGCGGCCATTCCCATGGCTGTAGAATTGCAGGAGCTGGGGTCCTTGAGTGTGTGTAATCTCATTAGGAGAGGTGGTGTGCTCCAGTATTGCACCTCGAGTCAGGAGAAACCCTGGGATGCAAGTGTATAACTTACTCCCACTACTCCTATGTAATCCGCTTAGAATGACTGGTTCAAGAGAAAAGGAATGTAAGAATTTTGAATAAATACTTATCACTTCTATTTTAATACTGGAAGCACTCGTACTGTCAAGAGTACCCATGATATGCTGCAGTGCACCTCAGAGGTGGTTGCATGCTTATTTCTGAAATACTTTTCAAATATTATTTAAAATAAACATCAGGAAAAAGGTTTTTTTTTTTCATTTTCATTTTGTGGAAAATTCTCAAGGTAAATTCTATGATGAGCTTTTTTGTAGCTTGCAGACTACCTTAAGGGATCAGGCATAGAGGGGCCTGTCAACAGAGTATAAGACCTCAGGGCCTCAGAGGGTTAGAGAGGGCCCGGGGAGCTGGTAGAGAAGTACCAACTGCCAAACCTGTTATGTTTGAGAACTGTGCATAACCTCAAGTTAAGGTGAGCTGCGTATTTTGTTTGAGTTGACTTTTTCCAGGACTGTGTATAACCTGAAGCTAGGCTGAGCTGCCATATTTATTTTGTTTTCTATTGACTTTTATACTGTGAATAAAGTACACCCTACAGAACAAATAGAGTTTGTCTCCTTTAACTCTGGCTGTTCCAAGCCACTACTGCTTGGGTTAGCAAAGGCAAATTGAAAAAAAAACCACACTTTCTGCACATCCATAGTTCACCTTTCTGAAAACCTGTTTTTCCCAAAGGTACAATTTGCAATTTTCTTACTTTCTTTATGTTACTATTGACTAATAAAAAATATAATTTTATTAATTCACTAAGGGGCGGATCTTCAGAGCCCTGCTCGCGTAAATCCGCCCAAAACCGGGCGGATTTACGCGAGCAGGGCCCTGCGCGCCGGGAAGCCTATTTTACATAGGCCTCCTGGCGCGCGCAGAGCCCCGGGACTCGCGTAAGTCCCGGGGTTCTCCGAGGGGGGCGTGTCGGGGGCGGGCCCGGTCGTCGCGGCGTTTCGGGGGCGTGTCGGCAGCGTTTTGGGGGCGGGTACGGGGGCGTGGCTATGGCCCGGGGTGGTCCGGGGCGTGGCCGCGCCCTCCGTACCCGCCCCCAGGTCGCGGCCCGGCGCGCAGGAGGCCCGCTGGCGCGCGGGGATTTACGCCTCCCTCCGGGAGGCGTAAATCCCCCGACAAAGGTAAGGGGGGGTTTAGACAGGGCCGGGCGGGTTAGGTAGGGGAAGGGAGGGGAAGGTGAGGGGAGGGCAAAGGAAAGTTCCCTCCGAGGCCGCTCCGATTTCGGAGTGGCCTTGGAGGGAACGGGGGTAGGCTGCGCGGCTCGGCGCACGCCGGCTATACAAAATCCATAGCCTTGCGCGCGCCGATCCAGGATTTTAGCAGATACGTGCGGCTCCGCGCATATCTACTAAAATCCAGCGTACTTTTGTTTGCGCCTGGAGCGCAAACAAAAGTAGGCTATTTGCGCACCTTTTAAAATCCGCCCCTAAGCTTACAAATAAACAATATGAGGCCCATTCAATAAAACACGCAGAAAATCAATTTTAGCTTGGGTTTGCAAAAAAATATATAATGAAGTCCATATTTAGCCTTGGCGCAGCTCTGCTAGTTAGCTGGCTAAACTTATCTGGCTAACTATTGCTATATATTCAGTGGTGCAAATGGGCCACTGAGTATACCCAGCTTTCTTAAAGTTAGCCAGATAGTTTTACCCAACTAACTTTAGGAAAGCTGTACAAGACAACCAGCGTTGGCTGGATAAATCAGCTCCTCCCCAAAATGCTTCTGGTTCGCCCCTGGAATGCCCTTACATATCTGTCCAAATTCTAGCAGCATAAATAGAAATACGGCTAGAATTAAGCAAGATAAGTGGCCAAATTTTCATATAACCTGATAACTAAGAAGTTATCCAGCTAAATGCATTTGAATATAGACCTCAATGAGTTCATTAAAAACTATTTTATGAGTGATACAAAAAGATTAAATGGCATCTCAGTAACAAATGTCAAAAATAGTGTCACATGCACAAAAACATTAAAATGCTTAATACTGTGAGTATCATAATTTAGTTTAGTTTAATCATTTTTCAATTGCCTTTCCAATAACACTTCTTGCATGTAATGTGAGGATGTTTCCTTCTTTTTTCCTCTTAGTTCCTCTTGCTGGGTTTTGAGGGGTAATCAAATAAGTTTGCTGCGAAGGGTTTCTTCTGCCTGTAATGTACAGACTTGGAGAGTTACTGTACTCCAGATGAGGAGGTCAAAAAAGTGTGGAGAATTTCATGAGGGCAAAAACTTTTCATGAATGCATGTTTAGAATATCTGTCTGCCTTGCAAGGAATGTTGCTGCCTTACTCAGAAGGATACCAGCATCTGACCATTCCACCCTTATGCGCACCCTGTGGTGTAGGCACTGCAATGGCTGCACCACACAATCTGCTGTTGCCTCAAAGCTCAAAGAAATGAGCTCTACACTCTAACCAGCTCAAATAAGCTTTTGATGCTCAAACTGTAGTTCAGTCAATAGCCTTTGAATGCCTCCAATGGTCTTGGGCTGCAATAACAATGCCAATGACACTAAAGACTTTTGCTCTCTGGTAACCTACTGTTTGACATTACATTTGCCTTGTGTAAAGAAAGGCAGATTTATTTTTGATGTGCTCTCCTCCCTCCCTCTCTTTATCCTCCCTCCCTCCCCTTTTTGCTAGTAGACAGTGAACATTTTATGAAGGAAGGAGTGAGGACCTATTGGCTAGTCATTATTTTCTTGGAGAATGCTGCTGCATGGGAGAACCCCTGTTTTTATGACTAGCCATGAAATTGTGCCAGGCTCCCTACAAAAAAAAAAAAAGATTGTCATAAACAGATGATAAAATACCTGCAAAGGAAGAGGAAGAAAGTGCAGCCTGCTAGGCTGATCCATGTTTAATTATTCTGCTACCTTTCTACATTTTTCCCACTAAGGATTCTCTGTGCTTATCCCAATTGGAAAAAAAGGTCATGGAAAAACACTTCACTGCAAAAAAGTAATGTGCTCTCAGAATTACAGCTGAATCTTACTGGCAGGCTACACTTTCCTTCGCTTCTTCTGTGTCCACTTCTTCCTTGGCAGACATTGGAGTCATGAGTGTTTGATCAGGTTTTGTCTCTTCAGTAACTCTCTGCTCTCCTTTGAACTCCTCTCCTGAAGGGTAGGTCTCCCACTTCTTCCTTCTCCACTAACAAGCAACCCCATGTTCATGCTTCCTTATCTACCACAAGGAAGCCAGCAGGAGGAATCAAGAGAAAGAACCATGCTCAGGTTAGCATGACTGTGCTATTTTGCTTAAACACAATAAATAACATGTTCATGTTAACACCAGTTTCTAGCAGATATTAAATAGCATCCAATTAGTAAACTCTCACCACACAGTGTGGAGGGTAAGCATGCTATTTAGCACAGGCTTATAACTCCCAATTTGCATATGACTCCACCCATTTCACCCAGACCCCCATCCAGTCAGTTTTTCATTTTCAAGATGTTTACTAGCACCTACTCCAAATACAAAGCCGGTGTACATATATGTGAGTAAGCTGCCAAATCTACATGCATAATTGCGTATAAAATAGGAACTTCCACACATAAATGTTGGCCTCTCCCCAGAATGCCTCTAACCTGCCTTTTTTTTTTTACACAGGCAAATTTAATCATGAACCCTTACTTACACATGTATGTTTCAGGCTTATAAAATAGCACACACATGAATATATACTATTTACATACATATATACTGACTTCTACTTGTGCAACTTTTGAAAATTCACCTTATAATTATTTGCGTGCAGGTGTAGATATAGTGAGATGAATTGACCCTTTTTAGGATGTATGACTATGACAATACTTATTGTTTCCATGGCAACACTCCTGAAGAAAAATAACTTCAGCATCCATACTTTAAAGCTGAGGTCCCCAAAGTACGGTCCATGGCTGGAACTAACCCACTCTGCTTGTTTTGCTGACCCTTCAAGCTTTTTTCTGGTGCACCTTACCTGGCCTATGGAGAAGTTTCTTATTTTAATGCACGGTGGAAGCATAAAAGCTGGGTGGTTGCCCAGGCCCCACCAATATGACAGGAGGCAGTGGAATGGCACTGCTGAAGAAAATCACTGGTGGAGGGGCCAGGCCCTGTCAGCATGAGATAAAGTGGCGGGAGCAACCCCAGAGGAAAGATGCTGGAGAGGAGTCCATGCCCTGCCAGCATGGAAAGCTCTGGCAGGGATTCTATGCCCCACCAGTGTGAGAAGTAGCCATGGGACTAGGCCAGGTGGAAAGCCACTGGCGGGGAGGACAGGCCCAGCCAGCATAAGAAGAGATGGGGGTTCCTCCTGCCACCGAAGGACACCACTGCTTGGACATGAGTGAGGGAAAGGAAGATGAGAGGGAAGGAAAAGTAGTGAATCTAAGGTGTGAGAGTGACCTAAGCAGAGGGTGAGGGAGGGAATGACTGAGATGGAAGTGACAGATGAGTGGGTTAATTAATGGAGGGGAAGGGAGTGAATGAAAGATGAGAGTGGCCTGACAAAAGTGAGGAAGACAGGGCTGAGAGTGAAGGAAAATGAAGGGGAGGAGGAGGTGAATGAGAGGGATGGAAAGTGTAAGAGGGAAGGGAGTGAGTGAAGGGGAGGGGAGGGAATTGGAGGGAAGGAAAAAGAGAAGGAGGGGATGAATGAAAAGGAAAGGAGGGATGAGTAAGAGGGAAGGGAGTGAAAGGGTGAGACTGACACTGAACATAAGAACATAAGAAATAGCCATGCTGGGTCAGACCAAGGGTCCATCAAGCCCAGCATCCTGTTTCCAACCGAGGCCAAAACCAGGCCACAAGAACCTGGCAAGTACCCAAACACTAAGAAGAACCCATGCTACTGATGCAATTAATTGAACACTAACCAACCTCTTTCCCTTGTTACTCAATTCACCAACATTAACTGTTTCAAGGGAAACCTTGTTTGGTGGTTTTTGTACGGAGGTGTCTTGTAAGGATAACCGATTTGCAGTTATCCTTTTCTTCACCTCCGTCTATTATTCTTTTATTATTTTTAATATGCATCTGAAGATATTCACTTTTTTATTTTTCTTTTCTTTTCTTTTTTATTCTTAAAATCCCTTCTCCCCGGCTGCTTAACCGACCCAATCCAATTTTTATTTTGTACTTATCAAGGTCGCCACCTTTATTGGTATTCATGGGTGCGGTGCTGCCCGTCCGACATTGGCCATGTTTCGGCACTATGTGCCTACTTCAGGGACTGCGGGAGGATTTTCTACTGTGTCCGATACCGGGTTCACAGTGTCGATGTACTCTTCGATGTGCCGTGTGTTAAATGAGCGATGCCTTCCGAACATAAGAACATGAGAAATTGCCATGCTGGGTCAGACCAAGGGTTCATGAAGCCCAGCATCCTGTTTCCAACAGAGGCCAAAACCAGGCCACAAGAACCTGGCAATTACCCAAACATTAAGAAGATCTAAACTACTGAAGCAAATAATAGCAGTGGCTATTCCCTAAGTAAACTTGATTAATAGCCGTTAATGGACTTTTCCTCCAAGAACTTATTCAAACCTTTTTTGAACCCAGCTATACTAACTGCACTAACCACATCCTCTGGCAACAAATTCCAGAGCTTTATTGTGCGTTGAGTGAAAAAGAATTTTCTCCGATTAGTTTTAAATGTGTTACTTGCTAACTTTATGGAATGCCCCCTAGTCCTTCTATTATTCGAAAGTGTAAATAATCGAGTCACATCTACTCGTTCAAGACCTCTCATGATCTTAAAGACCTCTATCATATCCCCCCTCAGTCGTCTCTTCTCCAAGCTGAACAGCCCTAACCTCTTCAGCCTTTCCTCATAGGGGAGCTGTTCCATCCCCTTTATCATTTTGGTTGCCCTTCTCTGTACCTTCTCCATCGCAACTATATCTTTTTTGAGATGCGGCGACCAGAATTGTACACAGTATTCAAGGTGCGGTCTCACCATGGAGCGATACAGAGGCATTATGACATTTTCTGTTCTATTAAGCATTCCCTTCCTAATATTCTATTTGCTTTTTTGACTGCTGCAGCACACTGAGCCGACGATTTTAAAGTATTATCCACTATGATGCCTAGATCTTTTTCCTGGGTGGTAGCTCCTAATATGGAACCTAACATACTGTAACTACAGCAAGGGTTATTTTTCCCTATATGCAACACCTTGCACTTGTCCACATTAAATTTCATCTGCCATTTGGATGCCCAATCTGCCAGTCTTGCAAGGTCCTCCTGTAATGTATCACAGTCTGCTTGTGATTTAACTACTCTGAATAATTTTGAATCATCAGCAAGGGCCTCATTTTCCAATATCACATTGGTAACGCATTAAGGGGTGTTTCCCATGCAAATGAGGCTTTTTTCATGCAGTGGGGAAACTTTGCAGAGAGAGAGAGAGAGAGAGAGAGAGAGAGAGAGAGAGAGAGAGAGAGAGAGAGAGAGAGAGAGAGAGAGAGAGAGAGAGAGAGAGAGAGAGAGAGAGACTTGCTATAATGTCTACTCCCTAGACAGGTATTTGTATCCCTATGAGAGGCCCTCCTAGTAACTCGAGGTGGGGATTAGGTATGAGTGTAGGGGGTTGGGGGCCGCTTTCACATTCAACATGAGACGTACGAACAGAACAGTGGTCTCTTGTGAAGATTTGATGGCCTTCGGAGTGAGGAAACTCACTCCAAGATGAGATTTGGGCAAAAAAAACCAAAAAACATCTCTTGATCTCCTCTGCTGCCGCTGCCGCTGCTGCCGCGATCGGGAGAAGGGAGGCCTGCGCATTCGGCGCCCGGACCCGTCGGGGTAAGGCCTTCCAATTCACCCTTCCCCCTGGCGAATCCGGCTACCGATCACGCTGCTTCATTCACCAAACGCGACGTCCATCACCGCGGCACTAAGTCCCGCCTACCTACCTGATCTCGGCCTATCAGAACCGGAGAGGGACTTTTAAATTCCCTGCTACTCAAGCGTCGCGCGCCTGCGTCGCGCGCCGAAGGAGCACGACAAAGGGGCTTGCCCCTTTGTGCGCCCCTTCGTGCAGCCACTGAGTCCAACAAGAATCAGAATCAAAAGAAAAGAAAGATCTACAAGTTATAACTCCATCTTCTTCAAATCAAGCCAAGACAGACATTCAATAAACTCAGGTACAATTATTTTTACTCTATTCTATTCCTTCCCGACAGAGAGCTGTCATGCTCTCCTCTACTATTCCAATTATCTTGAACATCAAGAGAAATCCAAGAAAGAAACAATTTATTTCTCCGTCACCCCAACAACACAACAGGCTTATCCCAATTATGCTCTCTCCCATTAATCAATTCCTGGGCTTCTCTCTTTTCACAATTTCTATTCTAAATGCTCAATCCCTCACCAAAAAAACTCATCTCTTAGATGACTATCTCACAGATGAGCAACCTGACTTATTTGCCATTACAGAAACATGGTTGAAACCAGAAGACACAGCCCTTCTCAACCAACTTCCAATTCAATCCTACGATATCTTCTCTATCCCTAGATTGAAAAAAAGAGGTGGTGGTCTTCTTCTTGCTGCCAAAAAAAAATTTAGACTATCGCTTCAAGCATCCAGTTCTTCTCAAAATTTCGAATTCGCTGTCTTTAAATCATCACATCTGCAAATCGGCCTCACCTACTCCCCCCCTGTAAGTTTAGACTCAGATCCTTCGCCCTTAATAGAATGCATTGCTAAACACATAGACTCCGACTCACCTGCTATATTAATGGGAGATTTCAACATCCATGTTGATGCTACACCTCGTTCATCCAACTGTGAAGCCTTCCTCAGCTCCCTCAATTCCATGGGTTTCAAACAACTCATAAACGAACCCACACACAAAGCTGGTCATACCCTGGATCTAATTTTCATAAATCACAATCTCTCCCTCAACTCCAATATTACCTGCCATTCTATACCTTGGTCTGACCACAAGTTAATCAACTTATCTTTACGAAACCACCTCTCAATTCCTACTGCCCCCCAAAAAACCACAATCCATTTCAGAAAACTCTGCAAGCCAGAAACCCTTTTATCTCATCTCACTCAGGAGTTAAATATTCTAGATCTTACAGACGCTAACTCAGCTTTGGCCTCCTGGTCTAAAATCACTAACAAAGTTGCAGACCTTACTTGCCCACTAATCACCAAAAACATTCAAAGCAACAAAGATCCTAAAAAACCTTGGTATACTCCAAATCTCAAATCTGTTAAACGTGATCTTAGGCACAAAGAAAAGATCTGGCGCAGGAATCCTTCAACTACAAACCTCATAGCCTATAAAACTCTAATGCATCAATACAGGATCTCCCTTCTTCGGATAAAAAAGGACTTCTACGCTCAGAAAATTCATAACTTCATATTCGATCCTAAAGCCCTCTTCGCTTTAGTAACATCACTCACCAAACAACCCGCTTTCTCATTCCCAGACAACAAAGCAGTAAGTAAAGCCTCAGAACTCGCCACCTATTTCAAGAACAAAATCCCTAACCTCCTGGACCCTCTCAAGATAAAGAAAGCCTCTTCTCCTCCTCATCTACTCTCCTCCCCTCCACAAATCACTGCAAGCCTTGAGATCCTCGAACCGGTCTCCTCGTTGGAAATTGAAAATGTTCTAAAAAGACTCAAACCTTCCTCCCACCCACTAGATGTAATTCCAGCTAATCTCCTTATCTCAATTGCCAAAGACATCTCTTATCCTCTATCACAGATCATCAATGCCTCCTTATCACAAGGTCTCGTTCCTACCCCACTCAAACTCGCCATTCTGAAACCTTTGCTAAAAAAACCAAATCTCTCTCCAGATAATCCAGCCAACTTCCGCCCTATAGCTAATCTTCCAATCATCTCTAAAATCATGGAAAAATTAGTCAATAAACAACTTTCCGAATACCTGGAAAACAACAACCTCCTTTCATCATCTCAACTTGGTTTCCGTAAATCTAGAAGCACTGAATCCCTCCTTCTATCTCTATCAGACAATATTCTCTTGAACCTAGAGAAAAAACATTCCTGCCTCCTCATTCTTCTCGACTTATCTTCAGCCTTCGATACGGTGAACCATGATTTCCTCTTAGATCGTCTATCAGAGATTGGCATAAAAAAAACAGCTCTCAAATGGTTCTCATCTTTCCTCCAAAATAGATTTTACAAAGTCAAAATTAATAGTAAAGAATCACCTCCTTTCAGATCCACCATGGGAGTCCCACAAGGTTCGTCTTTATCTCCTACATTATTTAACATTTATCTTCTCCCCCTATGTCAGCTCCTTTCCAATCTTAATCTTACACATTTTATTTATGCAGATGACGTCCAAATCCTTATCCCAATCAAAGATTCATTACAAAACACCTTACAATTCTGGAATTCCTGTCTACTTTCCATCAACAATCTCCTAACAAAGCTTAATTTGATACTTAACTCCAATAAGACAGAATTTCTGCTCATCACTCCAGATGGCAACCATTCCTCACTCAACACACACTCCTTTTCTCCTCCAGCCTTCTCCACCCAGGTCAAAAATCTTGGGGTCACCATGGACAATCTGCTGAACTACAAAACTTTCATCAATAACATCATAAAGGATTGCTTCTTTAAACTTCAATTATTAAAGAGACTAAGACCCCTATTATATTTCCATGACTTCAGATATGTTCTACAAACAATAATATTCTCGAAAATAGATTATTGTAACTCTTTACTGCTTGGTCTACCCGCTAACACTTTGAAACCTCTACAATTATTACAAAATGCCACTGCGAGGATTCTAACCAAATCCAACAAAAGGGAACATATTACACCCATCTTAAAGAACCTTCACTGGCTCCCCATCAATCAGAGAATCTTCTATAAAACCATAACAATAATCCACAAAGTCATCAAAAACTCTTCTCCAATTGAACTCACCATCCCTTTACAACTTCACACCTCTTCCCGTCCAACGAGGCTAGCCCAGAGAGGTACGCTTAAGGCCCATCCGCTCAAAACTTCTCTTAGTAAAAGAGCTCTTTCCACCGCTGGACCTAAACTCTGGAACTCTCTCCCTCCTGACCTGAGATTGGAACAATCGACTCCCACCTTTAAAAAGAAACTCAAGACTTGGTTGTTTAATCAAGCATTCTCCTAATCCCAATAACTATTCTGATCTTTTCAATATTCGACCTCAGGCCCGACTCATTCATTTCCGAACATATATTCTCCTAAATTATTTTGTTATTTAAATTGTACTCTCCTTGCTCCGTTGAAGTTATTTATTGTTTTCATTAAGTTATTTTTATTTTATTTTTCCAAGTTAAATTTTCCCTGTTCTCTGTAAGACATTATTCTACATTCTGTCAATTTTATTGTTACAATGTAAACCGAATTGATTAGTAACTTTGTTGCTAGAACTTCGGTATATAAAACTGTTAAATAAATAAATAAATAAATAAATAAATGTTCTCTCCAACTAGCTTGTTGTTGCCCAGGTAGAGTGTCCATCAAGCTAGGTGGAGAGAACATTGCCCAAATCTCATCTTGGAGTGAGTTTCCTCACTCCGAAGGCCATCAAATCTTCACAAGAGACCACTGTTCTGTTCGTACGTCTCATGTTGAATGTGAAAGCGGCCCCCAACCCCCTACACTCATACCTAATCCCCACCTCGAGTTACTAGGTGGGCCTCTCATAGGGATACAAATACCTGTCTAGGGAGTAGACATTATAGCAAGTTTCTCTCTCTCTCTCTCTCTCTCTCACTCACCTTTACCAGCCTCTAGCACACAACGTACCGCGAATGAAAGGGTTGTATCTATTGGCCACATTAGGAGCTGCAGCTGCACATGATAACTCTTTCCTACTTTACATATACTCCACCCCCTGAATATGCAAATCGTGTTAGCGTGATTTGCAGAGGTAACTCCTTGGAAAATGACCTCACTTGTTGTATTCCTTTCCAGATCATTTATATATATATTGAAAAGCACCAGTCCAAGTACAGATCCCTGAGGCACTCCACTGTTTACCCTTTTCCACTGAGAAAATTGACCATTTAATCCTACTCTCTGTTTCCTGTCTTTTAACCAGTTTGTAATCCACGAAAGGACATCGCCTCCTATCCCATGACTTTTTAGTTTTCGTAGAAGCCTCTCATGAGGGACTTTGTCAAACGCCTTCTGAAAATCCAAATACACTACATCT